>NC_091631.1:78112537-78431389 GCF_027580195.1 Bos mutus | reverse complement strand
TCTCATGCATTGGAGAAGGAAATGGCAACCCACTCCAGTGTTCTTGCCTGGAGAATCCCAGGGACGGGGGAGCCTAGTGGGCTGCCATCTATGGGGTCGCAGAGTCGGACACAAGTCGGACACAACTGAAGCAACTTAGCAGCAATCAGCTGGATACAAAATGGAGATGAGCAGGGACTATCCGGGTGGGCTCAGTATAATAACAAGCATCCTTCATAGCAGAAGTGAGGCACAGAAGGGAGTCAGAGAGATGTATCTGGGGAAAGACAGCAAGGCAGATACAATGTTGCTTGCTTTGAAGATGGAAGAAGGGGCCTTGAGCCAAGTAAGGTAGGAACAGCCAGAAGCTGGAGAAGTTGAGAAAATGAATTCTACTCTACAGCTTCTAAAAGGGAACACAGCCCTGCTAATACCTCAATTTTAGTCCAGGGAGAAGAGTGAATTTCTGACCTAAAGGATTGTTAAAATAATAAATTTGCATTGTTCTAAACCACTAGGTTTACATTGTTTTAAACCACTAAATTTATTTCGGCAGCAACAGGAAGATAACATAACCAGAGGATCTCAAAATGGCATATACTCATGATGATAAGAGTAGCATCACCATCCTGTGGCTATATAATAAAGCAATTCTGAAATTACATCCTGATGCAAGAAAATTAAATCCCAGATTCAAACTTATGTAGCAGAGGTAAAAAGAAAGGATAACAACAATAATACACAATAATTGTGGTGTTAATAACTAACATTAATTAAGCAGTTATTTTTCTTGATATATAATAACTATAAATGAGTGTAACTGATTATCACCCTACTTACTTCATGAAAACATTCTGAGGATTCATTTTGTTTAAATTGTCAATTATACATATCCTAAATTGAAATCTGTTATTATAAGATCACCACTAATTCAAATGGAGAACTGTAATTAAGAAATTACCTTCTCCGCAGTTTGAAAATACTGTTTTACAAGGTCTTCAACCCTTAGTGTTGTTCCTTCTGAGGGTTTTGAGATGAACTTGCCAAAGTTGATCTCTTCTCCTAGAAAAAAGACATCCATGAAGAGAAAAAATAACAGTTTCTATTTCAATGTTGGGGCCTTCCTGGTGGCTCAGTGGTAAGGAATCCACCTGCCACTGCAGGAGACGTTGGTCCAATCTCTGGGTCAGGAAGATCCCCTGGAGAAGGAAATGGCAACCCACTCCCTATTTTTGCCTGGAAAATCCCACGGACAGACTGTAATCTGTGGCGGACTACAGTCCATAGACACGACTAACCGCACACAGACACCTTAATATTAAAGTACCCAAATTCATTGCACATTCCTGTCAGTAGAGGAGGTATGCCCAAACTTTATCAACTGTCAGCTTGCTCAACGTAATAAATTTTGAGACAAAAATATGGCATTTTTGCTAGTTTCAAGAGTCTTTCCCCCCAAGTCTCTACTTCTTTTCCTGATCTCCAAGTGACATGTCTCTTGGCTCCATCTTCAAGAGAGCTCCACAGATCTCTGGGAGTTCCCCATACTGCTTCAGGGGGCTCAATAGTAATACTAAGACATTATTAACCTTTTCCACGGTATTGCCACTTACACTGATGATACAAAAGCAGCACTGGGTAAAACTGCCAGTGCCTTGGGATGAGTGAAGGCAGTGGTTCTGAGCTCTACTAATAGTCATCACCTTGTATTCACAGTTCAAAACAAGACAAAGCAAACAGCCAGTTTCACTAAAGAATATCCTTGATGAAACAGCAAAAATTATTAATTAAATCTGAGCCCATAGTACATATATGTTTAATATTCTGAGAGACAAATAGGAAGCGTGTGTAGTAAAGCAGATTTACTGCATTCTTACGCAGGATGGTTGTCTCAAAAAAAAGTAGGTACAGAATAAAAAGAGTACTGGGTAAGAAGTCAAAAAGCATAATGTCTGGTAATATGCTCTGTTCATAACTTTTGTCAGGGAAAATGAATATTAACTGTCCAGCAGGTGTGCAACATGGTGTGGAAAATACAATAATAAAATGATAGGAGACAGCCCATAATAGCTAATGATTACAATAAAAGGTGGTAAGTGCTACAACAGAGCTGAGAATAAAAATATGACACACCAAGAAGAAATGAACTATTTCTTCCCCAAGAAGACTCAAAATAATGTGCAGATAGCAAACACTACTATCATTTGACTCAAGACTTGCAGAATGAGTAAGACTCACTAAGCAAAAAAAGAGAAAGACAAAATATCTTAGGCAGAGGGAAAAGCTTATGCCATGGCTTACAGGATAAAGAGGCACAAAGTTCAGCATGCCTCTTGCAAAGCAGTGAGGACAAGTAAATAGAAATCTTTTTTGAATTTCAAGATGGGAGAATTAATGCTGCTGCTGCTGAGTCGCTTCAGTCGTGTCAGACTCTGTGCGACCCCATAGACGGCAGCCCACCAGGCTTGCCCATCCCTGGAATTCTCTAGGCAAGAACACTGGAGTGGGTTGCCATTTCCTTCTCCAATGCATGAAAGTGGAAAGTGAAAGTGCGACCCCATGGACTGCAGCCTACCAGGCTCCTCCGTCCATGAGATTTTCCAGGCAAGAGTACTGGAGTGGGGTGCCATCGCCTTCTCCGGGGAGAATTAATATTATTTCATAAATATGATTACTACATTTCACTACGCCAGACACTATGTTAAGACCATTTACATACATTATATCTTCTAATCCTCACAACAGTACTCTGAGGCAGGTACAGTTATTATCCTAATTTTGATGACAAGAAAACTAAAGATCAGAGAGATTAAGCGATTTGCATGATTTCACACAAGTGGTTGAAGTAGCAGAGCTGGCCAAAACAACAAACAATTTCATGCTTTCAAAATGATACATGAAAGGGTCATTGTTTCCATTAAGCAATTAATGTTTAAGCAAAAAAGGGATCATCAGAACAAGACTCACTATGGATGAAACAAATAAAATAAGGAACCAGTTCTAAATTCCATATTCTCACAAATGCTATACCAATAAAACTCCAAGGAATTGATAAGGATGAATGATTAAAGTAAATCATCATCAATAACTAGGTAAAATTAATAGCATAAAAACC
The DNA here is from genome assembly GCF_027580195.1 of Bos mutus. Lineage (NCBI taxonomy): Eukaryota > Metazoa > Chordata > Mammalia > Artiodactyla > Bovidae > Bos > Bos mutus. Next base: position 78,428,295 of record NC_091631.1, on the reverse strand, counting down.
TTTCTCTGATATGGATTGTTTTCCCCTAAAACAGTATTCTATGAGCTCCATTTAAATATCCAAATGACTATTTCAGGCTGAATTAACAGTACACACTATTTTGATCACAATTTAACTATGAAAATAGAAGCTCATTAAATCAGGGTTAATAAAAACCAATGTGGTATATATGTAAACAAGGGACATATTAATTCTGACTCAATAGTTCTAAGGAGAAGAGCCATTGTATTTAAAAAAGGTCAATATTTCTTATGAAGAAGCACTATTTCAGTCAGGTTACCTGTTTTTGATAAATGCTAAAATAAAGGCAATTAGTTTTCACAAAACTTAATTAGCCCTTAAGTATATATCTTTTTAATATTCTGGGACATCTCTTAAGTCCGGAATCTTAAATCATATATGCCGTGAAGTTGAAATATTTAGCTGTAAAATTTAAGAGTATATTCTCTAAACATTAAGAATATATAGTAATAATAGATATGTAAACACTAAATATATAAAGTATGTGTTGTTAATCAGCAGCATGTTTAAAAAAAAACTATGAAAGCTATCATTTCTTTACTGATACCCGCAGGTTTATAAGCGATTGCTATCTAATTTTTGCCTGCATGCGTGAGTGTTTAGTCACTAAGTCGTGTCTGACTCTTTGTGAGTCCACTGACTCCTCTGCCAGGCTCCTCTGTCCATGGGATTTTCCAGGCAAGAATACTGTAGTGGGTTACCATTTCCTTCTCCAGGGAATCTTCCTGAACCTGGGATCAAATTTACCACAGGTGGCTCAGTGGTAAAGAATCTGCCTGCCAATGCAGAAGACATGGGTTTGATCTCTGATCCGCGAAGATCCCACATGCCTTAGAGTAACTAAGTTTGTGCACCACAACTATTGAGCCTGTGTTCTAGAGCCCGGGACTGCAACTACTGAGCCCACTTGCCAAAACTACTGAAATGCAAGTGCCCTAGGGCCCCGAGCTCCACAACAGAGAAGGCACAGCAATGAGAAGTTCCCATACCCCAACTACAGAGTTGTCCCTGCTTGCCAAAACTAGAGGAAAAACTGCAAAGAAACAAAGACCTTGCATAGCCAAAAAAATACCTTAAAAAGAAAGGTGCTAAAAATATCTTTAAAAAAACAGATAACCAGCTTACCCGTGTTTTCCTTTTGTTCTCTGTGCCTGAAAAAGTGGATAACATCTTTTGGATTAGCTACCCGATCCACAAATTTCTGGCTAAAGCGAAGAACACTGAATGGTTCAAAGCCTCCACTATAGTCCACCTGGAAATACAGAACAAGTTACAAAGGCTAGCAAACAACAGAGCAACAATTTCAGTATTTATGGGTAAGACTTTTAAGTTAGTACTGTATGTTAATATTCTACAATTCATTTTAAAGATCATGATGATGTTACATAATTTATTCTATGAAAAAATAAAGCTTCAAAGGTTTATGCTTCTGCAAAACATTGTTTGATGGAATCAAGGTACAGCAAGAATTCCCACAATGTCAGAATCACTGTATCTCCCCATGGTAAAAACACTCTAGGAACCAGGAATATCATCTGAAAAGGATGTGATATTTCTAAACAAGTTTTCTTAAACTTTTAAAACAGATATCCAAATAGAATGCTGGCTGGCACTAGATGTATTTATTAATTGGTTTATCACGTAAGGATAAGCTTTCACATCAGACAATAATAAACACTGGGAAAATTCATGGAGGAAAAGAAGCAAGTCTGTGAGCTTTGAGAAATGATCACCTTCAAAACACATGACAGTCATCTCTTGGTATTTCAGGGGGATTGATTCCAGGACCCCTGGCTGGGAACACCAAAGTCTGCAGATGCTGAAGTCCCTTGTATAAAGTGGCACAGTTCAATCAGCCCTCCATATCTGCAGATACGAAACTGCAGGTACAAGAGGGCTCACGATTTCTATTTAGAACTAACAATGATTCTCAAGGCAGGCTTTTTCTAAAGACATCTCTTATGGCACCAAGCCCCTTACAAAGAAAAACAGATATAATCATTTTCCTAAACCAGCTGTTCTCAAAGGATGCTCTGGGAACAAGCTTTGTACTACATCACCAGCCTCTCCAGACTACACCTAACCTCCACCCCACTTACACTCTCTGTCACACTTAGCACTAGCTAAGATTCTGTTCACATATTTGCTATTTGTTTATTTTATCTCTTCTCACACCTCCACCTCCTGTAAGCCTTGTCTATTTTATCTTCACTGCCCACCCCACACTCTCACATGCAGAAAAGAAGGCACTCAATAACTCAGTAAACATCTGTTCATTGAATTAGTGAATCAATGAGGGTCATCTAGCCAATATTTTGGAATACTACCTACAGGAAGATATTTCTTCTTTTTATCATTAATGAATTAGTAATGTGTTTGGGAAAAGGAACGCCTATTTCCAATTTAAGTCTGATTAGTTTTAACAGTATCAGGCAGACATAGATGAGAAACATGGTGCTTCTGCACTGATAAAGAGATCTGTGTGGTTCTCTTAAAGCAGCTAAGTTTCTATTACCCAGACAAACCATCTCTACAGCTGCCACGTTCTAAACCAGAAAATGCCAAATGCTCAAGCTAGGGGGTCTCCCCAAAACACATTTTTAACAACTGAACTCCAGTCTAGTTTTATTTGTAATTTTCTGCTTCTAAATGTTACAATATTATTCACTAAGCAAACTTTACTGAAGTGTCCACAATGTCTAAGTACTCTGCCAAGGGCCAGATATAACATAAATAAAACAGCATCCTGGTTGGAAAGAAACTAAGAAGCTGGCTAGGAAGACAAACCATGTAAAGAAGCAGCTGCAAGCAGAACCTGAACAGTGCTGTAAGAAGTATGTACAGAGGAGATTAAGGACACAAAGGAAGAGACTGCTAAGAGAGCATCCGGGCTCAGCTACAGCAATGACAATGAGATGGAGAGAATTCACTCAGATCTAGAAAGCACATACCCAGGGACAAGAGACCCAGTGGCTCAAGGTCACATAGCTAGTGACAGAGCTGGAATCAAACCAGACAGTCTGACTCTAGACTGTCTTCTTTACCTTCATCCTGTATGGCCCAGGGCTTCTCAAATTTTCATGTGCATATAAATTTTGGGGGGATCCTGTTAAAATGCAATTCAGTGGGTTTAATATGGAGCCTGAGATTCTGTATTTTTAAGATTTTCCCAGGTGATGCCAGTGCTGCTGCAGTTTGAGGGCCATATCCCTTGGGCACAAGGCTTTAGAAGGACTCTTGGACTCCAACAAGGATGTCTCAGGGGTAGGTCAAAATTTGGGAGCCATCATTCTATAGGTGATCATATGCCTAGACTGGACACAGGACTAACTAAAATATAGGAAGGGACAAAGAAAACTTGTACAAGAGAATGCCGAAGAGTGACTCACTAAGATGAAAAAAATCTACTGGATTTGACAGTTGAAGGTTGCATTTTTCACCTGAGATGGTGGTGTCACAGCCTTGATTATAGTGGACTGAGGAAGAGACTGTTATATGAGCAATATAGACAATGTATTATTTTGGGGGGAAGAAAATCAGAAAAGGTAGGAGCTAGAAGAGAAAGGCACAGGGGTGGCAAAAAAAAAAGAAGTCTTGTTATTTGTGAATATCATGATGCAAAAGATAAGCAGGTTTAGAGGCACAGGAAACACTTCAACTTCTTAGAATTTTCTAACTCTGAAATGTCAGTTCTTGCCACGTATTTATCAAGCACTTGCAATTGCCAGGGACTGTTCTGGGATCTTTGGCTACATTAGTTAACAAGATTCACAAAGTTCCATGCTTCCGTAGAGCAGATAGTTTGGTAGCTGAGGACAAATAATAACCAAAATAAATAAACAAATAAATTGGATGTTGTAGTTCAGGTGGATGTGTTGTGGGGAAAAAAAGAAGACGTAGAGAAGGGTAAGTGAAATCAAAAGTGCTGGAGAGAGGACCTGGGGGTTACAGTCTTAATCAGGCTGGGGTCCACTGAGGTGACTACTTGGGTGACGTGAGCAGACCTGGAGGAAGTGAGCGGGTCTGATATGTCCGAGGCACTGCAAGAAGTCCGAGTGCCTGGAAGGAGGGGAGAGCGGGGAGCCGCAAGCGATGAAGTCCGAGAGCTCGGGCCAACCTAGTCAACACAACACTATTTAGAAATGAGGGAAGCAAGAAAACAAAAACATCAAACCTATCAGAATAAACTAAAATGGATAGCCAACAAGGACCTGCTATATATATAGCACATGGAACTTTACCAATGTTATGTGGCAGCCTGGATGGGAGGAGGATTTGGGGGAGAACATATATATGTATGGCTGAGTCCTTTCACTGTTCACTTGAAAGTGTCACAACATTTTTAATCAGCTATACCCCAATATAGGAGAAGGCAACGGCAACCCACTCCAGTACCCTTGCCTGGAAAATCCCATGGACAGAGGAGCCTGGTGGGCTGCAGTCCTTGGGGTCGCTAAGAGTCGGACACGACTGAGCAACTTCACTTTCACTTTTCACTTTCATGCATTGGAGAAGAAAATGGCAACCCACTCCAGTATTCTTGCCTAGAGAATCCCAGGGACAGAGGAGCCTGGTGGGCTGCCGTCTATGGGGTCGCACAGAGTCTGACACGACTGAAGCGACTTAGCAGCAGCATAACCCAATATAAAATAAAAAGTTTATAGAAAGGAATGAAACTATGATTAAATCAAATACTGGCTGCTTTATTATTTTCTTCACCAATGATGATAGCTCTTTTTACTATACGTACTCTCTTTGCTATTTTACCAAAAAAAAAAAAAATTTCATGTAAACTGTACAAAACTCTCCTTTGAAAATCAATAAAGCTTAATTCATCTAAACAGGACTTACTCGCAGTCGTATAAGAGGCTTCTCTGGCTGTTGAGAATTTCCCAGACGTTCCCGTTCTGCATTTTCAAGCATTTCTTCAACCTCAAAATAAAGATATTGTCATGACTAGGGGGAAGAGGTATTTCTGGCTGGCATCTAGTGGTAGAGGTCAGAGAGGACTTGTAAAAATCCCACTGTGCACAGAACAAGCTCCCACAACAAAGCATTTCCCAGTCTAAACTGTCAGCTGTGCCAAGGCTGAGAGACCCTGAGCTCCCTGAGTAGGCTGGGACAATCCACTCACTCATGCTCCATCTCCCTCGCCTGAGAGATCGGGTTCAGGGACGAGTACATGACCTCAGTCCAGGGAAACTCAATGTTTAAGGGGTTTATCTGGAACCACTGGGAAAAAAATGATTCTTTTAGCTGTAAAGGCAATGTAAGTCTGTGGGCCACTGCATGACAGACTTCCTTACATACAGTGAAGCTTGAGATAAAAACCACAGGACTGGGTGGCACAGGACTAAACATGGAAACAGAGACAGAAGGACCTGCTATCTTAATCTAAGTTTCTGAATCTGGTCATCTTGAAACCAGCAAACCTAAACCTTTCAGTTATTTGAGTTACATGCTGCTAGTAAAGTTGACACATTGGGTGAGTTACTTTAAGGTTCAGCTCCAGTGGGCGTTTCCACAGTTTACTGGTTATCATGTTTGTCTCACTTTAAGGTTCAGCTCCTCCTTCTATAAAATGTGGATGGTAGACTCTACTGTTCTATAGCATTGCTAAGTGGATTAAATGCAAAATGCTGTCAACAGTGTCAGGAATATACAAGCAATGAAAGCATTATCATCATGCTTTTTGTGAGAATAAAATGCAAAGCAGAAGAGCATACACAGAGTTAAGAACTGAGTAAGTGTTAGCAATTAATGTTACATATGAATGACTTCTGTTCCAACAGCAAATCTGTAAGTCTAATTTGTTTGTAAGTCTAACAGTTATCCTAGGTACTCAACTAACACAATCGGCTACATAATCCTATTCTGTAATAGGTTTCCCAGGGGGTGCTAGTGGTAAAGATCACATCTGCCAATGCAGGAGACACAGAGATGCAAGTTTGATCCCTGGGTCAGGAAGATTCCCTGGAGGAGGGCATGGCAACCCACTCCAGTAATCTTGCCTGGAGAATCCCATGGACAGAGGAGCCTGGTGGGTTACAGTCCAAAGGGTTGCAAAGAGTCAGACACAACTGAAGCAATTTGGCACACATGCACAAATAGGTTTATAATACTTTTCATACAAATAATACATAAAAACAAACACAAAAAATAAAGAAAATATTTTAAATCTTAAATGTAGTACTTTGAAAAGTACAACAGTACCAACTACATCACTGCTGCTTTTACGCTTCCTTCCAGACATTCTTCAGCTTGAAATAAAGATACTGTATTACTATACTCTATACAGTGGTTGTGGTGGTTTAGTCACTAAGTCATGTTGGACTCTTACGACCCCATGGACCATAGCCCACCATGCTCCTCTTGCCTGGGAGTCTCCAGGCAAGAATACTGGAGTGGCTTGCCATTTCCTTCTCCAGGGGACCTTCCCAACCCAGTGATCAAACCCATGTCTCCTGCACTGCAGGCAGACACTTTATTGCTGAGCCATCAGGGAAGCCCTCTGTACAGTGCAGTGCAGTACAGTACACCAGAGTACAGCCATTTGCAGAGGATGCATGCATGTGACAATGTACACCAGACATGTGAACTAATTTAAGTGATGGGACATGCAAACGCATGTCCGCATCTTTCAAAGTTTGCAACTTAAAGGTTCACGTGTAGGAGACTTACTGTATTAAGATGTCAAGTTCCATATTATCAAATGCATTCACCCAATTTCAAAGTGGCTCAAGAAACTCTACAGAGGTTTAGGGATGGTGATCTGTATGGGAGGAGGTATGGGACTTACACTGAAGTGACATGGTCCCTGTGCTGTGCTTAATCGCTCAATCATGTTTGACTCACTGCGACCCCAGGGACTGTAGCCCACCAGACGCCTCAGTCCATGGCATTCTCCAGGCAAGAATACTGGAGTGGGTTGCCATGCCCTCCCCCAGGGGATTTTCCCAACCCAGGGATTGAACCGAGGTCTGCTGCATTGTAAGCAGACTATTTACCATCTAAGCCACCAGGGAAACCCAACAATACTGGAGTGGGTAGCCTATCCCTTCTCCAGGGGATCTTCCCGACCCAGGATTGAACGAGGATCTCCTGCATTGCAGGAGGATTCTTTACCAGTTGAGCAACCAGGGAAGCCCTAGCAGACATATTTCAAGATTTTATCTGGAGGTAGATTTCAGGGTGAAAGGATGTGTGAGGGAGATTACTAGGCTAAGGTTCTCCTCATCTACCATAGTATCCTGTGATTCCCCAAAGTTACTGCTTTCATTAATAAAATGAACAAATTATCAAATCAGGATAAAAAGAGAAAAGTGATTATACATACGTCTCTGAGAAGGAGGAAAGGATCTGGGAGGGGGGCTTAAAGTTTCCTCTATATGTAACATTCTTCCATCTCAAAGACTTAAAAAAAAAACCTTACGCCTAAACTCATTTACTGAACAGTGGTTCCTTAAAGGTTTCATGAGAATATAGCAAATGTAATGTCTTCCCTCTAGTCTACTGAAGTATTTAATTCAATGTAAATAACCTCTCAACTAAAATAGATTTCATTGACCTTTATCTAGAAGAATTACCTTCTCCAAGCAGAAGTTCTGTATGACTTGTGTTACTTTAGGATTATCTGGGTTAAAAATGTCTGGATGATCAGCCAGAACAACATCTTCCATGAAAAACTGCCTCACTGTGCGGAGAGGAATTTTCTGCATATTCATCTTCCTTCCTTTAATACGCAGCAAACCAATGTGTCTGAAATGAGGAGGGAAATGAAAGCCTAGTCACATTGTAAATTTCCTCAGGAAGATGTGCACATCAAAACGATCATATTTGTTAATGTCTACAAAATCCTTACAACCTCCCCTCCTTAAAAAATGTTTAGTAATTTGATCTGTTTTTGTTTTTTTTTTATATTTATTTATTTGGCTGTGGACTTTCTAGTTGTGGCATACAACGCTTAGTAGTTGTGGTGCCTGGGCTTAGTTGCTTTGTGGCATGTGGGATCTTAGTTCCCTGATCACGGATCGAACCTGTGTCTTGCACATTACAAGGCAGATTTTTAACCACTGGACCACCAAGACTTTTAGTAATTTGATCTTAATGTTATATCACAGGAAAAAATATAAACATTCTTCTTCCCCAGAATAAAATCTACTCATCCATCAACTTTCCTATAGCATTCTACTTAAAATTTAATTAATAAAAAATGTTAGCCTTGAATTGGCCTAATGAACAGCAAAATCATTAATACCACTGGGGTCTTCTCCTGCTGAAAACAGCTTAAAATCTGGGAAAATAGTAACAGTATATGGAATGATCAGTTTTTATAAATAAATTTATCATATAAGTAACAGCACCATCAATACTTTTGGCCTATGAGATGACCAGATTATTATAGCAAATATTTTTAAGAACTGATTTGGAAAATATAATCATTACTCACTTCTTTACAGCTTCTCCTGGGGAAAGAGAAGTGACCACTGAACTTCCAGGCTGTGACACGTAGAAGAGCTGTTGTTCATTTTTGGTTGGAGCTATTTTACACTCATGTTCATGGCCCCAGATAACAAGATCGATGAAGTCATCCAAAAACTGCTCTGGAATGAAGTTGGTACTTCCGTGTTTACTCCTATGCCAAGATTTTTAAAAACAAGTATTATAAATGTCCATAGATATAAAAAAAACTTCATAATAAGTCTTTCTCCAGTCACTAAAGATTTATTATCCCTTCTGTAAGCCAGAAAGTATTCAAGGGGTTGGGGATACAAAGATAGTATCTAATTCCTAATCTTAAAGGGTTTACAAGCTTGCAGGACACAGACAAGTAAAAGCCTCAAAAGAGAAAGCAGTCAATTCTACACAAAGGCAAGTCACAAAAGGTAGAGAGGAATAACTCTCCCTGTGGGAAAGCCAGAAAAGCATGCGCTCCAGAAAGAGTAAAAAACCTATAAACTGGTCTGAGTGTATACCAAACAGAAAACAGAAGATGACAGTGAATTTAACCTAAGCTTTAAAAAATAAAGTCAAATCTCTGAATATGTCCCATCACTTTTAACATGTTTCTTTTACTGATTAAAATAATGAGAATGTCAGTTTTATATAAGAGAGGAGAGTTTTCAATATTAAATATTGTATGAATGTGATTTCCAAACCCTTATTTTAAACCTAGATTAGCTGCTATTATTAAAAGATATTTGAAAACCCAAAGAGAGGAAGATAAGAAAAAAATTTTCTACAATACTGATTTATATCACTGAGAATTTAAGTACAAGTGTTCAACTACTTCAACCAGCATTCACTTGAGGCAAGCCGACATTCATTCACTCAACAAACATTTACTGAGTGTCTATGTGTCAGGTTTCCCAGGTCTCTTCTAGATCCTGAAGACAGATATGAACAAAGTCCTTGCTCAAATGGGGAACTAGCAATAACACAACATGCTCATGCATATGCATACATACACACATATACATATATAAATCTTTGTTTTTTATATAAAGTTTTGTCAGATAGTGATAGGTGCTATAGAAAAATAAAGAAAAAATAAAGAGGAAAGTTACATGTAAAAGGGAGGCTACTATGCACAGGGTGGTCCAGAAAGGCCTCTCTAACAGGAGACAAGTAGCAGAGCATTGAGATGAGGGACCAGGAATGCCCGAGACCTAGGCAGAGGGAGGAAACTGATGGCAAAGGCGCTGACATGGGAATGTGTCCAGTGAGTTCAAGAGCAGCAAGGGGACCAGTGTAGCTGAACAGAACGATGCACGGAAGAGCAAGAAGTGAAAGAAGCTCATGTATCTAGGAATGTTTATGTAAAAACAAACTTTTATGTAAAAAATGTATAATGCTATCACAATGACTGAAGAGAGCAGAATAACTCAAATAAACATGAGGTATGTGTGCCTTCCTGGAGCACTGGAAAAGGGAGAATTACGCTGGTGGGTTGATTCTGACTTATGACATAGAAGCTGATTAGAACATCCTTGTGGAAATATTTTGCATGACAAAATCTGTTTAGGGTTTACCTTCTTTTGCTGCAAGAAAAAGAAAACTGATCAACATATAGAAACAAATAGGAAATAAAGTAAAATATAAAAGGCTCAAAAATTCTTGCTCAACATGAGAAAATCAGTTGTTCTTTTACAAGGCCCTGAAAACATACTTACCCTGAAAACAATAAGTATGTAACAATGCTGAAGGTGAAAAATGATCCTAACAGCATTATAATAAAAACCTATTATAACCACAATGAAGGGTAGGAGAAAAGGAACTGACCTAAGGAACTTTAGAAAGTGGTGTTTTTTACTAGATATAGTAAGGCTATGGACTAAAATAATATATAAACACTGAATCCTGGCTGGTAAATTTTCTCAATTTTAAAATTATATGTGAATTAAGATTAAAAAATAAGTAAACATAAAGATGATACAATCCAGGTTTCTATTACAGAAAGAAGCCTCAAATAAGGGAGAAGACAAAAATGAACCCTGTAGGGATGGATTCGAATCAGTATGAACTTGCGCTAGGGTTTTTTTTTTTTTTAAACACATATATTTGTTGTTCAGTCGCTCAGTCGTGTCTGACTCTTTGCGACCCCATGGACTGCAGCACGCTAGGCTTCCCTGTCCTTCACCATATCCAGGAGCTTGCTCAAACACATATATACATACAGACATGTATGCATGAATTAGTAAATATACATATATTCCTTTAACTCTAGTCATGAGGGCTATGGAGACCTGCAGTAGCACTAAGCACACTTAGTGGCCATATCTGGGTTTCTAAATACCACTCTCTGATGAAAGCAATTAGGGCTCCTTGGCGAAGTAGTTGATTCCTGGGCTTGAGAGAAAAATACAAGAGAAGCCTGGAGCATCTTGTAGGACTGGAAGGTTAATGACATAGCTCAAAAAACAAAAAGGAAGAGGGCTTGCTGAAAGAGCACAGAAGCCGATGTAAAAAAGCTCTCAACGGTCAGAGTTGAAACAAAGTAAGCAACAACAAAAACTGATAATACTGGATTGTACCTCAAAGAATAAATATCTTGAGTCTATAATAAGATACATAAATGAATGGAATGAATAAGTAAATAAATGAGAATGACAAATTTTCCTAACAGAAGACTTTCAGTCAATAACTATAGAAAGAATAAGGGAAATTTAAAAAGTTACAAACGACACCACAGCATTAATTACTGGAAACAAGTTGCACCTTCAGTTCAGTTCAGTCACTCAGTTGTGTCCGACTCTTTGCAACGCCATGAACCACAGCACACCAGGCCTCCCTGTTCATCACCAACTCCTGGAGTCCACCCAAATCCATGTCCATTGAGTCGGTGACGCCATCCAGCCATCTCATCCTCTGTCGTCCCCTTCTCCTCCTGCCCTCAATCTTTCCCAGCGTCAGGGTCTTTTCCAATGAGTCAGCTCTTCACATCAGGTAGCCAAAGTACTGGAGTTTCAGCTTCCACATCAGTCCTTCCAATGAACACCCAGGACTGATCTCCTTTAGGATGGACTGTTTGGATCTCCTTGCAGTCCAAGGGACTCTCAAGAGTCTTCTCCAACACCACAGTTCAAAAGCATCAATTCTTTGGCACTCAGCTTTCTTCACAGTCGAACTCTCACATCATACATGACCACTGGAAAAACCATAGCCTTGACTAGACAGACCTTGGTTGGCAAAGTAATGTCTCTGCTTTTGAATATGCTATCTAGGTTGGTCATAACTTTCCTTCCAAGGAGTGTCTTTTAATTTCATGGCTGCAATCACCATCTGCAGTGATTTTGGAGCCCAGAAAAATAAAGTCAGCCACTGTTTCCCCATCAAGATGCCCCAGTGGATGCTAAAGCCTGTGGGCCAAATTCTAAGGAGAAACAGGATATTCACATAGTCTCAATGTATTTTTCCCAAAATATTTATTATTATAAAGTAGAAGATGTGACCTTTCCAGTGGAGAAACCTGCTCTACACCACCTTAATCAAATGATCAAGATTATTAACATCACCTTTAACAGCAACCAGCCATACCAACATTATATTACCCATTCCCCTTACCAATGCTGCCACTCCACCTCTCATTCTCGTATGGGATGGCTTATGACCATTCCTTCTGACTTATTCCTACTTGGGGAAAGCAGAAAGTATAGCAGAACTGGGAAGCCCTCAGCAAAAGAAGGAACAAACTCCCTGTCTGTTACATGGAAACCAACATATCAAAACCCTGTCCTGTTCCTCCTTTGAAACTTACCATGTTTATTTAAGAATATACATAAGGCAAAATAACACTGCAGCCTAAAACCTTTCTTTCACTGAGTTGTGGTGATGGACAAGTACCAGAGTATTCTACAGTCAATAAGCATCTCTTCAATAAATAATACTATTTAATAATAATAAGAAGAAATTATATAATCAGGCCCCATATCCCTTCAGATTCTTTTTCAATAACTTTTCAACTTTGTTCCTTATATATCATTTCACTGCCACCACTGTTACCATCTCACATTTTTTTACTATAATTATCACATAATAAATCGTGTTTCTTCAAATCTCTATTTCCTTTCAATCAACCTTACACCCTGCCACTAGATTAAATTTCTTAAAACTACCAACAAAAAGAAGCTTATCTACCTATATTTGATATTCTGGAAAAACACCTGTATATATGTACCAGGAGTAATGTATAAGAATATTCCTGTGCTCACTTCAGCAGCACATATACTTAAAAAAAAAAAAAAATGAATGTTCCTAACAAAAAGATTAAAAAAAAAAAAAAAAATCTGGAAATAACAACACACTCATCAACAGGCGAAAAAGCTGAAATGTATATACATCAGTGAAAATGAGTTATGCTGTTAAGCAGCAAAATGAATTATAGTAACATAGGGCTTCCTTGGTGGCTCAGTGGTAAAGAATCCACCTGCAATGCAGGAGATCTGGGTTTGATCCCTGGGTTGGGAAGATTCCCTGGTGAAAGGAATGGCTACCCGTTCCAGTATTCTTGCCTGGAGAATCCCATGGACAGAGGAGCCTGGCAGGCTACAGTCCATGTGGTCGCAAGAGTCAGACACGACTAATGACTGACACTTTCACTTTGAAGTAACACACTGTTGAACAAAAATAAGCCAACTGCAAATAAAGCATGGTTCCAGTTATACCAAAACCAAATAAAGATGACTCATGAATAAGTGTGTAATTGAACAATAAAGAAAGCTATAGACAGACTAAATAAAAAGTGAAGACAGTGCTTCCCCTATAAAGTATGTGGGAAAAGATAGGGTCAGAAAAAGGCATGAGGTAATGTACTGCTCATGTTCTACTTCCTTCTGAATTTAGGAGCATTCATTTTACGGTTTTTGGTATACCTTATCCATATGCTAGAAATACTCATTTGTATTAATAAGTATGAATACATATTGAAAATGATTTCAAGATGCAGTCACACAAAGCCTATCTAAGTTTGCCTGATCCTGCATTGACAGCTTTCAAAGAATAAGGAGCCCTTTACTAAAATATGGGCTTCCCATATTTCAGACGGTAAAGCGTCTGCCTACAATGCGAGAGACCCAGGTTCGATCCCTGGGTCGGGAAGATCCCCTGGAGAAGAAAATGGCAACCCGCTGCAGTACTCTTGCCTGGAAAATCCCATGGACTGAGGAGCCTGGTAGGCTACAGTCCATGGGGTCACAAAGAGTCAGACACGACTGAGCGACTTCACTTCATACTTCACTTTACTAAAATATAGGTAAGCTTAGAAACAGAGATTTGGGGAACCTCAACATTTGACTCAAGAATTTTCAGAGACAAAACTTTTACCTGTTCTGATGAATCACAAATAAGTTAAACCAAGAGTTCTCATCTTCTTTGGGTCTCAACATTGTTACTTTTTTGTTGACAAACATTCGATAGAGCCTTTCATCTGGAATAGATCCTGAAATAGACATTACATTATTTTAAAAGTTTTGCTTCTAAATTATGTGCTTCTCTGAGTATCTCGTTTTCCTATCAGAGATATTTGAAATCTGATATCATTATTCACAAATGAAAACGTTCCAAGTTCATGCCTGACAGCTGCTGAGCAGTTGTTGTTTAGTTGCTCAGTCGTGTCGGACTCTTTGTGACCCCATGGACTATAGCCCGTCAGGCTCCATCTATTTGTGAGATTTCCCAGGCAAGTACTGGAGTGGGTTGCCATTTCCTTCTCCAGGGGGTCTTCCCGACCCAGGGATTGAACCTGAGTCTCCTACAAGTGTCCAGGATTGGCAGGGGGAATCTTCACTGCTGAGCCACCGGGGAAACCTGCTGAGCAGTTGCATTCAAAGAATGTTTTTCATGTCAAGCATACTACTACTACTACTACTACTACTACTACTACTACTACTACTAAGTCGCTTCAGTCGTGTCCGACTCTGTGTGACCCCACAGACGGCAGCCCATCAGGCTCCACCATCCTTGGGATTCTCCAGGCAAGAACCCTGGAGTGGGTTGCCATTCCCTCCTCCAATGCATGAAAGTGAAAAGTGAAAGTGAAGTCGCTCAGTCATGTCTGACTCTTAGCGACCCCACGGACTGCAGCCCACCAGGCTCCTCCGTCCATGGGATTTTCCAGGCAAGAGTACTGGAGTGGGGTGCCATTGCCTTCTCTGACGTCAAGCATACATACCTTCAAAATCTAGAAAATATAGAATAAAAATCTGTTTTCTATGCTCATAGTCTTATTAAAATTTTTAATAATATTGTTTTCTACTCTATTTTTTCTATGTGTACTCTTGATCTAACATATTCATTGTAAAATACACAGGAAATGACAGTAGAAGGGGTGAGATTTTAAAATGTACTTAAAAATAATAGTTTTATGTATATTATGCTTTTAAATAAAAACAGTGTGCTTTTAAATAATTTAATGACTTTTCAATAACTCTTCCTAATTCCCCAAAGGATAGTATAGGTCAATGAAAATAAACATGCAAATTGTAATTTTAAATACTATAAAAGGAAAAAAAGTCAGGATGCTAAGAAGGCAATTATCAGTGGGAGGACAAGGTTACTACTTCATGGAGTGATTAAGGAAGAAAACCCAATGCTGCAGAAGTATAAGAGCTAGAAGAGGTCTAGCTTCTAGAGAGAACTCCTAGTGCTGCCAATGAAATGATGGTGGAATGTATGACTGGGATAAAAAAGGCAAGACATGAAAATCCAGGGCATTAGAAGGTTGATCTACTTAGCTGCAGAAACACTAAGAACACTGACAAAATTGGAAGGCAAGCAGGTAAGAAAACTGAGGTAATGGAAAGGGCAGTTTACTGGTTGGCAGTTAGCTTCAAGGGTACCTGAAAAGGAA
The DNA here is from genome assembly GCF_027580195.1 of Bos mutus. Lineage (NCBI taxonomy): Eukaryota > Metazoa > Chordata > Mammalia > Artiodactyla > Bovidae > Bos > Bos mutus. Next base: position 78,412,928 of record NC_091631.1, on the reverse strand, counting down.
GGACAGGTGGTGGCAGTGGAAAGCAAGGAGAGCAGGGACTTGGCCTCCAGCCCTTCCGCCCTAGAGCCTGTGAGAGGCCAGGAGAAAACTGCACAAGACACAGGAGCCTCGTGGGCCACTGTCACTGAGAGTGGCACAGCACAGGGAGCATTCAGGGACTGATGATATGAGTCTGCTAACTAAAAAGGGCTCTAGCATATGGCACCCCACTCCAGTATTCTTACCTGGAGGGTCCTGTGGACAGAGGAGCCTGGTGCGCTGCTGTCTATGGGGTCACACAGAGTCAGACACGACTAAAGTGACTTAGCTACAGCAGCATATACCGAGCTGGGGTGAGAGTAGATGCTGGAGGGTAGAGACTGAGTCCAGTTAAGGAAAATAGAACAGGATGAGATGAGAGACTGGGGATAAAAGGGATGATGGAAGCAGTTTGCCTCTGGCAGTGACTAAGGCATAATGGGGTTTGTCCTTGGTTTGAAAGTGTGAGGATCAATCATTTTCTTCAGATATGATCCCCAACGTTACAGTGATTAAAATATTGGTAGTTTTTTTTTTTTTTTAATGTATTTTACTTCTTGCTCTATCACTTGCAAAAATCAGACATAATATTTTGGTCTCATCTTCTATATCTCTAAAATAGAGATTGCCATGATGCTTTTCTATTTGTTGGCAAAATTATGTAACTTGGGCAAAGACTCTACACTTCCTACAGAAAGTATTTAAATAAAACATCCATCTTAATTATTCTTTAAAAACATATACAAAGAGAAATGAGTACTAAGGCTTCTATTATACTAAAATCACTCAAAAAATAATGAAAACTATGTTGAGGTTAGTTACAGCATGAGTTTTTTCTTAATTTCCCTTGGGGTACTTTAAAACTGGTTTAACATGAAGTATAATTTTTATAATACTTAGGAAATGGCAACCCACTCCAGTGTTCTTGCCTGGAGAATTCCACGGATGCAAGAGCCTGGTGGGCTATAGTTCATGGAGTGGCAAAGAGTTGGGCACAATTTAGCGACTAAATGATATACATCAAAAACAACAAAACTATTGTATTCATATAACAAATATCAAACTGAACTTAACCAAATGAAGACACAAAAAATACACTGAATGCATGCTGAAAATGGTTTTACCAGTAGTCATGTACGGATTTAACAGCTGGACCATGAAGAAGGCTGAGCGTAAAAGAATTGATGCTTTCAAACTGTGGTCCTGGATAAGACTCTTAAAAAGTCCTTTGGACTGCAAGGAGATCTAACCAGTACATTCTAAAGGAAATCAACCCTGAATATCAACTGGAAGGACTGATGCTGAAGCTGAAACTCCAATACTTTGGCCAACTGAATCAAAGGGCCAACTCATTGGAAAAGACCCTGATGCTGGGAAACACTGAAGGCAAAAGAAAGGAGCAGCAGAGGATGAGATGGCTAGATAACATCACCTACTCAATGGACGTGAATCTGAGCAAACTCCAGGAGACAGTGAAGGACAAACTCAATGGGGTCTCAAGAGTCAGACACGACTTAGCCACTGAAGAGCAACAAACAAAAACAGTCTTCCATTCACATGTAATAAAGCCTAGCAAACAAGCTTTTACCTACTGGAAACTAAATAAATTACAGAAGTTGATAAAACAAATTTTCTGAGCATTGTAGATGACAGTTCTAAACTAGCACTAATAAAAATATCATGTGAGCCACCAAAACGGGCCAAATATGTAAATTCTAATTTTCTAGTAGCCACATTAAAATAAGTAAAAGAAATTGGTAAAATTAATTTTAATATATTTCATTTAACCCAATATCTGAGTAAGATATTTTACATTTTTTTCTAAGTCTTTGAAATCTAATATGTATTTTATACTTATAGCATGACTCAATTTAGATTAGCCACTTTTCTAGTGCCTGATATCCACATGATTACTGTATTGGACAGTGAAACTTTAAACCTTTCAAAGACTTCCAAAATATCAAAATGCAGTTGTTCTAAATTACTCTACAGTTCTATGTTCAGGATTCTTGTCTGAGCCTAAAAGAAAAAAAAGAAAGAAATAACAAACAATAGATACTAAGGGGAAAATATTTTTTCATCGAAACTGCTATTAAAAACAAATCTCAAGAACTATTGAAATGAAATGAAATGAAATGTCAGTCGGTCCTTCATGTCTGACTCTTTAAAATCTGATGGACCATAGCCTGCCTGGCTCCTCTGTCCGTGGAATTCTCCAGGCAAGAATACTGGAGTGGGTAGCCATTCCCTCTTCCAGGGGATCTTCCTGACTCAGGGATCGAACCTGGGTCTCCTGCACTGCAGGCACATTCTTTACCATACTGGTGCTTATAAAATAATGAAAAATGTCCACCAAAACGTTGTAATATTTTTTAAAGTCACCCATAAGGAATAATTAGATTTGCCTCAATTCCTTCCAAACAGCAACAAAGTGAACTCCAGAATTTGATTTCCTAGTTGCTTAAACAAGTAAACATTTATCAACATAAATAGTAATATAAATCCATCTTACCTAAGCCATAGAGAGCAATTTTTGTGCTTCCTTTCTGAAGCAAAACTGGACTAATGTCTATCTTCTCCACAGACATTGAACGTCCAAAGTGATTGACAAATCCAGCACAACTTAAAATATCCAGGGCACAGAGTGCATCTGCCTATGCAAAATATTTTCAAAGAATATTAATGTATATCTAAAAACTAATAATCTGCATATGTTATTACTTATTAAAAGTATATTCTGTATAGCAGTTATAAAAACCTAGACGAAGATAGTGCCTTGTCAAAACAAGATTACAATAGTAAAGTATGTGCTATCCTTTTCTCTATCACTGTGAGTAGAATCACATGTTAATACATGTTAAATACAAAGTTAATGTTTCATCAAAATTTATCATGTCTTGTTCACTGAAAAATAAAACCAGCTATGGAATCAGTTATTTGTCATATTAAGCAGACCTCTCAAGAGGTGAGGAAAAAAAAGACTAGCTAAATAGTGATTTATAATACATTAATGACCAGAAAAAATAAAATGATATTTTTAGATTACTTTAGGATCCCTATTATTTGAAATCTTCCTCAATTTACAGTGGATTTAGGTACCAATAAATCCATAGTAAATTGAAAATACTGTAAGTCAAAAATGCAGTTAAAGTACCTCATCTACTGAAAATCATAGCTTAACCTAGCCTACTTTGAACATGCTCAGAACACTTACATGAGCCTACAGTTGGGAAAAAGTATAAATATTTTACAATAAAGTACTGAGTATCTTGTATAATCAATCTACTGTACATGAAGAACAGAATGACTGTATGGTACATACCCATACAGAATGGTTTTAAGTGTGGCAACTGTTTACCCTTGGGCTGGGGTGGCTGATTGGGAGCTGGGCCTTGCTGTCTTTACTCAGCATCACAAGAGAGTATCTTCCCACAAATCATTAGCCCCAAAATAGATCAAAACTCATAATTCAGGTTCAACTGAACGCACGTCAGTTTCACACCATTGTAAAGTTTAAAAATCTTAGGTCGAACCATCACAAGCTGAAGATGGTCTGTACTTCCTTATCAAACAAAATAAGATGATCTAATTTAGATTTAAAACTGTTCATGAAACAATTATTTCCTACAGTGAGATTTCTGAGATAAAAGCACCAGGTAATCTGTAAAGCATTATACAAATGTTAGGTTATTCCCAACATTTATTTATTCCTAAATGTTATTCCTTCTACTGGTTATTTATTGCTAACTTTGGCACTCAAGAAATAAAAACATATCTCATACATCAATTATTATCTCAGATTTTTTAAAGTATCTAAAAAGCAGTATAAAAGCCTATATGAATGATAAAGAGTCAATTTGAATCTCTGAGTCAATCTGACTAAAAGTTGCTGGGAAGAAGTGGAAGAATGCTTCCCATAGACAAATTAAACAGAAAATTTCTAAAATTTCAACAAACTTTAAGAACACAATAATTACCCCTGTGGGATCATCATGATTGCCATGAATACTAAACACCGGAATTGAAATGTTGAGATTGCCATCTTGGTAGTTCACCCATGGAAACCTTAAAAAAGAAAGAAAAAGTTTCTGTAAGAGACAAAAGCTCTTTCCTCCATTCTCCTCCTCCAAAAACTTAATACTGTTACAGGCAAATTGGATGATCTAACTCGGCAGATGACTTTGGAGTTTTAAAAAAAAATTCAATCATAGGCAATAATTCAAGTTTGAAAAGATCACAAAGTACTGCACTTGAAAACCTTACAGTATATGATGCTTGTGAATTGTATGAACGATTTGATTATCTGAGTAGTAAGCTAACAGGCTTTCAAAATTTTGAAAGTCTCTGTGTAAGGTCTGTATTTGTATTGTAGAAGCGGGAGGGGAAAAATACACCTACTCTGGAATACAAGACCTTGATTAAAAATTCCAGCTCTATCACTCACTACTTGTATGACAAATTTTCACACTACTGTCCCTAGTCACCAAGCTCCTCTTCTCAGAGGAAATGACACTAGTAATTTCTACTTTATCTGTGAAAAAATATCTTATATCTGTAAAGCAAATAAATACATCTTCCTTCTTCCACAAATGGCAGCACAATACAGACCTTTGGATCCTGCCTTTATCACTTAGCACACTTTGTAAATCATTTCATATCAGTATATAAAGAGCTTCCTTGTGGCTTTTTTTAGCCAGACACTGTATGGATTATTACAATGTGTTTAAGTAGATACCTACAAATAGACATTTAGGCCATTTCCAGTCTTTTGTTTCACAAATGGTTACAGTGAGTAATCCTGTACAAAGATGCCCTTGTGAGGAAATTATCTAGGAGGACACTGTCAGGTCAAAAAGCACACCTACATTTGTAAATTTGATTACTGCCAACTTCCCCCCATTGAGGTGGTTTAACTTACATATAATACAATGGCACAGCATGAGACCATTTCCCCTTACTCCACTAGTACAGTATATGATCAAACTTCTTCAATCTTATGCCAGTAGTTCTAAATCCTAGCTGCACAGCAAAATTCTCTAGGGATCTTTGAAGATCCGCCAATGTCTGAGACACAATCAGGGAGATTAACTGAGCTAGAGACTGGGCATCAGTACTTTTTAAGATTCTGAGGTAAAGATAATACACACCCAGGACTGAGAATTACTGATGTATATAAATCCTATAGGAGAAAAATATCTCAGTATACTTCATCTCATATCTTTCATATTCTTTTAGTATGTTTAAATGTCACTTTATTTCCTTTTCAGTGAATGATGTCCATATTCTTTACCTAACTTTTTTTTTATTAACTCATGAATTTCTTTTAACTAACTTGAAAAAATTATTTATCTATTGGGAAAATTAGACATTAATTTGCCTTGAATTAAAAATGTTCTTCCTGGTTGAACCTGGACTTCCAACTTCCATGGGCAGCTCTTGCCATGCAGAAATTTACAAAGACAAAAACATCAATCTTTTATGGATTCTGGATTTGTGCAATACTTAGAAAAGTCTTTCCACATCCAGGTTTTTTAAAATGCTTAACAGTTTCCTCTAGTTCTTTTATTGAATAAGCTATATTTTCCTGGAGATATGTGATACCACCTTTATCAAATACTAAATTCCCACATTTACTGAGGCTATTTCTGGAACTTCTATACTTTCAATTATCTGCCTATCAATTCATGAGTTATACCACATTTTTTATTATTGTAGAGAAGGCAATGGCACCCCACTCCAGTACTCTTGCCTGGAAAATCCCTTGGACAGAGGAGCCTGGAAGGCTGCAGTCCATGGGGTCGCTGAAGCTTGGACATGACTGAGCAACTTCACTCTCACTTTTCACTTTCATGCATTGGAGAAGGAAATGGCATTCCACTCCAGTGTTCTTGCCTGGAGAATCCCAGGGACAGGGGAGCCTGGTGGGCTGCCATCTATGGGGTCACACAGAGTTGGACACGACTGAAGTGACTGAGCAGTAGCAGCAGCATTATAATATACTTTTTTCCAGCTATACTGTGATATAACTGACATGCAACATTGTGTTACTTTAAGGTATACAAATATGTTGGTTTGATATATTCATATACTGCAAAATGATAACCACTGTAACTTACCTACCACTGTAAGCTTAACACACACTCCCTTCAACAGCTGCCAGCATGTCACACAGTTACCATCTCCTTTTTCTAGTGAGAACGTTTAAGATCTACTGTCTTAGAAACTTTACTAACTCATACTATGCTGTACATTAGATCCTAGGAATGTAATCATTTTTTAATCAAAATTATACTTTTTGACCAGCATCTCCACTTTCCCCCGAACACCCGGCCCTGGTAACCACCATTCCAGTCTCCATGAGTTCAGATTCCCTATACTGCGTAAGTGATATTACACATTATTTGTCTCTTTGTCTGACTTAGTTTACTTAGCATAAAGCCTTCAAGGTCCACGCATGTTGTCTCAGATGAAAGGATGTCTCTTCTCACAGTTGAGAACATGTATGTATTACATATACACACACACATATATATTACATGTTTATCCATTCTTTCACTGATGGACATGTACACTGTTGCCACCACTGCCTTATCTTGGCTACTGTGAATAATGCTGCAGTGAACGTGGGAGTGTAGACTATCTCTTTAAGATACCGTTTTCATTCCTTCTGGATATATACCCAGAGGGAGAACTACTGGATCACACGGTGGTTCCGTCTTTGAGGGGGAACCGCCAGTGTTTTCCATGGGCTGCACAAACTGACATTCCGAATAGTGCGCAAGGGTTTTCTTCTCTCCACATTCTCCCCAATACTTGTTCTCCCTTGTCTTTTTGATGACAGACATCCTAACAAGTGTGAGGTGATATCTCATTGTGGTTTTCATACGCTTTTCCCCAATGATTAGTGATGCTGAGCACCTTTTCCTGTACCTGTTGTTTGTTCTATTTCCATGAAAGCTACCATTGGAATTTTGATAGGGATTGAACTGAGCTAAACACTACTTAGTAGTCCTCTTTTTCAGAGTTTCCCTATTTTTTTTGTTGTTCTATTTTTCTACATGAACTAGTAAACTGGAACAGAAAATTATCCAAAATGTAGTACAAAGAAATAAAGTTATAGGGGATATTAAAAAGTGGGTAAGATATAATTTTCAGAAAGAGAACAGGAAAGAAGGTTTGAAAACATTTGCTACTGTTGTTTAGCTGATAAGTCATGTCCAACTCTCTTGCAACCTCATGTAATGTAGCCCACCAGGCTTCTTTGTCATGGGATTTCTCAGGTAAGAATACTGGAGTGGGATGAAAGAAATCAAAGAGGACACAAATAGATGGAAAAATATACCATGTTCATGGATTGCAAGAATCAATATAGTGAAAATGAGTATACTATCCAAAGCACTCTATAGATTCAGTGCAATCCCTATCAAGATACCAATGGTATTTTTCACAGAACTAGAACAAATAATTTCATAATTTGTACGGAAATACAAAAAAACCTCAAATAGCCAAAGCAATCTTGAGAAAGAAGAATGGAACTGGAGGAATCAACCTGCCTGACTTCAGGCTCTACTACAAAGCTGCAGTCATCAAGACAGTATGGTACTGGCACAAAGACAGAAATATAGATCACTGGAACAAAATAGAAAGCCCAGAGATAAATCCACACACCTATGGACACCTTATCTTTGACAAAGGAGACAAGAATATACAATGTAGAAAAGACAATCTCTTTACAAGTGATTAGAATGTTTAAAACAAGGACATACGTTAAAAATTGTAAGAATCTTTCAAAATCTAATTCTGCTGCTGTGTCGCTTCAGTCATGTCCAACTCTGTGTGACCAAATAGACAGCAGCCCACCAGGCTCCGCCATCCTTAGGATTCTCCAGGCAAGAATACTGGAGTGGGTTGCCATTTCCTTCTCCAATGCATGAAAGTGAAAAGTGAAAGTGAAGTCGCTCAGACTTGTTACATATTTGACTATGAACATCAAAATTAAGTATTTCTGTCAACAAAAGGTCCTGTGAACAGTCCAAAGACAATCCACTGATTGGGAAAAAAATATATATGCGTAACAAAGGCTTGATATCTAGAATATATAAATAGCTCCTGCAAATTCAACATGAAAAAAAAAAAAAAAAATCCAAATTTTTTAATAGACAAAGGATATGAACAGAGATTCCAAAAGTACAATAAAAATCTAAGAAGTTACTCAATCTATTAATTAGGGAAATACAAATTAATACAATAATGTACAGAAAATTTAAAGAACTACAACTGCCAAGGAAATAGCTTATAATGAAGAGAAGATGACTAATTGTTTATGTGTTCACGCATCTTACATAGGAAATGTTATATATCATAGACACAAGGAAACATTCATTGAAGCATTTAAATATACTTACTTACTAAAACCAAAGTTAACTGACTGGTCGCTGAGAATTTCAAACTGTACAGGACGATCCCCCATACAATATTTTCTTAATAACTCGAGGCAGGTATGTAATGTTTTTCTTGAGGGTTTATTTTCATGAAAAAGATCACCACCTAACAAAATAAAATCCACCTAATCAAAAGAAAATAGTGTGAAAATTAGTGTGTTTTATAGGTAAAATTTTTAAAACTATAGACCAAAGAGAGAAAAAAATTTTATAGAAGATACCACTATGTGTGGAGATTTAAAGTTTCATATTTTGTTCATTTAAAGGCCCTTCCAATCTGGTTACTAATCTGATTCCCACTTAGGTTCCCAGGCCACCTTCAAAAAGCCATCTTTAAATTACTATACCAAGTCTCTAACTCATGCTACCAGAAGTGATTTCTTTTTTTAAAGTTATCCAAATCAAACATAAACTTTGCACTTTAATAAAACCTATTGAAGGAATGGTTCAGTGGTAAAGAATCTGTCTGCCAAGCAGGAGACCCAGCTTTGATACCTGGGTCAGGAAGATCTGCTGGAGAAGGAACTGGCAACCCACTCCAGTATTCTTGCCTGGGAAATCCCATGGACAGAGGAGCCTGGCGCGCTACAGTCTATGGGCTCACAAAGAGTCAGAGACAACTTAATAACTAAACGACAACATGCAAGGAAGAGCTGATTCAATCCAAATTATTCACTAGATTCATTCAACAATTATTTAGACTTCCTATAGGCAGTGAAAGCTCAGGAAATAGCAATCTACAAAACAGATCATGTCCCTGCCCTCACTGAATACAATGTACCATACGTCATACTGAGTATGATGAATAAAATATGACCCCAATTCTATTCAAAATCCAGTGGGAGAGAAAAACTGCTATGCATCTAAACGTAAATCAGACTCTGAATTTAGACAGGGGATATATACCAGAAGAGCTGTTACCAGAGATAATTTCTGGTATCAGAAAGACTCATCACAGGGCATGGCACAGCATACACTTGTTTAACAAACATCTGCTCTTCCCATCTTCCTATGCACTGTCTTTCTCCTCTTTAAAGCCCCAGACTCCCTTCCCCTTCTCCTTAGATCAGGATGGCAGATAAGCCTCCATTACCTCACTGCTGGGAGTCTCATATTTTTGTGGGGCTCCTGCATGGGAAATACCATGGACAGATGCGCCTGACGGGATATAGTCTGTGGGGTCACAAAGAATTGGACATGACCTGAGTGACTAAACAACAACAGTGCACATAAGTGATATTTTAGTCCATTAATCTGTCTTGCGTGCATGCTAAATTGCTTCAGTCTTGTTCGACTCTTTGCTATCCTATGGATTATAGCCCACTAGGCTCCTCTGTCCATGGGATTCTCCTGGGAAGAACACTGGAATGGGTTGCTGTGCCCTTCTCCAGGGGAGCTTCCCACATCTCATGTCTCCTGCATTGGCAGGTGAGTTCTTTATCACTAGTGCCACCTGGGAAGCCCTTATCTGTCTTATGTCAACTTAATTATCAGACCAGTCAGAGAACCTAGAAGGGAAGAAGGAAAAGATTTCTGGCCCCTACACTAGTCAGAGAGACTGCAATTAAAATTTAAGCTAGGTCTTCAAAACTAAACATGATTTGAGCAAAGGAAAAAAATGATCACAATCAAAGCCATAAAAACACAACTTAAGTAAACATTTTTATAAGGGAGGGGAAGGGAAAGAGTTGTTTAAAAGAGTTTTGGAGGTTGGTTACTCAAACATACCAGTGGGCTTAATACTACCCAACTGAATCCTTAAACATGGTTAGGGTGGTATGTTTTATATTATCAAGAGCAAAAAAAAAAATTTTAATATCTTTAAAAACTGGTTTGTGACTCTAGTGATCACTGAGAACACAACTTGCTTCTGAGGTATTCCAGCCCTACATGAATCTACTCATGAGGAAATGTCAGACACATCCAATCGAGGAATATTCTACAAAAATAATTACCTGTTACTCTTCAAAAATGTCAAGGTCATGCTGAGAGAACAAACTTATGGTTGCCAAGGGTTAAGGATAGAGGGGAAAGGATAGTTAGAGAGTTTGGGATGGCATGGACACACTGTTATATTTAAAATGGATAACCAACAAGGACCTACCACATAGAATAGGGAACTCTGCTCAAAGTTATATGGCAGCCTAGACAGGAGGGGAGTCTGGTGAGTGTGTGTGCGTGCTCAGTGTCCAACTCTTTGTGACCCCATGGACTGCAGCCTGCCAGGCTCCTCTGGGATTTCTCAGGCAAGAATATTGGAGTGGGTTGCCATTTCCTTCTCCAGGGGATCTTTCTGACTCAGGGATAGAACCCAGGTCTCCTACATTGCAGGCAAATTCTTTACCATCTAAGCCACCAGAGGACTCTGGGGCAGAGTGAATACATGTATATCCATGGAGTCCCTTCACTATTCACCTGAAACTATCACAACTTTGTTAAAAAAAAAAAAAAAAAGCCAGAGTCATTAAAGACAAGGCAGACTGAGGAAATGTCCCAGATTATAAGAGACTAAAAAGACATGACAACTAAATGTAAAATGTACTCCTGGGTTGGGATCTAACAGCACTGACCTGCCCCCAAACTACTACGACATTTGTTGTGGGGAAAACTGGCAGCATCTTAGAATTACGTGATAGTACTGGAGAAACATCAGTTTCCCTGGTTCTGACAAGTGCACTCTGATTACACATGCAGTTTACTCTCAAGTGGTTCAGAAAACGTGTGTCTGTCTGTGTGTGTATGTATGGAGAGAGAGAGGATAAATTAAATGTAAAAGTGTAGGAAGGGCATCCCTGGTGGCTCATATAATACAGATTCTTCCTGCAATGCAGGAGACCCTGGTTTGATCCTTGGTCAGGAAGATGCCCTGGAGAAGGGAATGGCAGCCCACTCCAGTTTTCTTGGCTGGAGAATCCCATGGACAGAGGAGCCTGGGACTACAGTCCATAGGGTCAAAATAGTTGGATCCAACTGAGCCATTAAGACACAGATACAAATTCTCACTCACACACACACACACACACACATAGTGTAGGAAAATCTCAGTGAAGGGTAAGAAATTATTTGTACTATTCTTACAATGTTTCTGTAAGACTGATATTGTTCCAAAATTAAAAGTAAAAAAAAAAGACTCTGAAGAACTAGAGAGTACAGATTAGCCTGACAGAACTAAAGAGTAGAGATAAGGCTGGTTAGAAGGCTGCTGCTACGTCGCTTCAGTCGTGTCCGACTCTGTGCGACCCCATAGACAGCAGCCCACCAGGCTCCCCCATCCCTGGGATTCTCCAGGCAAGAACACTGGAGTGGGTTCCCACTTCCTTCTCCAATGCATGAAAGTGAAAAGTGAAAGTGAAGTCGCTCAGTTGTGTCCAACTCTTAGTGACCCCATGGACTGCAGCCTACCAGGCTCCTCCATCCATGGGATTTTCCAGGCAAGGGTATGGAGGGGGGTACCACTGCCCACAATATAAAGGACTTAAAAATCAGGAAGAATTTAGACTTCAGTAAGAAGAAATAGACACAAAAGATGGGGGAAAGTAAATATAACATGCATTTGGAGGTACCAGCTTGGGGCTGTGGGCTGAAGAGGACAGTTAGTATTAAAGAGTACAGGGAGAGGAAGCAGAAGGAAAGGAAATGACACAGCAAAGGAAAAAAAAAAAAGCTTGCGCTCAGGGAAAGACATAGTTCTTCAGCACCTAAGCATAGAAAAGGACACAGGATTCTCTAGCAGGAAACAAACCTCCTTTGACTGTTAATTTCTCTCCCTTCAGGGTAAAAGGAGACGATACTAGACATTCCCTCATTCATGAACACATTTATGAGAGTGCCTCCCGCTTGGCAGATCCTTTCGCGGTACTAAGATACACATGAGCAAACAGAAAAGAATCTTCGTTTTCATCTAATTTATCTTCCAGAGGAGAAGAAAATACACAAGTAGATAATCCAACAAATTATTTCAGATGGTGCTATAAAAAAATAAATGAGTAATGTGATAAGACTGTTTGGAGTTATCAGGGAAGACTTCTCCAAAAAGATAAAACTTGAACTGAGAGGTAAACCCTGACAAAATCAAGATGCTCGGAGCGGGAAGAGAACTAGACACACAGAGGTCCCAGAGTAGAAGACACACAGAGGTCCCAGAGTAGAACACACACTCCAGTGTAGATGGAGCACAAGCCAAGCACCCAGAGTCAAAGGAGATGAAGTCTTCTAGTAGGGTCAGATCATACTGAACTCTGTAGTTTAATTTTTACTCTAGATTTAATGGAAGGCCACTTAGATTTTGAAGCAGCAGAGTGCCATGATCTGAGTTATGATTTTGTAAGTTCACTCTGTCTGCTACGCTGTAAAAAAGAAAAGAAAAAAAAAAACTAAGGGGAGCTATTGTAGTTCAGCAAAATAAGATAAAAGTTTTGAATTAAGCTTATAGACACAAAGGCAGAAAATAGTGGGGAGGTTCCACTCATAAATATTTAGAAATATGAACTAAAGGACTTGCAGAAAAACTGAACAGAACTCTAAGGAAAAGTCAAAGTTGAAGATAACAGTTTGCAAGTCACCCGAATTTATGTTTATTCCCCAGTTGTCTTCTGGGCTCTAGATAGACATTTTATCTGTCTGCCGGAAGGTTTCCTTGAATATCCTATTGGAACCTCCAATAAGAGGCTAATGGCCTAAATCAAAATTCATCACCTTCCCACATAATGAAGTATGTAATAAGGAAGTGTGAGAAAATAAGAAAGAAATCTTCCTTATTTAAAACCTACTTCTATTACGGGTACCACCATTCACCCAAACTTAACACACTTCAGAGATACTGTCATCCCTTCTCCCTCATCCGCATCTCCTAATCAAAGTATACAAACCCTATTTTTGTAATAGTTCTTGTATTCACTTCCTTTTTTCCATTGAAAGCCACGACTTTAAAAAAGCCTCAAACTTACCTTGACTTCATGCTAGACTCTTGTCAGAAGACTTTCTATTAGTTGGGTACAAAGTCTTCAATCTGGCATTTGAAGCTCTCACTGAAGCTCAAACCACATTTCTAGTTTTTCAGCTCTCTTTCCCAAACAAGACCCACCAGTGAGCCAACACAGCTGCTACATCCCTTCCAAGCCCAAGTTAAATGCCACTTAATTTATCTCATCTTACTGTCCTATTCTAAATGTGATCTCTTCTACCTCTAATCTCTCAGGAAATGCTGTTTATAATTTTCTTATGGCTCTTATCACACATGACCTTGCATCTGAGCATTTTAGACATTTATCATATCTCACATACTGATTTGCCTGTTGTATGTTCTTTGAAAGCAGGAACTATAACAGTCATCTTTACAGTTCAAAAAGAAACATGCTGCACTTAGTAATCACTTCATCAATTGTCATAAATTTTTACAGACTATTTACGAAAGTCACTCCTACTTGAATTAAGAGAATAAGGCACACGAAATCTGATTTGGACTTTTAGCATACTTATATTTAAGCAGGCACTCTGAGCACAAGAACATATGAAACAAAACTCTAAAAGGAAAAACAGTAAGTATAGGAACTTGGTAGAAACTGCAAAAATGCAAACCAAACTCACATCATTTTCCTGGGCAAGTCTTAAAATTTCATCAAGTGTTACAAATGTATCATTTCCTCTCACAGCATCTTTTTCCATAAATCCCAGATGAATATCCGTTGCAACCAAGATTTTAAATGTGTTTTCATCATCGCTGTATTTAAAAAGAAGAAACACTTCAATATAATTCATTGAAAGAATGTTCAAGCAAACTGAACATCTAACCTAAAATCTAAAAAAAAAATCTAAATTAAATCTATAAAATAGCAATTATGAAATAAAATTATTTTTCCAGCTCTAAACAAGATCTGAAAATTTGAAGCATTTAATTTATTAACATCACAATCTTCCTACCACTAATACAACGTAGAATATATACACACTTTTTAAAAGGCTCTGTAACTGCTTCAAAAATATATAACCGTGTTACAAGCAGTTTTATACACTCATATGTAACCTGGATTTGAAAGTTTATTTTCCTACTCTGTTCCACAGCAAAAATCTAACAGAATTTGATCCCAGTATCTAAACTTGCTATTTATCTACTTTGCACTTTTCCAGGAAAATCAGAATTAACTAGTTAATTTAAAAAGCACTCCTCTTATTTTATAAGTAGACTTCTATTCTAATAAGCTAGTAACTTACATCCAGGTCCCAGCTTGACTACTCTCCATACAAAGTTAGCTTCCCATTAACAAATCTGGCCAAGTTTACAATGCCATTTAAATTTGGTAGTACTCCAAAGATTCAATACTTTCATGTGAAGCAGCAATATGATAATTATTAACATTCTCTTAAACTTAATGTGACTTTTTAACTGTCTTTAAAATAATTTGGTATCTCTGATCTCATCTCAACTCTCACATGTAAAGAGATTAGGTATTATTGTTTCTGAATCATGAAACAGAATGGTAGAAATGGTACTAAAAGCCGGGATTAAAATTCAGGCTGTTTTCACTAAAACATACGAACTTAAAAACAAACTTTTATTTATCTCTAAAATTCAAATCTTTATACACAAGAGAAATTTCCAGAAAATGATACACAGTTCTGACTGCTATATACATACAGATTTAGTCAGAATACTTTCAAATCACATTACTATCCAGACTTCCACAGCAATTTCTAAAGTATTTTCACTTGAGTTTTTTCATTTAAATACGAAAATTTATCATTTTAACTTGATACAAATGAAGAAATTGAGGTGAGTTTAAAGGCTTGCTAACTTGCTCAGGGTCAAACAATACTAATCAAGAAATTAAAACCAGGATGAAAGACTCCAAGTTAAAAGCTTTTCCCACATTACTTTTACTAGTTCTTTTATTTATTTTCATTTTAGTCAGATTCATTTGCAATTTATTCAGTACCAGGGCAATTTATCCCTCTAAAAATGTGCTCTAAAAGACTTGCATTAGCTAGTAAGACTTAGTTCAAGAATATTTATAGCTTCAAGTTTAAGACAAAAACCTAAGAACATAAATTTATACAGCAATATGCCAATCTACTGCAAAACCCCAATCTACTGCTGCATATTATCTTTAATTAATAAACATACAGTATGAATTGTTAACCATTCCAAATACTTTTTTTTGACGACTAACACTTGTGTTCATGCAAGCTCTTATTTACTAAATAAGTTTTCTTTTATGGTGATCATAGTCGACAGGCTATTTGGTAGAAACGCAAACCAACAACTATTTCGGAAGAAAGGTGCTTACAGGGCATCCGCAGGACTCATTTCTATGGTCAGTCCACCTCCTCCGAGACCAGTTCCTTCTCCAAGTACCCTTGGGTCCGGTGCTCAAAATAGGTCAGAAAACTCACTCGATTATAAATTCTAAAACAAAATTTTATTTAAAACATATTTTTTAAATGCAGACTGGCAATTCTGAAAGAGTCTCATTTTCACTTAAGCACCTACTATATTTTTATTTTTAATGTTAACAAAAAAAATAACGTGTCTCCAGTACCACTCCAGTTTTACCACTATAATTAAACTCCCCTAGCTCCTTTTGCGTGCCCTGTGGGAAGCTAATATTTGTTAAATGAATGGGCAAAAGAGTCACACAATACTTCCGGTTTAGCACACGAATAACTCTGAACAGAAATGTTAAAGTTGCATGCAAGGGCTACTCTGGAGCCTAAGGAGATCCTGTATTTCCTGCTTAAACACAGAATTATTTTAAAGACACGGGCTTGTTTTGAAAGGACATGGGGTCCACGTTTGAATAAACAAAAATACGTCGTTGAAGGAAAATACCCGGAGGAGCCTGGGAGAAGGAAATGGCAACCCACTCCAGTGTTCTTGCCTGGAGAATCCCAGGGACGGGGGAGCCTGGTGGGCTGCTGTCTATGGGGTCGCACGCAGTCGGACACGACTGAAACGACTTAGCAGCAGCAGCCGGAGGAACCTAGTAGGCTACAGTCCACGGGGTCGCAGAGTCGGACACTACAGAGCGACTTTACTTTCACTTTCGAGGAGGAGAGTCTGCCACCATGGAACGACCCCTCCCACGCCCAAATCGCCGGTTCGGTGAGGATCCCAAACCTCAGCGCGCCCGCACCACAAAACTCGCGGAACCTCCAAGCTCCTCCCTAGCCTACTCGGCCCATTCTTCGCACAAAGTCAGTACCCTCTGGGCTTCCGCCCGCGACGCCACAGACAGAGGAAGCAACTCGCAAATTACCCCACACCTGGACTCTCCACAGCCCCACCCTGAGGACCCGAGGCTGGCTTTTACCCGGGAAGAAGGAGGGACAATCACGACACAAAAAGCAACAGCACCGCCGGGGATGGCGTCTCAGAACCAGCTTGTTGGTAAACCCGAATTAGGCGGGAGAGTAACAGCTTCTCCTTCTCTCGCGATACCTCATTGATGACGCAAGCGCATCAACTCTTCTCATTGGCTGTCGAGTGCCGCGAGGTCGCAATAAAAGTTGCAGCGAGGCCCCGCCCTCGTACAGGAGCCAATCCTGAGTAGCCGAGATGGAACCCGGAAGCGAGGTTCCTGGCGGCGCTTTTCCGACTATGAGGTGGGTAGCTCTTTCTCGTCTGGGGTCACACTTCCTGCTCGCTTGGCGCCACCTTTGAGCGCCTGAACCGAAAGGGGCGGGCCCCTGTGGACCCCTGGTGAGCTCTGCAAACCCGGCCGCGAAGTTTGGTCTTCGGTAGGGCTGGAGCAGTTTCTTCGGGCTTAGCGGTTTGGAAGGCCGCAGACGCGCCTCCGGGGCCTGTGAAGTGACCGGCCAGTGCCGGGGTCGCGACTGGTGGCCTTCTCTCACTGCCCTCCTCAGAGTGAACATTCGACTTCTAGTTTACAAGCCTTTCCCTGCGTCTCCTTATTGTCTGGTTCAGCACATCTATATTGCTTTGTGCTGACAATGCATTAAAAAAATAATAATAATGTGAAACTTTTGAATTAGAAAATCTGGGCCTTTAGTTCCATTGAAAGTTGTTTTAATCTTTATAAATTTGAGCGCCTTCGCCTGTCTAATGGGGCTTATCGCTCCACCTGTCACTGAGCTGTTTAGTAAGAGTTGACATACTTTGTGGAATGTGATCTTTAAAAAACATAACCTAGTTCCTCCTGTTGCAATATCATCAAGTAGAAATCTTGATCGACTGTTTAAATCTTGAATCAGGGAGATGCACCAGAGTTTGACTTTTTAAATTAAATTAAGAAATTTTTGTATGTAATTTATTTTACCTGGAACAGTAAATTCAAAATTTTAAAAGAGTTTTTATAAAAAGGAGAGGAGGGGCACAAGATCTGTGCTATAATGTTGCTGTGCTGTACTTACACTCTAGCTTAAGTCCTGTTCGACTCTTGTGACTATGGCTTGCCAAGCTCCTCAATCTATGATATTCTTTAGGCAAGAATACTGGAGTGGATTTGCCATGCCCTCCTCCAGGAGATCTGACCCAGGGATCGAGCCCACCTCTCCTGAGTCTCCTGCATTTCAGATGGATTCTTTACTGCTGAGCCACCAGGGGATGCCCCAATAGTGTTACTATGGATGCTGTAATTAATATGTGAACTTTACATTATTTACTGGTATTTATTGTTTAATGAATAGATGTATATTGCATTGTAAGCTTCAGAGAATAGCTTGAGAAAAAAGTGAAAATATTAGAATATAAAAACCTTTCTGATAGGGTCTCCTGATTGATCTGAAAAACTGAACTATCTTTGAAAATTCTTTAGTGCAGTCCTTTTTTGTGCATAGGGTCTTCCTTCTTGACTCACGGTAAAGAATCTGCCAGCCATGCAGGAGACCCAGGTACTATCCTCGCATGGGAAAGATCCCCAGGAGAAGGGAAAGGCAACCCATTCCAGTGTTCTTGCCTGGAGAATTCCACGGACAGAGGTGTCTTGTGGGCTACAGTCAATGGGGTCACAAAGAGTTGGCCATGACTCAGGGGCGAACACTGCATTGTGCTACAAAGTAACAGGTCCAGAGAAGGTATTGGACATGAGTGATAGATTTAAACTTGACTTTAATGCTCTTAGCAGTAGTATTAAAATATAGTGATGCACTCAGTTCTGTTCAGTTCAGTTGCTCAGTCGTGTCCATCTCTTTGCGACCCCATGAACCGCAGCATGCCAGGCCTCCCTGTCCATCACCAACTCCCGGAGTTTACCAAAACTCATGTCCATTGAGTCAGTGATGCCATCTAACCATCTCATCCTCTGTCGTCCCCGTCTCCTGCCACCCTCCATCTTTCTTAGCATCAGGGTCTTTTCCAATGAGTCAGCTCTTCGCATCAGGTGGCCAAAGGATTGGAGTTTCAGCTTCAATATCAGTCCTTCCAATGAACATCCAGGACTGATCTCCTTTAGGATGGACTGGTTGGATCTCCTTGCAATCCAAGGGACTCTCAAGAGTCTTGTCCAACACCACAGTTCAAAAGCATCAATGCTTCTGTGCTCAGCATTCCTTATAGTCCAACTCTCACATCTGTACATGACCACTGGAAAAACCATAACCTTGACCAGACGGATCTTTATTGGCAAAGTAATGTCTCTGCTTCTTAATATGCTATCTAGATTGGTCATAGCTTTTCTCCCAAGGAGTAAGCGTCTTTTAATTTCATGGCTGCAATCACCATCTGCAATGATTTTGGAGCCCCCCAAAATAAAGTCAGCCACGGTTTCCACTGTTTCCCTATCTATTTCCCATGAAGTGATGGGACCAGATGCCATGATCTTAGTTTTCTAAATGTTGAGCTTAAAGCAAGCTTCTTCAGTCTCCTCTTTCACATTCATCAAGAGGCTCTTTAGTTCTTCACTTTCTGCCATAAGGGCGGTGTCATCTGCATATCTTGAGGTTATTCATATTTCTCCCGGCAATCTTGATCCCAGCTTGTGCTTCATCCAGCCCAGTGTTTCTCGGGATGTACTCTGCATATAAGTTAAATAAGCAGGGTGACAATATACAGCCTTGACGTACTCCTTTTCCTATTTGGAACCAGTCTGTTGTTCCATGTCCAGTTCTAACTTGCTTCCTGAACCTGCATACAGGTTTCTGAAGAGGCAGATCAGGTGGTCTGGTATTCCCATCTCTTTCAGAATTTTCCACAGTTTATTGTGATCCACATAGTCAAAGGCTTTGGCATAGTCAATAAAGCAGAAATAGATATTTTTCTGGAACTCTCTTGCTTTTTTCCATGATCCAGCAGATGTTGGCAATTTGTTCTCTGGTTCCTCTGCCTTTTCTAAAACCAGCTGGAACATCTGGGAGTTCACGGTTCACATATTGCTGAAGCCTGGCTTGGAGAATTTTGAGCATTACTTTACTAGCCTGTGAGATGAGTGCAATTGAATGGTAGTTTGAGCATTCTTTGGCATTGCCTTTCTTTGGGATTGCAATGAAAACTGACCTTTTCCAGTCCTGTGGTCGGTGCTGAGTTTTCCAAATTTGCTGACATTGAGTGTAGCACTTTCACAGCATCATCTTTTAGGATTTGAAATGGCTCAATTAGAATTCCATCACCTTCACTAGCTTTGTTCATAGTGATGCTTTCTAAGGCCCACTGGACTTCACATTCCAGGATGTCTGGCTCTAGGTGAGTGATCACACCATCATAATTATCTGGGTCGTGAAGATCATTTTTGTACAGTTCTGTGTATTCTTGCCACCTCTTCTTAATATCTTCTGCTTCTGTTAGGTCCTTACCATTTCTATCCTTTACTGAGCCCATCTTTGCATCTTTTTCCACTGGTCATGTATTGGACTACAAAGAAAGCTCAACATGGAAGAGTTGATGCTTTTGAACTGTGGTGTTGGACAAGATTCTTGAGAGTCCCGTGGACTGCAAGGAGATCCAACCAGTCCATCCTAAAGGAGATCCATCCTGAGTGTTCATTGGAAGGACTGATGTTGAAACTGAGACTCCAGTCCTTTGGCCACCTGATGCGAAGAACTGACTCATTTAAAAAGACCCTGATGCTGAGAAAGATTGAGGGCAGGAGGAGAAGGGGACGACAGAGGATGAGATGGCTGGATGGCATCACCAACTCGATGGACATGGATTTGGTTGGACTCTGGGAGTTGGTGATGGACAGGGAGGCCTGGCGTGCTGCAGTTCATGGGGTTGCAAAGAGTCGGACATGACTGAACGACTGAACTAAACTTGCATGAAATGTTCCCTTGGTATCTCTAATTTTCTTGAAGAAATCTCTCGTCTTTCCCATTCTATTATTTTCCTATATTTCTTTGCATTGATGCATTCATTTGCATTGATGCATTCAATTAAAACTCATGAAAATTAGATAGAAAGAAGTCTGTATCTTAGGAGTATGAGTAACTCTAAGATTTCTCAGAATCCATTCCAAGCAAAATCAAGTAATAGCACTTTAATCATGTTAATTATGCAAATGTTTTAATGCCTGTGTATCTAAGTCGGACATAAATGTAAGTTAAATATAGTCCCTATTATTAAGCTAACAATCTCTTTAGAGGCTAAAACAAGAATAAAGTTAGTGATAAGACAGTATGTATCACCAAGAAACAGGAGAAACTAGAGAGAGAGATCTAATATGCAGCCTCAACAAAGACTTAAGAGAGAGGCAACTTCTGGGAAGAGTCTTAAATGACTAAAAAGGTTTCAACAAATATAATTAGGAAGCTGAGAGATATTTTTAAAATATCTATTATACTCATTTTCTTTAAGTGGTGTTAAACTTTGATATGCTGTACAACTTTTTTATAATTAATGAATTCATTTTAATTGGAGGCTAATTACAATATTGTGGTAGTTTTTGCCATACATTGACATGAATCAGCCACAGGTGTACATGTGTTCCCCAATCCCAAACCCCCGTCCCACCTCTCTCCCCATCCCATCCCTTTGGGTTGTCCCAGTGCACCAGCTTTGAGTGCCCTGTGTCATGCCTCGAACTTGGACTGGTCTTCTATTTCACATATGGTAATATACATGTTTTAATGTTATTCTCTCAAATCATCCCACCCTCGCCTTCTCCCACAGAGTCCATTAGTCTGTTCTTTACCTCTGTGTCTCTTTTGCTATCTCGCATATGGGGTCATTGTTACCATCTTTCTAAATTCGATGTATATATGTGTTAATATACTGTATTGGTGTTTTTCTTTCTGGCTTACTTCACTCTGTATAATAGGCTCCAGTTTCATCCACCTCATTAGAACTGATTCAAATGCATTCTTTTTAATGGCTGAGTAATATCCTATTATGTATATGTGCCACAACTTTCTTATCCATTCGTCTGCCAATGGACATCTAGGTTGCTTCCCTGACCTGGCTATTGTAAACAGTGCTGCGATGAACATTAGGATACACATGTCTCTCTCACTTCTGGTTTCCTCGGTATGTATGCCCAGCAGTGGGATTGCTGGGTTGTATGGCAATTCTATTTTCTGTTTTTGAAGGAATCTCCACACTGTTCTGCATAGTGGCTGTACTAGTTTTCATTCCCACCAACAGTGTAAAAGGATTCCCTTTTCTCCACACCCTTTCCAGCATTTATTATTTGTGGACTTTTTGATACCAGCCATTCGGACCAGGGTGAGATGGTACCTCATTGTGGTTTTGATCTGTGTTTCTCTGATAATGAATGGTTTTGGGCATTTTTTCATGTGTTTCTTAGCCACCTGTATGTCTTCTTTGGAGAAGTGTCTGTTTAGTTCTTTGGCCCAGTTTTTGATTGGGTCATTTATTTTTCTGGTATTGAGCTTCATGAGCTGTTTCTGTATTTTTGAGATTAATTCTTTGTCAGTTGATTCATTTGCTATTATTTTCTCCCATTCTGAAGCCTGTCTTTTCACTTTGCTTATAGTTTCCTTCGCTGTTCAAAAGCTTTTAAGTTTATGGGAGGTGGGTCATAGAGAATCTTGCTGTTATTTATGTTAGAGAGTGTTTTGCCTATGTTTTCCACTAGGAGTTTTATAGTTTCTGGCCTTACATTTAGATCTTTAATCCATTTTGAGTTTATTTTTGTGTATGGTGTTAAGAGTGTTCTAGTTTCATTCTTTTACAGGTGGTTGACCAGTTTTTCCAGCACCACTAAAGAGATTGTCTTTTCTCCATTAATATTTTTTCCTCCTTTTCCAAAGATAAGGTGTCCATAGGTGCATGGATTTATCTCTGAGCTTTCCATTTTGTTCCATTGATCTATATTTCTGTCTTTGTGCCAGTACCATACTGTCTTAATGACTGTAGCTTTGTAGTATAGTCTGAAGACAGGCAGGTTGAGTCCTCCAGTTCTATTCTTCCTTCTTTCTCAAGATTCTTTTGGCTATTAGAGGTTTTTTGTATTTCGATACAATTTGTGAAATTATTTGTTCTAGCTCTGTGAAAAATACCATTGGTAGCTTCATAGGGATTGCATTGAATCTATAGATTGCTTTGGGTAGTATACTCATTTTCAGTATATTGATTTTTCCGATCCATGAACATGGTATATTTCTCCATCTGTTAGTGTCCTCTTTGATTTCTTTCACATGTGTTTTATAGTTTTCTATATATAGGTCTTTTGTTTCTTTAGGTAGATATAGTCCTGTGTATTTTATTCTTTTCGTTGCAATGGTGAATGGAATTGTTTCCTTAATTTCTCTATTTTATCATTATTAGTGTATATGCAAGGGATTTCATGTATTAATTTTATATCCTGCAACTTTACAATATTCATTGATTAGCTCTAGTAATTTTCTGGTGGTGTCTTAGAGTTTTCTATGTAGAGGATCATGTCATTTGCAAACAGTGAGAGTTTTACTTCTTTTCCAAACTGTATTCTTTTATTTCTTTTTTTCTCTGATTGCTGTGGCTAAAACTTCCAAAACTATGTTGAATAGTAGTGGTGAGAGTGGGCACCCTTATCTGGTTCCTGACTTTAGGGAAAATGCTTTCAATATTTCACCATTGAGGATAATGTTTGCTATGCGTTGATCATATATGGCTTTTATTATGTTGAGGTATGTTCCTTCTATGCCTGTTTTCTGGAGAGTCTTTATCATAAATGGTTGTTGAATTTTGTCAAAGGCTTTCTCTGCATCTATTGAGATAATCATATTATTTTTATCCTTCAGTTTGTTAATGTGGTATATCACATTGAGTGATTTGCAAATATTGAAGAATCCTTGTATCCCTGGGATAAAGCCCACTTGGTCATGATGTATGATCTTTTAAATATGTTGTTGGATTCTGTTTGCTAGAAATTTGTTGAGGATTTTTGCATCTATGTTTATCAGTGATATTGGCCTATAGTTTTCTTTTTTTGTGTCATCTTTTTCTGGTTTTGGTATTAGGGTGATGGTGGGCTCATAGAATGTGTTTGGGAGATTACCTTCCTCTGCAATTTTCTGGAAGAGTTTGAATAGGATAGGTGTTAGCTTTTCTCTAAATTTTTAGTAGTATTCACCTGTGCTTTTGTTTTTTGGAAGATTTTTTATTATAGTTTCCATTTCTGTGCTTGTGATGGGTCTGTTAAGATTTTCTATTTCTTTCTGGTTCAGTTTTGGAAGGTAATACTTTTCTAAAAATTCGTCC
Organism: Bos mutus; assembly: GCF_027580195.1. Lineage (NCBI taxonomy): Eukaryota > Metazoa > Chordata > Mammalia > Artiodactyla > Bovidae > Bos > Bos mutus. The sequence continues at coordinate 78,388,883 of NC_091631.1, read as the reverse complement.
ATTTCTTTCAAGTTGTCCTATTCATTGTCATATAGTTACTGATGCTGTTGCTAAGTCCCTTCAGTCGTGTCCGACTCTGTGCAACCCCATAGACAGCAGCCCACCAGGCTCCGCCGTCCCTAGGATTCTCCAGGCAAGAACACTGGAGTGGGTTGCCATTTCCTTCTCCAATGCATGAAAGTGAAAAGTGAAAGTGAAGTCGCTCAGTCATGTCCGATTCTTTGAGACCCCATGGACTGCAGCCTACCAAGCTTCTCCGTCCATGGGATTTTCCAGGCAAGAGTACTGGAGTGGGTTGCCATGATAGTAGTCTCTTATGATCCTTTGTATATCTGTGTTGTCTGTTGTGATTTCTCCATTTTCAGTTCTAATTTTGTTGATTTGATTCTTCTCCCTTTTTTACTTGCTTAGTCTGGCTAATGGTTTGTCTATTTTACTTATCTTCTCAAAGAACCAGCTTTTAGTTTTGTTGATTTTTGCTATGCTGCTGCTGCTAAGTCACTTCAGTCATGTCCAACTCTGCGACCCTATAGACGGCAGCCCACCAGGCTCCCCCGTCCCTGAGATTCTCTAGGCAAGAACACTGGAGTGGGTTGCCATTTCCTTCTCCAGTGCATGAAAGTGAAGTCGCTCAGTTGTGTCTGACTCCTAGCAACCCCATGGACTGCAGCCTACCAGGCTCCTCCATCCATGGAATTTTCCAGGCAAGAGTACCAGAGTGGGATTTTTGTTATAGTCTCCTTTTTTTCTTTTTCATTTATTTCTGCCCTAATTTTTGTGATTTCTTTCCTTCTACTAACCCTGGGGTTCTTCATTTCTTCTTTTTCTAGTTGCTTTAGGTGTAAAGTTATTTATTTGACTTTTCTCTTGTTTCTTGACTATGTTTTCAGTGCTATGAACCTTCCCCTTTACACTGCTTTTCAGTTCAGTTCATTTCAGTTTAGTCACTCAGTCATGTCTGACTCTTTGTGACCGCGTGGACTGCAGCACGCCAGGCCTCCCTGTCCATCCCAACTTTGGAAGCTTGCTCAAACTCATGTCCGTTGAGTCGGTGATGCCATCCAACCATCTCATCCTCTGTCGTCCCCGTCCCCTCTCACCTTCAACCTTTCCCAGCGTCAGGGTCTTTTCAGATGAGTCAGCTCTTTGCATCAGGTGACCAAAGGATTGGAGTTTCAACTTCAACATCAGTCCTTCCAATGAACACTGCTTTTACTGAATCCCATAGGTTTTGGGTTGTCATGTTTTCATTTTCATTTGTTTCTGTGAAGATTTTGATTTCCTTTTTCATTTCTTCCATGATTTGTTGGTTATTCAGCAGCATGTTATTTAGCATCCATATGTTTGTATTTTTATAGTTTTTTTCCTGGAGTTGACATCTAATCTTACCGCATTGTGATCAGAAAAGATGCTTGAAATGATTTCAGTTTTTTTGAATTTACTAAGGCTAGATTTATGGCCCAGGATATGATCTATCCCAGACAATGTTCTGTATGCACTTGAGAAAAAGGTGAAATTCATTGTTTTGGGGTGAAATGCCCTATATTAATTGGGGCTAACTGCTCCATTGTATTATTTAAAGTTTATGTTTCCTTGCTAATTTTCTTTTGGTTGATCTATCCATAGGTGTTAGTGGGGTATTAAAGCCTTCCACTATTGTTGTGTTGCTGTTAATTTACCCTTCTATACCTGTTAGCATTTGCCTTTTGTATTGAGGTTCTCCTATGTTTGGTGCCTATATATTTATAATTTTTATATCTTCTTCTTGGATTGATCCTTTGATCATTATGTAGTGTCCTTCTTTGTCTCTTTTCATGGCTTTTATTTCAAAGACTGTTTCATCTGATATGAGATTGCTGCTCCTGCTTTATTTTGGTTTCCATTTGCATGAAATATCTTTTTCCAGCCTCTCACTTTCATTCTGTATGTGTCCCCTGTTTTGAAGTGGGTCTCTTGTAGACAGCATATATAGGGGTCTTATTTTTGTATCCATTCAGCCAGTCTTCGTCTATTGGTTGGGGCATGCAACCCATTTATGTTTAAAATAATTATTGATAAGTATGATCCTGTTGCCATTTACTTTGTTGTTTTGGGTAGAGTTTATACACCTTTTCTGTGTTTCCTGTCTAGAGAAGATCCTTTACATCTATTGAAGAGCAGGTTTGGTGGTGCTGAATTCTCTCAGCTGTTGCCTGTCTGTAAAGCTTTTGATTTCGCCTTCATGTTTGAATGAGATCCTTGCTGGGTATAGATATCTGGGCTGTAGGTTTTTCTCTTTCATCACTTGAAGTATGTCCTGCCATTCCCTTCTGGCCTGAAGAGTTTCTGTTGAAAGATCAGCTGTTATCTTTATTGGGATCCCATTGTGTGTTATTTGTTGCTTTTCCCTTGCTGCTTTTAATATTTGTTCTTTGTGTTTGATCTTTGTTAGTTTGATTAAATGTGTCTTGCGGTGTTTCGCCTTGGGTTTATCCTGTTTGGAACTCTCTGGGTTTCTTGGACTTGAGTGAATATTTCCTTCCCCATCTTAGGGATTTTTCAACTGTTATCTCCTCAAGTATTGTCTCACGCCCTTTGTTTTTGTCATCTTCTTCCAGAATTCCTATGATTCGAATGTTGGGGTGTTTAACATTGTTCCAGAGGCCTCTGAGGTTGTCCTTATTTCTTTAATTCTGTTTTCTGTTTTCTTCTCTGCTTCATTTATTTCAACCATTCTATCTTCCACCTCACTTATCCTGTCTTCTGCCTCAGTTATTCTACTGTTGGTTCCCTCCAGAATGTTTTTGGTCTCAGTTATTGCATTATTCATTATTGATTGACTCTTCTTTATTTCTTCTAGGTCCTTGTTAAACATTTCTTGCATCTTCTCAATCCTGGTCTCTAGTCTATTTATTTTAGTTTCAAAAGTTTGTTTTCAAGATTTTGGAGCATCTTGACTAACATTATTCTGAATTCTTTTTCAGGTAGACTCCCTATCTTCTCCTTTTTTTTTTTTTGGTTTAGTGGATGCTTATTATGTTCCTTTACCTGCTAAATATTTATCTGCCTTTTCATTTTGTTTAGATTGCTGTATTTGGAGTGTCTTCTGTAGGCTGGAAGTTTGTGGGTCCTCTTTATTGTGGACCCTGCTCCCTGTGGGTGGGGTTGTACTAGTGGCTTGTCAAGGTTTTCTGGTTAGGGGAGCTTATGTCTGTTCTGGTGGGTGAAGCTGAATGTCTTCTATCTGGAGTGCAATGAAATGTACAGTAGTGAGTTTTGGGGTGTCTGTGGGTTTGGTGTGACTTTGGGTGGTCTGTCTTTTAATGCCCAGGGCTGTGTTCCTGCGTTGCTGGAGAATTAGCATGATATGTCTTGCTCTGGAACTTGTTGACTCTTGGGTGGTTTTTGGTTTCAGTGTAGGTATGGAGGCTTTTGATGAGCTCTTGTCTGTTAATGGTCCCTGGAATCAGAGGTTTTCTGATGTTCTCGTGTTTTGGAGTTAAGCCTCCTGCCTCTGGCTTTCAGTCTTATTCTTACAGTAGCCTCAAGACTTCTCCATCCATACAGCACTGATGATAAAACATTAAGGTTAATGGTGAAAAGATTCTCCACAGTAAGGGACACCCAGAGAGGTACACAGAGTTACATAGAGAAGAGAAGAGGGAGGAGGGAGATAGAGGTGACCAGGAGGAGAAGAGGGGAGTCAAAAGGGGAGAGAGCAGTCTAGCCAGCAATCAATTCCCTAAGTGCTCTACACAGTCTGGAACACTCAGAGAAGTTTACGGAGTTCCATAGAGAAGAGAAGAGAAAAGGAGGAAGGAGATAGAACTGACCAGGACGAGAAGAGGGGGAGTCAAAACGGGAGAGAGCATTCAAGCCAGTAATCACAACCCTAAGTGAACATGGATACTGAAGATTAGATTCTTAAAGGTACAAAATTAATTAAAAAAAAAAAACCAAGAAGCAAAGATTAAAAATATAGACTAGAGGTTAGACTCTAAAAAATATAATATTAAAAATAAAAAAAAGGAATCACAAAAATTATAAAAAATATATATATGAAATTTGCTTTTACAATAGGATCTTTTTTTTTGCAAGGTAATAGTAGGTTATAAAAGTGAAAATTAAAGTAGTAAAGAACTTAAAAAAAATTAAAAAGTGATCATATAAAATATATTTAGGAATTTCTCTGGAGCTGTTGTGGGCAGTGTGGTGTGAGTTCAGTTTCAGATAGTTCCTTGTTCCAGCTTGTACTTGTTCTCAAGGTCTATAGGCCCCCTCTAATGCTTCAGTTCAGTTCAGTTGCTCAGTCGTGTCCGACTCTTTGTGACCCGATGAATTGCAGCACACCAGGCCTCCCTGTCCATCACCAACTCCCGGAGTTCACTCAAACTCACGTCCATCGAGTCCGTGATGCCATCCAGCCATCTCATCCTCTGTCATCCCCTTTTCCTCCTGCCCCCAATCCCTCCCAGCATCAGAGTCTTTTCCAATGAGTCAACTCTTCGCATGAGGTGGCCAGAGTACTGGAGTTACAGCTTTAGCATCGTTCCTTCCAAAGAACACCCAGGGCTGATCTCCTTTAGAATGGACTTCTTGGATCTCCTTGCAGTCCAAGGGACTCTCAAGAGTCTTCTCCAACACCACACTTCAAAAGCATCAATTCTTCGGCACTCAGCTTTCTTCACAGTCCAACTCTCACATCCATACATGACCACTGGAAAAACCATAGCCTTGACTAGATGGACCTTTGTTAGCAAAGTAATGTCTCTGCTTTTCAATATGCTATCTAATGTTTAGTCAGTGTTAACTACAGGGTTTTAATCTGTTGCATGTGTCACTTCCGGAGCGGGTCCCTCTTCTTTATTTTGGCTTCCTCTGTTTGAAAGTCTCTTCAGTGTTTAATTTCTGCCCTGACACAAGGGGGCAAATGTGGTCACTTATTTATGCTCACTTGTTCAGTTGTGTTTTGGGGAGGGAGGAACCCTGCAAACAAATATCACTGGCATGTGTGGGGAGTGCTCACAATGTATGGACCACACTGGGTTTGCCCAAGCTCACAGCATGTTCTTTCTGGTTCTACACTGCTCAGGCTGCAGGGTGCTCTGCAGGGCACTGTCCAAAGCGGGCCCTGGGTTTCATGCACTTTCCAGGTCTAAGGCCCTCGGGTTCAGGTTCTCGGGTACTCCACAAGGGCACAGACTCTGTTGGGCATGTGTTTTGTGCCCTTCCCAGGTCTGAGCAGCTCAGGCGACCAGGTGCTTGGCGAGCACACTGTCCCCAGTGGGCCATGCATCTGAATCACCTCTCTGGTCTTGGGTGTGCCATGTGTCTCCTCTGGGAAGCTGATCTCAGGCTATGACCCTCCTGGCAGATGTCAACCATTCAGGATCCCAGGAGACATGGTTAGCAATTGGGGGCCTGCTCAGTTCGGTGCAGGATGCTGGTCTCTGAGGCCGAGATTGGAGCAGCCCCTTGCCTTCTGGCTCTGGCCGTTGCCTGCCTGCCTCTCTGCCTCTGGCGGGAAGGGAACTGTATGCAGCTGGCTAGCTGTCCTTTGGTGATTACTCAATCCTTTGCTCTGTGAGTGGGCCAGGCTGCACATTAAGTTGGAACATTTCACAGGAAAGTGTTTTTTTTTTCTCTCTCTCTCTCTGGCTATCCCACAGTTTGGGCTACTGTCTCACATTAGCTCCCTCAGATTGTCCTCAGAGCATTCAGGCCTGGTCCTTACCTTAAGCATGCAGCCCGCGCCTCCCTTTCCAGCCTCCGGTCGAGAATCTGGGCTACTTCTCTGCTGGGAGTTGTGGTTAGGCACCTATTCTGTGGGTTTTTGGGTTTTTTTTTTTTTTTCTTCCTGGTTATCTTGCCCTCTGAGATTCTAAAACTCCCTATAGACCCGCTGTTGGGGGGGTTTCCTGGTGTTTGAAAACTTCTCCTTCATGACTCCCTCCCTAGGATGGGTCTCCGTCCCTAACTCTTTTGTCTCTCTTTTTGTCTTTTATATTTTTTCCTACCTCCTTTTGAAGAGAATGGGTTGCCTTTCTGGGTGCCTGGTGTCCTCCGCCAGCATTGAGAAATTGTTTCGTGGAGGTTGTTCAGCATTCAAATGATCTTTTGATAAATTTGTGGGGGAGAAGGTGCTCTTCCTATCCTATTCCTCCTCCATCTTGGGACTGCCCTCCTGCATAACTCTTTAAGCTTATATTGTTTATAAATTATTATGGCAACCTAGCAGAATAAATATCATTTCCTTCAGGAAGCCTTCTGTAATCCCTTGGTGGTGGTATTTTAGTCACTAAGTTGTGTCCAGCTCTGCAAACCCATGGACTGTGGCCCACCAGGCTTCTCTGTCCATGGGATGCTCCAGGCAAGAATACTGGAATGTGTTGCCATTTTCTTCTCCAGGGCATCTTCCCAACCCAGAGGTTGAACCTATGTCTCCTGTGTTGGCAGACAAATTCTTTACCACTGAGCTATCAGGGAGGCCCTCAGTAATCCCATAAGACTGGGTTAATTACGGTCTTCCTGTATATTCATTGTATCTGGTTACAGTCTTATCATAGTACTTAATGCTGTTTTTGCCAGTCTTCCTGACTAGATGATAAACTTCATGAGGTTAAGACATGGATCTTGTTCATTATTGAATCCCAGTACCTAGAGACTGGTGGGCTTCTGAAGTGGTGCAGTGGTAAAAAAAAAAAAAAAAAACCTGCCTGCCAATGTAGGAGACAAAAGAGAAGCAGGGTTGATCACTGCATCAGAAAGATCCCCTGGAGAAGAAAATGGCAACCCACTCCAGGGATTAATAGCCTGGGAAATCCCTTAAACAGAGGAGCCTGCCAGGCTATAGTTCAGTTCAGTTCAGTTCAGTCGCTCAGTCGTGTCCAACTCTTTGCAACCCTATGAATTGCAGCACGCCAGGCCTCCCTGTCCATCACCAACTCCCGGAGTTCACTCAGACTCGTGTCCATCGAGTCAGCAATGCCATCCAGCCATCTCATCCTCTGTCGTCCCCTTCTCCTCCTGCCCCCAATCCCTCCCAGCATCAGAGTCTTTTCCAATGAGTCAACTCTTTGTGTGAGGTGGCCAAAGTACTGGAGTTTCAGCTTTAGCATCATTCCTTTCAAAGAACACCCAGGACTGATCTCCTTTAGAATGGACTGGTTGGATCTCCTTGCAGTCCATGGGACTCTCAAGAGTCTTCTCCAACACCACAGTTCAAAAGCATCAATTCTTTGGTGCTCAGCTTTCTTCACAGTCCAACTCTCACATCCATACATGACTACTGGAAAAACCATAGCCTTGACTAGACGGACCTTTGTTGGCAAAGTAGTGTCTCTGCTCTTTAATATGCTATCTAGGTTGGTCATAACTTTCCTTCCAAGGCTACAGTTCAGGGGGTCGCAAAGAGTTGGGCATGATTGAGCCACTAAGCACAAGCACATAACACCAAGAGACTAGCACATGCCAGGTTTTTTTTCATCTTTGTTGAATGAAGGAGTGAATGACAGCCAAAATCCTGTTTCACAACAAGAACCCAACTAAGAACAATAGTTGTCTGTCAGTGAATAGGACTACTTTTTAAAGCCATGAATTTTCCTCAGCCAGAAATTGTTTAAGTAGAAAGAGGATGATTATTATAGATGTCATGGTAAAGATACCTGCATTGATGAGAGATTGGGACATGTGTTCTCTGGGGACTATTCCATCTCTAAGAATCTCTGATTCTTGGAAGTAGTTTTTAGGAAATACAAATTTTTGCTTCTTTTCTATAGGATCTATGTGTCTAGTTTATAAAAATGGTGAATGTTCTCATTTTATTGTATTAGTTATAATTTAAAAACTTCAAGCATTAATCAACTGTTAGTGTAATATAACATAGTATCTAAACCAGTAGATTAAAAATAAGTAAGAGTCATAACTACTGACTTAGAGGAAAACAATAAAAAAAATGAGTATTAGGCCATTAAAAATAAAGATAACTGAAATCTGTCAGCTCCAATATTTGATGAATGTAAAGAGTATTAATAAACACCAAAAAGTTTAGACAGAGTATATTTGTGTATGTTTGCAAGACTTATTTATGCTATTAATAAAGCCTCAATTACTGGTTTGTTCCTAATTTTTGTGTTTGTGTTTTCAGATCTTGATGAATAAAATAAAGCAGACATAATCATCTCTGGAGAGATTATTTATAGCCTGGTGTTTTAAATGATTTATATTTAAAATAGTAGTAAAAATGGAAAAAGAAAAAGTAAATGATGAAAAACCAGACCCAGAGAACTCCTTGGACTTTTCTGAACACTTCAACCAACTTGAACTGTTGGAAACACATGGACACCTTATTCCCACTGGTACCCAAAGTCTCTGGATAGGGAATTCTGATGACGATGAAGAGCAAGATGAAAAAACTGAAGAGTGGTATCAACTGCAAGAAAAAAAAATGGAAAAAGATCCAAGCAAATTGCTTCTTTGGGCTGCTGAAAAAAATCGGGTAAAAAAAAAAAAGAAAAGAATGGTTAGAAAAGAAACCTTAGTTTAGTCGAAAAACTACTAGATTGGAAGCCAGAGGACCTGTCCCTGAAGCTTACTTTTTCCTCAGACCAAACTGAAAAAAAATCACTTCATGAAAGCAGGTGTCTGAGGTTATTTTAGTTAGAAGGAATTGAGCTTCTTAATCTCTAGATTTCCTTTTTAGCATTGTTTTCTACTGATAAAAGTTTATGTTTTAAAGTTTTATACACACACACACACAAAAAGTTTTATACATCATGCATATTGGTGTGATAATCCTACTACTGAAAGATCAGAACATAATGTCCCCTTATTATGTTTTCTTCGCAAATGAAACATAACATATCAAACATGATTCTAGCCTGTATTTTTCATCTAACTGTAGCTTTAGTGCAGTAAGCCTTAATTGGACTAGGAGTAAACGTATGGATTGGTTTTCAGAGAATCACGTTCATAAAATTAAGTTTATGAGGGAAAAAAAAGCCAAAAGAATTTATAATTAACACTGACTTGTTCATTGTTAAATCGGTTGTCCTCCTCCCCACAAGAAATCTTAAGTTTATTTTACAGTCATCTACTAACAAGGAAGTTTTCATTTAACTTAATTAAATCTAACACCACTAGACTGTTTCATGTTGTTTACTGTTTTGTTTCATGTTGGGTTTGTGAAAGATCTCCTGTTTTATTCTCAGCTGACCACAGTGCAGAGACTGCTTTCAGAAAGGGCTACCCACGTGAACACTCAAGATGAAGACAAGTACACACCGCTCCACCGAGCAGCCTACAGTGGACACTTAGACGTGGTCCGGGAGCTGATTGCACACGGGGCGGATGTCCATGCGGTGACCGTGGATGGCTGGACACCCCTGCACAGTGCCTGTAAGTGGAATAATGCCAGAGTGGCTTCTTTCTTACTGCAGCATGATGCAGATGTCAATGCCCAAACGAAAGGCCTCCTGACCCCCCTACACCTTGCTGCTGGGAACAGAGACAGCAAAGACACCCTAGAGCTCCTCCTGATGAACCGCTACATCAAGCCAGGTCTGAAGAACAGCCTGGAGGAAACAGCATTTGACATCGCCAGGAGGACCGGTATCTATCACTACCTCTTTGAAATTGTGGAAGGCTGCACAAATTGTTCACCTCAGTCTTAATAACGGTTCTAATAATTTTCTTAAGTTTCTAAGTCTGAGTGCCTGCTTTGTGTGAGATGTGAAATATCCCCATTGTACAAAGTTGACATCAAAAGTCTTAGGACAGTAATTCAGTGGTACTCACGATACTATCCCTCCAAGTGAATTGCCTGACCTTGATGTCAAAATGTATTTGAAAGTTGTTTGGATTTATATTTAATGATTTCCATGGCGTTTGTGATTTTTACCAAATCATTTTAACTTGTCTATATTGAAAAACTTGTCAGAGGTTGTACAGAAAACTAATGATATTTTTGGTGCTGATCCAAGAGAAATGTATTTTTACATTTACAATATCCCCCATCCTAGAGCTTTGTGGAGTATTTAGTATATCAACATGTATTTTTATAAGGTCAAGTAACTCAGAATTTTATTTAAAAATCTTAAATATACTGGTGCAGTTCAGCTGTCTTCTCTGCATCACCATAGCCATTTGCTTTCACTGTAAACCGTAAGAATGAACATATTAGTGACTTGAATCTTCATAAGTTTAAAAAAAATTGAGAAACCTAGATCTTTGTTTTTTATTAATAGAACCATAGATGTTTAATCTACGAATGTTATATACTGCCTCTCCTTCCACAATCCACACAATCCTGTGGACCCTCCTACCTCACCCACCCTGGTCAACCTACATAATCCTTATTCTCCTGGTGAGTCATCACAACCCTTAAGACATGCGCACAACTATACCTTGGTCCAGGTGATCATAGCCTATTTGCCATCCAGCTAGTTTTACCTGTCTGGTCCTGCTGAGCCAGGCCCTGCTCACCTCATCTTCCAGGGTCACAGGAAGGGTTCTTTTCCAGGATCCTCATTTTATAGAAGCCACACAAAGTCAAAGTGACAAGGGAAAAGGAATTCTAAGATGATTATACTGGGGCAAGAACTGCAAAGTGGCTCAGGCGTTTTATAAAAGCCACGTTGTAGATAACAACAAAAGCGTAAGTATAAATATTCTAAAAAAAATAAATAAAGGTTTTAAACAACCAAGAAAAAGCGTAAATAATTCTTATACCTGTGTGTATCTTATCTATCCGGCATACATTTGTTTAGCTTTGACTCTGTCCATCTCTCCAGCAGCAGCTTCCTGTTCCTTTACCCTTCTGTGACTAAAACAAGAGTTATCTCTCAACTTCTCAGCACCAGAACTGACACACTGGGGAAAGGGAGCTGAACTAATGGGCCTTTTCTTTGGTTATATGTATGTATGTGTGTATATAAACATATATATATATGTATATATAGTTTTTTATTTTCTTTTTTTCTTTTTGGCTGTTCTGCGAGGCTTGCAGGATCTTAGTTCCCCAAGCAGGGATTGATCCTGCATCCTTGGCAGTGAAAGCTCAGAATCCTAACCACTAGACCACCAGGGAATTCCCTCTATGGTTATATTTTTTTTAATGTCCACCAAAGTATTTGTCTCTTTTGACCCAGTCCATGTGACCCAATTACCTTAAACTAAGTAACAACATTATTTAATCAAATATATGTGGCAGTTTTTAGGTTAAAAGAAGATTGGATCATCTCAGAAAACTTAAAGATGACATATGAACTGAATCATTGTGACAGTGATTTTAACACTTAGGAGAGCTTTGGTTATTTTGTGATCTCTGGCTAGGACATAACTGTATTTCAGGGTATGAATACCTTTGATATAAGGGTTTTGGCGATAAGTGAGAGGTTTATTTCTGTTTAATCTGACCTAATGTAGTGATGCCAAATGACAAGGTATAGCTGATAGAAATGACAGTAGAATAAGACCCCAACTACCCCCATTAGACGGAATGAAGCAGGACAAAGACTAATAGAGTTTTGCCGAGAAAATGCACTGGTCATAACAAACACCCTCTTCCAACAACACAAGAGAAGACTCTATACATGGACATCACCAGATGATCAACACCAAAATCAGATTGATTATATTTGCAGCCAAAGATGGAGAAGCTCTATACAGTCAGCAAAAACAAGACCATGAGCTGACTGTGGCTCAGATCATGAACTCCTTATTGCCAAATTCAGACTTAAATTGAAGAAAGTAGGGAAAACCACTAGAAAATTCAGGTATGACCTAAATCAAATCCATTATGATTATACAGTGGAAGTGAGAAATAGATTTAAGGGCCTAGATCTGATGGATAGAGTGCCTGATGAACTATGGAATGAGGTTCATGACATTCTACAGGAGAGAGGGATCAAGACCATCCCCATGGAAAAGAAATGCATAAAAGTAAAATGGCTGTCTGAGGAGGCCTTACAAATAGCTGTGAAAAGAAGCAAAAATCAAAGGAGAAAAGGAAAGATATAAGCATCTGAATGCAGAGTTCCAAAGAATAGCAAGAAGAGATAAGAAAGCCTTCTTCAGCAATCAATGCAAAAAAAAAAAAAAAAAAAAAAATAGAGGAAAACAACAGAATGGGAAAGACTAGAGATCTCTTCAAGAAAATGAGAGATACCAAGGGAAAATTTCATGCAAAGATGGGCTCGATAAAGGACAGTAATGGTATGGACCTAACAGAAGCAGAAGATATTAAGAGGAGATGGCAAGAATACACAGAAGAACTGTACAAAAAAGATCTCATGACCCAGATAATCACGATGGTGTGATCACTCACCTAGAGCCAGACATCCTGGAGTGTGAAGTCAAGTGGGCCTTAGAAAGCATCACTACAAACAAAGCTAGTGGAGGTGATGGAATTCCAGTTGAGCTATTTCAAATCCTGAAAGATGATGCTGTGAAAGTGCTGCACTCAATATGCCAGCAAATTTGGGAAACTCAGCAGTGGCCATAGGACTAGAAAAGGTCAGTTTTCATTCCAATCCCAAAGAAAGGCAATGCCAAAGAGTGCTCAAACTACCGCACAATTGCACTCATCTCACACACTAGTAAAGTAATGCTCAAAATTCTCCAAGCCAGGCTTCAGCAATATGTGAACTGTGAACTTCCTGATGTTCCAGCTGGTTTTAGAAAAGGCAGAGGAACCAGAGAACAAATTGCCAACATCCGCTGGATCATGGAAAAAGCAAGAGAGTTCAAGAAAAACATCTATTTTTGCTTTATTGACTATGCCAAATCCTTTGTGTGGATCACAATAAACTGTGGAAAATTCTGAAAGAGATGGGAATACCAGAGCACCTAACCTGCCTCTTGAGAAACCTGTATGCAGGTTAGGAAGCAACAGTTAGAACTGGACATGGAACAACAGACTGGTTCCAAATAGGAAAAGGAGTACGTCAAGGCTGTATATTGTCACCCTGCTTATTTAACTTATATGCAGAGTACATCATGAGAAACGCTGGACTGGAAGAAACACAAGCTGGAATCAAGATTGCCCGGAGAAATATCAATAACCTCAGATATGCAGATGACACCACCCTTGTGGCAGAAAGTGAAGAGGAACTAAAAAGCCTCTTGATGAAGTGAAAGAGGAGAGTGAAAAAGTTGGCTTAAAACTCAACATTCAGAAAACGAAGATCGTGGTATCTGTTCCCATCACTTCATGGGAAATAGATGGGGAAACAGTGGAAACAGTGTCAGACTTTATTTTTTGGGGCTCCAAAATCACTGCAGATGGTGACTGCAGCCATGAAATTAAAAGACGCTTACTCCTTGGAAGGAAAGTTATGACCAACCTAGATAGCATATTCAAAAGCAGAGACATTACTTTGCCAACAAAGGTCCGTCTAGTCAAGGCTATGGTTTTTCCAGTGGTCATGTATGCATGTGAGAGTTGGACTTTGAAGAAGGCTGAGCGCCGAAGAATTGATGCTTTTGAACTGTGGTGTTGGAGAAGACTCTTGAGAGTCCCTTGGACTGCAAGGAGATCCAACCAGTCCATTCTGAAGGACATCAGCCCTAGGATTTCTTTGGAAGGAATTATACTAAAGCTGAAACTCCAGTTCTTTGGCCACCTCATGCAAAGAGTTGACTCATTGGAAAAGACTCTGATGCTGGGAGGGATTGGGGGCAGGAGGAGAAGGGGACGACAGAGGATGAGATGGCTGGATGGCATCACTGACTCGATGGACGTTAGTCTGAGTGAACTCTGGGAGTTAGTGATGGACAGGGAGGCCTGGCGTGCTGCGATTCATGGGGTCACAAAGAGTTGGACACAACTGAGTGACTGAACTTAACTGAACCCCATTAGACTGCTCAACAAGGCTACCTGATTACCTGAAAGTCACAGAGCCTATGGCTCCTTTCTTACTTGCAAATGAGTTGCATTCGTGATTTTATATATATATATAAGCTTTCCCTATGAGTATGACTCCAAAGGAGCTGCTTTATTTCTAAGAAAATGAGATATGACTTCTCCCTTTTTTTCAGTCTTCAATCACTCAACCAGTCCTAGGGAGCAAATTTCTACATATTAGAGAAATCCCTTGCATCCCTGAGGGTGGAACTTGTATTATTTGCTTCCTTTATACCTTCCATGGTGGTTTTTAAATTTTATTTATTATTATTTTTTCTTTTTTAATTGAAGTATACTTGACATAAAATATGTATTTCAGGTATATAACAAAAGTGATTTTTTTTTTTTTTTCTTTTTGGCCATGCTTCATGGCCTGCGGGCCTTGGTTCCCCAATCAGGGATCCAGCCCACACCCCTCACATTGGAAGTGCACAGTCTTAACCAGTGGACCACCAGGAAGTCCCAACAAAGTGATTTGATACTCTCCTTAGTGTTTTCTGACTCCTCAGTCCACAGAAGATGTGCTCTAATCATGCTTTTCACTACTCAGTGGACCCTTGAATACACATTTGTATCGTGCAGGTCCATTCATAAGCAGTACTACACAACCCATGCTGAAGAAGGAAATGCCAACCCACTCCAGTGTTCTTACCTGGAAAATCCCACAGACAGAGGAGCCTGGTAGACTACAGTGCATGGGGTGGCAAAGAGTTGGGCACAATTGAGCACACATGCCTATGTGCACACAACCTATGCAGTTGGTTAAATCTGTAGATGCAGAACCACAGATACAGTTCCAATGAGAAAGTTCAATTTTTGGTTATGCAGAGGGTCAGCACCCCAATCCTTGTGTTTAAGGGTCAACTCTGTATTAGCTGTGTTTACCAGTTGAAGAAGACTAAATCATTTCCAAACAAAATTTTCACTAGTCTCACATAGTTTATCTCAAGAACTTTTTAAAAAATAAAATCTGTTTTGCATAACAAGGCTTAACTGTAACTATGTGCTTGAGGAACTTTGTCATTGTTCAAGGGACAGTGACCCACAATGAAATTAGTTGACTTTGCTTTTATAAATCTTAAATGTGCTTCTCCAGGTCCCAAACATTTGTTCTGGCTCATAGCTTACAACAGTGAAAAGATTTAGCATTTTTATACTATGGATGTGAAAGCATCCTTTTGTTTCTCTTCATTGGCATCTATTATTGCATTTACCACTATGCTAGAAGATCATGATCAAAAGAGGCCCAGAGGGGGGCAAAAAAAAAAAATGTCAGAGAAATAAAACTTGGTCTAAGACCTATGTCCCATACCAAAATGAAATTGCATCAGTTCTCCATTCCTGATAAAAACATGTGCCATCTTCACCCTACCATAGGAATTTACAGCACTGCTTTGACTCAGGGAGGTACCAAACATGATCACAAAATCATTGATAATGGCTTACTTCATTAGTTACCATGGGATGCTCCGGTCCTTCTGTAAGTTCATAGAATGACCATTCAACTTGTGTAAGACAGAGTGCTTTCTCTAGAGGGAATTAAAGATCCATGTTTATTAAGTTCAGAAGACAGTAAACTAAGAAGGATTGAGTGTAGGTAGCATATTGATATTTTAAATTCCTAAAAGTTTCCCTTGGAAATCCTACAATTTCAGTCTGGGAACCTAAGTGGAAATTATTAAAATCATTGCTACTACATAAAACATAATGTGAGCCACATAGATAATTTTTGTTCTAGTGGCTGCATTAAAAAATGGGTGAAATTAATTTTAATAATTTACATCATCTAACCTGATACATCCAAAGCACTCATTCCAGTATGATACACATATTTTTAAATTATTGAGATATTTTACTTTTTTTATATTACATCTTCAAAATGCAATGTGTATTTTATGTTTTTACTCAGTCAGTAAGTCATGTCTGACTTTTTGTGACCCCATGGACTGCAGCATTCCAGGCTCCTCTGTCCTCCACTATCTCCCTGAGTTTGCCTAAATTTGTGTCCACTGAGTCAGTGAGGCTATCTACTCATCTCATCCTCTGCCCAAGAAAATATCTGCCATTGCTTCTAGTGTATTTTATGGCACACCTTAATTCAGATGACCCCATTTGACTAGTGGCTACTTTGTTCAGCACAGGTCAAGATGCCTGAAACTTTCCCTGGAGGCAAAGCAGAAGGCTAAGAGGAAGAGCAGGAAATTTTGAGCCAGATAAATCTGTGTCCAAATCATGATTGCCTTTTGGCAAATGACCTGTTTTCTCACATGTAATATGCAGATAGTATCTATCTTGTTACAGTTTTGTGAGGAATAAATGAGATGTAATATAGAAAAGGTATTTCCTTTCCCGAACATTTCAAGCAGGAATGCCCTTTCTATTTTAGGTATTTGGATCCTTGAAGATCCCAAAGTTCTTCCTTGATATTCCTATAGTTCTTTCTCATGACTTTAGTAGGATATGCAACAAACAGTTTCTTTCAAGAATCCAAGCAAAATGCCTTCCTGTCTTCAAAGGCCCTTGCCAGATGTCAAGGCCTCCAACAGAAGAAAAAACTTCAAGGAATAAGAAAAGGCAAAGAATTTCAGCAGCTAATTCAATTTTCAGTTATACAGAGGGTCAGCACCCCAGTTCTTGTGTTTAAAGGTCAACTCCATATTACCTAGCTAATTACAGCTAATTATAAGGACTTGAAGGAAATGAGATTCTAAGAGAAAATCTGTTTGCACTGTGGACCCAGAGCCTTGAAACTCAGAATACTTTACTGCTCATTCCATATGTGGAACTTTCTGGTACTTACCAAATGAGTGGTTCTAAATTGATACCATTTTCCCTTTTCATGATGGGTCTTATTAATGCTGAGCAAATGCAATAAAAGCACTCATATTTGGTTTATCACTTTAATTATTCAATCAAGCCTCAGGAACATCTAATAGTCCTCACCATGAATTGAATGACATAGCCCCATCTGCCAGTGGATCTCAGTAAAGCAGAAATTTGTAGGCCCAAAACTGTGTTTAATGAAAGAAATGGCTTATGAAATCTAAAAGCAAACTACTACCTAATTTGTTTTCTTGTTTCCCTTTCTATTATAACATGTTCAGCATTTTGTCTCTGCTAGACAGTGCTTGGAAGTTAGGAGAACAACACTGAAGAATAAATGTTCGTTCATAAGCACTTGCTCGAGTGGTCATTGGAATTCCTTTTTCAGACACAGCTGTCTTAAGGCAATTTTTAGCAATAAAAACCAAATGAAAATGTGAGTCTGCCTTTATTAAAAAATCAGGTGTCTCTCAGTTCAGTTCAGTTCAGTCGCTCAGTCGTGTCTGACTCTTTGTGACCCCACAAATCGCAGCACGCCAGGCCTCCCTGTCCATTGCCAACTCCCGGAGTTCACTCAGACTCACGTCCATCGAGTCAGTGATGCCATCCAGCCATCTCATCCTCTGTCATCCCCTTCTCCTGCTGCCCCCAATCCGTCCCAGCATCAGAGTCTTTTCCAATGAGTCAACTCTTCGCATGAGGTGGCCAGAGTACTGGAGTTTCAGCTTTAGCATCAGTCCTTCCAAAGAAATCCCAGGGCTGATCTCCTTCAGAATGGACTGGTTGGATCTCCTTGCAGTCCAAGGGACTCTCAAGAGTCTTCTCCAACACCACAGTTCAAAGGCATCAATTCAGCACTCAGCTTTCTTCACAGTCCAACTCTCACATCCATACACGACCACAGGAAAAACCATAGCCTTGACTAGACGAACCTTTGTTGGCAGAGTAATGTCTCTGCTTTTGAATATGCTATCTAGGTTGGTCATAACTTTCCTTCCAAGGAGTAAGCGTCTTTTAATTTCATGGCTGCTGTCACCATCTGCAGTGATTTTGGAGCCCCAAAAAATAAAGTCTGACACTGTTTCCACTGTTTCCCCATCTATTTCCCATGAAGTGATGGGACCAGATGCCACGATCTTCGTTTTCTGAATGTTGAGTTTTAAGCCAACTTTTTCACTCTCCTCTTTCACTTTCATCAAGAGGCTTTTTAGTTCCTCTTCACTTTCTGCCATAAGGGTGGTGTCATCTGCATATCTGAGGTTATTGGTATTTCTCCGGGCAATCTTGATTCCAGCTTGTGCTTCTTCCAGCCCAGCGTTTCTCATGATGTACTCTGCATATAAGTTAAATAAGCAGGGTGACAATATACAGCCTTGACGTACTCCTTTTCCTATTTGCAACCAGTCTGTTGTTCCATGTCCAGTTCTAACTGTTGCTTCCTGACCTGCATACAAATTTCTCAAGAGGAAGATCAGGTGGTCTGGTATTCCCATCACTTTCAGAGTTTTCCACAGTTTATTGTGATCCACACAGTCAAAGGCTTTGGCATAGTCAAAAAAGCAGAAATAGATGTTTTTTCTGGAACTCTCTTCCTTTTTCGATGATCCAGCAGATGTTGGCAATTTGGTCTCTGGTTCCTCTGCCTTTTCTAAAACCAGCTGGAACATCTGGAAGTTCATGGTTCACGTATTGCTGAAGCCTGGCTTGGAGAATTTTGAGCATGACTTTACTAGCGTGTGAGATGAGTGCAATTGTGCGGTAGTTTGAGCATTCTTTGGCATTGCCTTTCTTTGGGATTGGAATGAAAACTGACCTTTTCTAGTCCTGTGGCCACTGCTGAGTTTCCCAAATTTGCTGGCATAGTGAGTGCAGCACTTTCACAGCATCATCTTTCAGGATTTGAAATAGCTCAACTGGAATTCCATCACCTCCACTAGCTTTGTTCATAGTGATGCTTTCTGAGGCCCACTTGACTTCACATTCCAGGAAGTCTGGCTCTAGGTGAGTGATCACACCATCGTGATTATCTGGGTCGTGAAGATCTTTTTTGTACAGTTCTTCTGTGTATTATCAGCCTTACCTAATCGTTTTCAATGTAATGCACAAGTAGAATAACCTAAAATGTCTTCTTTATGAAAGTTTCTGTATATCCAGTCGTGCTACACTGAGTCGCTGTG
The DNA here is from genome assembly GCF_027580195.1 of Bos mutus. Lineage (NCBI taxonomy): Eukaryota > Metazoa > Chordata > Mammalia > Artiodactyla > Bovidae > Bos > Bos mutus. The sequence continues at coordinate 78,370,001 of NC_091631.1, read as the reverse complement.
ATAATAATGACTTTAACTGTGTGCAGGCTGTGCTGTAGGACTCACATACATTGCTTCATGTGAGCCTCACAGTAACTCTCAGAGATAGGATGCCATTGTATATACAGGAAAGTGGGCTTATGGAGGTTAAGTAAATTGTCATGCAGTTAGTGAGAGATGGAGATAAGTCTCAAGCATGTCTTTGTGATTCTACCACCTTTGATCTTTGTAAAGCTGATTAAAGAAGATATCCTTTGGTGCACATTGAGTTTATTTTCTTTGAACTGTTTACAGAAAAGTTTGTTCAAACATTACCGCTTTTCACATGAGTGTTACTATCTCAGTATCACCAGTTAGTTTATCAAATAACCATAACAAAAATTCAGTTTTCTTTCTTTTCCATTTTCTTTAAGATTATTTTTATGTAGTCAGTTTACAGTAGTGTTTGAGTATATAAAAAATTACTATTCTTAGGAGAAAGGGCTTCCGTGGTAGCTCAGCTGGTAAAGCATCTACCTACAATGCAGGAGACCCTGGTTTAATTCCCTAGGTCGGGAAGATCACCTGGAGAAGGGAGTGTCTACCCACTCCATTATTCTTGCCTGGAGAATCCCATGGACAGAGGAGCCTCGCAGGCTAGACTGTTTCACTCTCAACCCCACCTGGGAGAACATTCTGGGTGCTGAAAAATTCCCACTATGAAACACTCTTCACTACTATCAGCTCCTGACACAACACGTGAATTTTCTGGCTGAAGCACAGTGCTCAGATCTCCTTCCCAAGAGCTCATCTGCTAGAACACCTAGGTTCATAATTCCTTGTGTGATTATTTCAACTCAACACACAGAGAACAACCAGGTCACTCTACTTCCATCATCCGAGGTTGTTTGACTCAAGTGTATATCTTCAGTGCTGAGACACTGCAAGGAAACATCAATTCAGTTCAGTCGCTCAATCGTGTCCGACTCTTTGCAACCCCATGAGTTGCAGCAGCAGCAGGCCTCCCTGTCCATCACCAACTCCCGGAGTTCAGTCAAACTCACGTCCATCGAGTCGGTGATGCCATCCAGCCATCTCATCCTCTGTCGTCCCCTTCTCCTCCTGCCCCCAATTCCTCCCAGCATCAGAGTTTTCCAATGAGTCAACGCTTTTCATGAGGTGGCCAAAGTACTGGAGTTTCAGTTTTAGCATCATTCCTTCCAAAGAACACCCAGGACTGATCTCCTTTAGAATGGACTGGTCGGATCTCCTTGCAGTCCAAGGGACTCTCAAGAATCTTCTCCAACACCACAGTTCAAAAGCATCAATTCTTCGGCACTCAGCTTTCTTCACAGTCCAACTCTCACATCCATACATGACCACAGGAAAAACCATAGCCTTGACTAGACGTCATGCTGGGTGTCAAACTGGCAACTGGGCTCTGCTAGCAAGAAGTCTGCTCTCATCCTATGAAAGCAAGAATGTGTCATTCTTAAACCCACCTAGGGAAACACTTTGGGTGTTTGAGAAAACACTTTGGGTGGTAGTGATGATCCCTCACTACCATCAATATTGGTCACCTAGCAGTGACTTTTCTGAAGAAGCGCTGTGTTTTCATCTCCTTACTAGGAGCTCTACCCGCAGAACACCTAGATTCATAACACATTGTAGGGTTATGCCACTCATGACACAAAGATGAACCAGTGCACACCACTGTCTTTGTGGAAAGGTTCAGTGTGTTCCAAGTGAGTAGATTCAAGTTTGGAACAGTGCCAGGAAATACGCTGGTTTTGTGAACCTGCCATTTGTGGACTGCTGGCATAAACAGTGTGTTCACCCTGTAAATGCAAGAACGTTTCACTCTGAAGCCTCTTACAAAAACACTTTGATTCTCAGTTCACAACCATCAATGTTTAGTGCAAGCAAGTAGTATTTCTAAAGTAAAATTTGCCTGACTGGCCTTACTACCAGCTCTGCTTATTGAACACCTAGGCTCCTACTGTCTCGTATGAGTTGGCCACTTACCACATAGAGAAGAGTTCACATAATTTTCTAATTGCAAAGGTTCAGTTTGTACTAACTGTTCATTTCTAGTGCTGCAAGACAGCAGAGGAGTATGTGGGGTGTGCCTCAGCCATTTAGGTTCAGCAGGCAAACGCCGTTTTCTCACCCTTTGCAAGCTAATAGTGTTTCAATCTCAAACCCCCTTGGGGAAGGAGCTTGAGTGCTGACTTTCTCTTCACTACAGGCAGTTAATGTAAGGAGGTGACACTACTAAAGGACACAATGTGCTTTGATCTCCATAGTAGGAATTCATCTCATAGAACTCTGACATTCGTAATGCATTTATTTTTTTTGCCATGCCCGACACAGAGAACATCAGTTCAACTGCTCCTTTCGTAGAAAGGTTCAGTTTGTCCGAGGTTTGTATTTTCAAGGCTGAGACATTGTTGGGCAGTATGATGGGTGTGAATCTGCCATTTGAGTTCTGCTGGCCAAAACACTGCTCTCACCCTGTGAATGCTGGACTGTTTGTCAAAACCACCTAGGAAAACACTTTGGGTGCTGATTTCATCTCCACTACAGTCAATTTGTATCACCTGCAAGTTGCTTTTCTGAAGAAACACTGCTTGGATCTCCTTATTGAATTCTCATCACTGAGAACAAGCTAGATTCAAAGTGCATTATATGGTTAAGGCTGTCACTGCACAGAGAACAATCAGTTGATACCACTTCCTTCATGGAAATGTTCAATTTGTTCCAAGTGAGTCCTTTCAACTCTGGGACACTTTCAGGAAATATGCTGGGTATAAACTTGCCAGTAGTGGACTGCTGGCAAAACAGTGTGCTCACCCTATAAATAATAGAAGGTTTCACCCTGAATCCACTTACAAAAACACTTTGGGTGCTGATTTTCACTTCACTATCATCAATTTTTAATGCTTGCAAGTTACTTTGGTGAAGGAAAAACTGCCTGCATCTCCTTACTATAAGCTCTGCTTATAGAACACCTTGTATGGTTATGCCACTAAACATCCAATGAAAAACCATTTCACACCAGTTCATTTGTGGGAAGTTTTGGTTTGACCCAAGTGTATATTTTCTGTGATGGGACATTGCAGGGATTTATTCTCAGTGTGAACCTGCCAAATGGGGTCTGCTAGCAAAAACACTGATCGAATACTGTGAAAGTTTGTGTGGCATTCTCAAAACCCATTGATGAAAACACTTTGGGTAATGATTCTCCCTGCATTCAAGTCAGTTTTTCGTCACTATCAAGTGACTCCTATGAAGAAATGCCATGCTTGGATTGCTTTAATATGAGGTCTTCTCATAGAAGACCCAGGTTCATAATGCCTAGTATGGTTAAGAAGCTCATCACACAGAGATCAGCCAATACACCCCACTTCCGTATCGAAAGGTTGTTTGACTCAAGTATGTATTCTCAGTGCTGAGCCACTGCAAGGAAACATGCTGGATGTGAACCTGGCAATTGGTGTTTGCTAGCAAAAACTCTGCTTTCATCCTGTGAAAGCAAGATGTGTCATTCTCAAACCCACTGAGGAAAACAATTTGGGTGTTTGAGAAAAACATTTTGGGTGCTGATTCTCTCTTCACAACTGTCAACTTTTCTGGCCAATGCATGCCTTTTCTGAAGAAACACTGTACTTGGATCTCCTTACTAGGAGGTCTGCATGTAGAACACCTAGGTTCATAATGTGTTGTAGGCATATGCCACTCACGACACGGAGATCAACCACTTCACACCACTTCCCTCTTGGAAAGGTTCAGTTTGTTCAGAGTGAGTACTTCCAACTCTGGGACACTTTCAGGAAATAGGCCTGGTGTGTACTTAACAGTTGTGGACTGCTGGCAAAATAGTGTGTTCACCCTATAAATCCTAGAAGGTTTCACCCTGAAGCCACTTATAAAAACACTTTGGGTGCTGATTTTCACTTCACTACTGTCAATTTTTAGTGCAAGCAAGTTAAGTTGCTGAAGGAAAAACTGCCTGTGTCTCCTTACTACGAGCTCTGCTTATAGAACACCTTGTATTGTTATGCCACTAAATACCCAGTGAAGAACCAGTTCACACCACTTCCTTCATGGAATGGTTGGGTTTGACCCAAGTGTCTGTTTTCAGTGCTGGGACATTGCTTGGATTTATTCTTGGTGTGAACCTACCAATGGGAGTCTGCTAGCACTCCAGCACTCTTGCCTGGAAAATCCCATGGACAGAGGAGTCTGGTGGGCTGCAGTCCATGGGGTCACGAAGAGTCGGACACGACTTAGCCATTTCACTTTCACTTTTCACTTTCCTGCATTGGAGAAGGAAATGGCAACCCACCCCAGTGTTCTTGCCTGGAGAATCCCAGGGACGGTGGAGCCTAGTGGGCTGCCGTCTGTGGGGTCGCACAGAGTCAGACATGACTGAAGTGACTTAGCAGCAGCAGCAGCAGCAAAAACTGCTTGAATACAGTGAAAACTTGAATGTAACATTTTAAAAACCCAAAGGAACACAAAGAAAAACACTTTGCGTGCTGATTCTCCCTTCACTCTTGTTGATTTTTTTTGTCACTATCAAGAGACTATTCTGAAGAAACGCCTTACTAGGAGCTCGTCTCATAGAACACCTAGGTTCATAATGGCTTGTTTGGTTATGCAACTTCACACACACAGAACAATCAGTTCACCCCATTTCCCTCACCAAAAGGTTGTTTGACTCAAGTGTGTATTTTCAGTGCTGAGAGACTGTAAGGAAACATGATGGGTATGAACATGACATTTGGGATCTACTAGCCAAAACTGCTCTCATCCTGTGAAAGCAAGAATGTGTCATTCTCAAATCCACCTGAGAAAAGCTTTCAGGGTTTGAATAAACACTTTCACTACCATCAATTTTTGTTGCTAGCTCTTGAATTTTCTGAAGAAACATTCTATATGGATCTCCTTACTAGGACCTCTTCCCATGGAACACCAAGGTTTATAGAATATTCTAGGGCTATGTCACTCATGACACAGAGATCAACCAGTTCACACCACTTCCTTCGTGGAAAGGTTCATTTTGTTCCGGGTGAGTAGTTTCAGGTTTGGGACACTGCAAGGAAATATGCTGAGTGTGAACTTGCCTGTTGTAGACACCTAAGCATAAACAGTGTGCTTACCCTGTAAATCCTAGAATGTTTTGCTATGACGCAACTTACAAAAACACTTTGCTTCTCATTTCTTTACCGTCAATTGTTAGTAACTTTTTGAAAGGAAAATCTACCTGACTCTCCTTACTACCAGCTCTTCTTATAGAACACGTAGGGTTCCTACTCTGTCGTATGGGTTTGCCACTCACTACATAGAAAACATTTCACATGGCTTTCTAAATGCAAAGGTCCTGTCTGTACCAAATGTATATTTCTAGTGCTGCAAGACTGCAGAGGAACATGTGGGGTCTGACTCGGCCATTGACGATCAGTGTGCAATAACTGTTTTCTCACCCTTTGAAAGCCATAGTGTTTCACTCTCAAATCCTCCTAGGAAAACAGCTTGAGTGCTTGTTTTCCTTGGGTAATTGACTTCACTACAGTCCATAAGTTCAAGGAAATGACACTACTAAAAGAAACAATGTTCTTGGATATCCATACTAGGAGCTCAATCATACAACACCAATGTTCTTAATGTGTTTAAGTTTATATCACGCACCACACAGAGAGAAATCAGTTCAACCACATCCATTATGGAAAGCTTCAGTTAGTGCTAAGTGTGTATTTTCAGGGCTGGGACACAGCAGGGAGGTATGATGGGTGTGAACCTGCCGTTTGAGTTCTGCTGACAAAAGCATTTCTCTCACCCTGTGAAGTCTAGACTGTTTCACTCTCAAACCCACCTGGGAAAGCATTTAGGGTTCTGATTCTTTCTTCACTACTGTCAATTCCTGATGCAAGCAAGTGAATTTTCTGACTGAAACACGGTGCTCGGATCTCCTTCCTAAGACCTCATCTTCTAGAATGACTAGGTTCATAATTCCTTGTATGGTTATGCAGCTCAACCCACAGAGAGCAACCAGGTCACTCCACTTCCATTGTCAAGAGGTTGTTTGACTCAAGTGAGTATTTTCAGTACAGAGACACTGCAAGGAAATACGCTGAGTGTGAAAATGGCAATTGGGCTCTGCTAGCAAAAACTCTGCTCTCGTCCTGTGAAAGCAAGAATGTGTCATTCTCAAACCCACCTAGGAAAATACTAGTTTGGGTGCTGATTCTCTCTTTGCTACCGTCAATGTTGGTAGCTTACTTATGACTTTTCTGAAATAACACCGTGCTTGGATCTCCTTATCTGGAGCTCTACCCATAAAACACCTAGGTTCATAATGCCTTCTAGGTGTAGGCCACTCACAACAAGAGATCAACCAGTTCACACCACTTCCTTCGTGGAAATGTTTTAGTTCTGAGTAAGTACTTCCAACTCTGGTACAGTGTCAGGTAATATGCTGGGTATGAACTTGCCAGTTGTGGACTGCTAGCCAAACAGTTTGCTCACCTAGGATGTTTCACTCTGGAGCCACCTAAAAAAATACTTTTGGTTCTTATTTTCACTTCACTACCATCCATTTTTAAGGCAAGCAAGTTACTTTTCTGAAGGAAAACCTGTGCCTGAGTCTCCTTCCTAAGAGTTCTGCTTATAGAACACCTAGGTTCACTCTGTGTCTTATGGGTTTGCCACTCACCCCCAGAGAACAATGTACACATCATTCTACATGCAAAGGTTTGGTTTGTCCTAGCTGTGCATTTCTAGTGCTAGGAAACAGCAGAGAAACATGCTGGGTGTGTATCAGCTGTTTACGTTCAGTGGGCAAAAACATTTTTCTCACCCTTTGAAAGCTAGAATGTTTCACTCTCAAAGCCACCTAGGAAAACACCTTGGGTGCTGACTTTCTCTTCATTACAGTCAGTTAATGCAAGGAAGTGACACTACTAAAGGAAACAATGTGCTTGGATCTCCATCTTAGTGCTCATCTCATAGAACACCAACATTCATAATTCATTGATTTTTCTGCCACACAGCAAACAGAGAACAGGCAGTTCACACACTTTCTTCATGGAAAGGTTCAGTTTGTCCCAAGTGTGTATTTTCAAGGCTGGGACACTGCAGGGAAATAGGACAGGTGTGAACCTGACATTTGAGTTCTGCTGGCAAAAACACTGCTCTAACCTGTGAAAGTTAGAGTGTGTCACTGTCAAACCCACCTAGGAAAATAGGAAAACACTTTGGGTGCTGATTCTGTCCTCACTCCAGTCATTTTTTTTATTGCCAGGTAGTGGCTTTTCTGAAGAAACACTGTGCTTGGATACCCTGACTGGGGTCTCATCTCCTAGAACAACCTGGGATCAAGATACATTGTATGGTTATGGGAGTCACCACACAGAAAACAAGCAGATCACACCACTTCCTTCATGGAAAGGTTCTGTTGGTTCCAAGTGCATAATCTCAATTCTGGGACCCTGCAAGGAAATGTGCTGAGGGTGAACTTGCCAGTTGGGGACAGATACCAAAACAGTGTGTTCAACCCATGAAAGCGAAAATGTTTCACTTTCAAACCAAGCTGGGAAGAGTCTTTGGTGCCTATTCTCTGTTCACTACAGTCAGTTCTTGGATCAAGCAAGTGAGTTTTCTGAATGAAACACTGTCCTTGGATCTCCTTCCTAAGAGCTTATCTCCTAGAACACCTAGGCTCATAATGCCTTGTATGGTTATGCCACTCCACACACAGCAAAACAACCAGTTCACACCACTTCCTTCATGGAATGTTTTGGTTTGACCCAAGTGTGTATTTTCAGTTCTGGGATATTGCAGGGGATTGCTCTCAATGTGAACCTAAGAATTGGGGTCTGCTATCAAAATCACTTCTCAAATACTGTGAAAGCTTGAATCTGACATTCTTGAAACCACCGAGGAAAACACGTTGGGTGCTGATTCTCCCATCACTCCAGTCTATTTTTGTCACTATCAAGTAACTATTCTGAAGAAACACCATGCTTGGATCACCTTACTGGGAACTCATCTCATAGAACACCTCGGTTCATAATGCCTTGTTTGGTTATGCAACTCAACATGCTTAGAAAAACCACTTCACTCCAGTTCTATTGTCAAAAAGTTGTTTAACTCAAGTGTGTATTTTCAGTGTTGAGACACTCTAACGAAACATGCTAGGTGTGAACCTGGCAATTGGGGTCTGCTAGCACAAACTCAGCTCTCATCCTGTGAAAGTAAGAATGTGTCATTCTCAAACCCACCTGGAAAAACAATTTGGGTGTTTGGGAAAACACTTTGGATGCTGATTCTCTCTTCACTATTGTCAATTTTTGTCACCAGCTTGAGACTTTTCTAAAGAAACACTGTGCTTGGATCTCCTTACTAGGAGCTCTGCCCATAGGTTCAGAATGTGTTCTAGGGCTAGGCCACTCACGACACAGAGATCAACCAGTTGACACCACTTCCTTCGTGGAAACGTTCAGTTTATTCAGACTGAGTTCTTTCAATTTTGGTACACTGCAAGGAAATATGCTGGGTGTGAACTTGCCAGTTGTGGACTCCTGTGCTCACCTTGTAAAACCCAGAATGTTTTACTTTGAAGCCACTTACAAAAGCAGTTTGATTCTCATTTCACTAGTGTCAGTTTTTAGCGCAAGCAAGTTACTTTTCTGAAGGAAAATCTGCCTAACTCACCTTACTAAGAGCTCTGCTTACACAACACCTAGGTTCATAGTGTGTCATATGGGTTTGCCACTTTCCACATACAGAACAGTTCACACAATTTTTTTTAATTTAATTTTATTTTTAAACTTTACAATATTGTATTAGTTTTGCCAAATATCAAAATGAATCTGCCACAGGTATACCCGCGTTCCCCATCCTGAACCCACCTCCCTCCTCCCTCCCCTACCCTCCCTCTGGGTCGTCCCAGTGCACCAGCCCCAAGCATCCAGTATCGTGCATCGAACCTGGACTGGCGACTCGTTTCATACATATTATACATGTTTCAGTGCTATTCTCCCAAATCTCCCCACCCTCTCCCTCTCCCACAGAGTCCATAAGACTGATCTATACATCGGTGTCTCTTTTGCTGTCTCGTACACAGGGTTATTGTTACCATCTTTCTAAATTCCATATATATGTGCTAGTATACTGTATTGGTGTTTTTCTTTCTGGCTTACTTCACTCTGTATAATAGGTTCCAGTTTTATCCATCTCATTAGAACTGATTCAAATGTATTCTTTTTAATGGCTGAGTAATACTCCAGAGATAGCCGGCGGCAGACCACACAATTTTTTAAATGCAAAGTTTTGATTTGTCCCAACTGTGCATTTCTAGTGCTGAGACACAGCAGAGATATATGCTGGTTGTGAATTGACCATTTACATTCAGCGGACAAAAACACTTTTCTCACCTTTTGAAAGCTAGGATGTTTCATTCTCAAAGCCACCTAGGAAAACAGCTTGGGTGCTGACTTTCTCTTCACTACAGTCAATTGGTGCAAGGAAGTGACACTATTAAAGAACACAATGTGCTTGGATCTCCATCCTAGGAGCTCATCTCATAGAACACCAACTTTTTTTTTTCTCTTTTCCCTTTTATTTTATTTTTTTTAATTTTATTTTATTTTTAAACTTTACATAATTGTATTAGTTTTGCCAAATATCAAAATGAATCCGCCACAGGTATACATGTGTTCCCCATCCTGAACCCTCCTCCCTCCTCCCTCCCCGTACCATCCCTCTGGGTCGTCCCAGTGCACTAGCACCAAGCATCCAGTATCGTGCATCGAACCTGGACTGGCAACTCGTTTCATACATGATATTTTACATGTTTCAATGCCATTCTCCCAAATCTTCCCACCCTCTCCCTCTCCCACAGAGTCCATAAGACTGTTCTATACATCAGTGTCTCTTTTGCTGTCTCGTACACCGGGTTATTGTTACCATCTTTCTAAATTCCATATATATGCGTTACTATTCTGTATTGGTATTTTTCCTTCTGGCTTACTTCACTCTGTATAATAGGCTCCAGTTTCATCCACCTCATTAGAACTGATTCAAATGTATTCTTTTTAATGGCTGAGTAATACTCCATTGTGTATATGTACCACAGCTTTCTTATACATTCATCTGCTGATGGGCATCTAGGCTGCTTCCATGTCCTGGCTATTATAAACAGTGCTGCGATGAACACTGGGGTACACGTGTCTCTTTCCCTGCTGGTTTCCTCAGTGTGTATGCCCAGCAGTAGGATTGCTGGATCATAAGGCAGTTCTATTTCCAGTTTTTTAAGGAATCTTCACACTGTTCTCCATAGTGGCTGTACTAGTTTGCATTCCCACCAACAGTGTAAGAGGGTTCCCTTTTCTCCACACCCTCTCCAGCATTTATTATTTGTAGACTTTTGGATCGCAGCCATTCTGACTGGTGTGAAATGGTACCTCATAGTGGTTTTGATTTGCATTTCTCTGATAATGAGTGATGTTGAGCATCTTTTCATGTGTTTGTTAGCCATCTGTATGTCTTCTTTGGAGAAATGTCTATTTAGTTCTGTGGCCCATTTTTTGATTGGGTCATTTATTTTTCTGGAGTTGAGCTGTAGGAGTTGCTTGTATATTTTTGAGATTAGTTGTTTGTCAGTTGCTTCATTTGCTATTATTTTCTCCCATTCTGAAGGCTGTCTTTTCACCTTGCTAATAGTTTCCTTTGATGTGCAGAAGCTTTTAAGGTTAATTAGGTCCCATTTGTTTATTTTTGCTTTTATTTCCAATATTCTGGGAGGTAGGTCATAGAGGATCCTGCTGTGATGTATGTCAGAGAGTGTTTTGCCTATGTTCTCCTCTAGGAGTTTTATAGTTTCTGGTCTTACGTTTAGATCTTTAATCCATTTTGAGTTTATTTTTGTGTATGGTGTTAGAAAGTGTTCTAGTTTCATTCTTTTACAAGTGGTTGACCAGATTTCCCAGCACCACTTGTTAAAGAGATTGTCTTTAATCCATTGTATATTCTTGCCTCCTTTGTCAAAGATAAGGTGTCCATATGTGTGTGGATTTATCTCTGGGCTTCCTATTTTGTTCCATTGATCTATATTTCTGTCTTTGTGCCAGTACCATACTGTCTTGATGACTGTGGCTTTGTAGTAGAGCCTGAAGTCAGGTAGGTTGATTCCTCCAGTTCCATTCTTCTTTCTCAAGATCGCTTTGGCTATTTGCAGTTTTTTGTATTTCCATACAAATTGTGAAATTATTTGTTCTAGCTCTGTGAAGAATACTGTTGGTAGCTTGATAGGGATTGCATAGAACACCAACTTTTATAATGTGTTTATTTTTATGTCATGCACACACAGAGAACAGTCAGTTCAACTGTTTCCTTGTGGAAATGTCCATTTTGTCCCAAGTCTTTATTTTCAAGGTTGGGACACTGCAGGGAAGTATGAACCTGCCATCTGAGTTCTGCTGGCAAGAACACTGCTCTCACCCTGTGAAAGCTAGACTGTTCCACTCTCCAATCCATACAGGAAAACACTTTGGGTGCTGATTCTATCTTCACTACAGTCAATTTTTGTCACCAGCAAGTGGCTTTTCTGAAGAATCACTGTGCTTGGATCTCCTTCCTAAGAGCTCCTCTCATAGAACACTGAGTCTCATGATGCCTTGTATTGTTATGCAGCTCAACAGACAACAAACAGTTCACCACACTTGCTGTGTCAAAAGGTTATTGACTCAAGTGTATAATTTCAGTACTGAGACACTGCAAGGAAACATGCTGTGTATGAACCTGGGATTTGGGGTCTGCTAGCAAACCCTGTTCTCATCCTATGAAAGCAAGAATGTGTCTTTCTCAAACCTACCTAGGAAAGCACTTTGGGTGTTTGGAAAACATTTTGGGTGCTGATTCTCTCTTCACTGCCATCAATTTTGGCAGCAGCTCATGACTTTCTGAAGAAACACTGTGCTTGGATCTCCTTACTGTTATCTCATGACCTAGAGAAACCAAGGTTCAAAATGCATTGTATGGTTATGGCAGAACCACACAGAGAACAACCAGTTTGCACCACTTCCTTCATGGAAAGCTTCTGTTCTAAGCTTCTGTTCTTCATGGAAAGTTTCTGTTCTAAGCTTCTGTCCTTCATGGAAAGGTTCAGTTTGTCCCAAGTGTGTAGTTTCAGGGCTGGACACTGCAAGGAAATATGCCGGTTGTGATCCTGCTAATTGGGGACTTATGGCAAAAAGAGTATGCTCACCCTTTAAAGGTAGCATATTTCATTCTCACATTCACCTAGGACTCATTTAGGAAAACAGACTTCACTTAAACTTTTCACTTTCATGCATTGGAAAAGGAAATGGCAACCCACTCCAGTGTTCTTGCCTGGAGAATCCCAGGGATGGGGGAGCCTGGTGGGCTGCCGACTCTGGGGTCGCACAGAGTTGGACACGACTGAAGCGACTTAGCAGCAGCAGCAGCAGTTTTGAACTGGCTATTTTTGGCCAGAGCGCTAAAACAGTTTTTTCCCCTTTGAATGGTAGGAAGTTTCACTCTCAAACCCACCCTGGAAAACATTTTCGGTGCTGATTCTCTCTTCATTACACTCCATTTTTGACACAAGCAAGTGGCTTTTCTAAAGGAAACACTGTGCATGGATCTCAATAATAGGAGCTCATCTCCTTGAACAGCCAGGTTCACATTACGTTGCATGGATATGCCACTCAACACAGAGAACAACTAGTTCCCACCACTTCCTTCATGGAAATGTTCAGTTTGTCTCAAATGTATATTTTCATTTCTGAGACACTGCAGGGAAATATCCTGTGTGCGAACCTGCCAATTTGGTCTGCTTACAAAAACAGTGTTCTCACCCTCTGATAGCTAGAATGTTTCACTCTCAAACCCACCTAGAAAAACACTTTGGGTACTGGTTCTCTCCTCACCAGTTAATTGTTGGCACAAGCAAATGACACTTCTGAAGGCAACACTGTGCTGGGATCTCCTTACTAGGAGCTCATCTCCTAGAACACCTATGTTCATAATGTATTGTATGGGTATGCCAGTCAACAGACAGAGAACAAGCCAGTCATACCACTTTCTTGTAGAAAGTTCAGTTTGTTCCAAGTGTGTATTTTCATTTTTGGGACACTGCAGAGAAATATGCTGGTTGTCAACTTGCCAAATGGGGACTGCTTACAAAAACAGTGTGCTCACCCTGTGAAAACTATAATGTTTCATTTGCAAACCCACCTATGAAGATGCTTTGGGTGCTGATTTTCTCTTCACGACAGTCAATTCTTTGCACAAGCAGGTAGTTTTCTTAAGGAGACACTGTGCTTGGAGTTCAATACTAAGAGCTCATCTCCTACAACACCTAGGCTCATAAGGCCACTCACCACACAGAGAACAACCAGTTCACACCACTTCTTTCATGGAAAGTTTTGTTCCAAATGTGTATTTTCAGTTCTGGGACACTGCAGGATATATGGTGGGTGTCAACCTGCAAATTGGGGTCTGCTAACAAAGTGAAGGAAATGGCAATCCACTCCAGTATTCTTGCCTAGAGAATCCCAGGGATGGGGGAGCCTGGTGGGCTGCCATCTATGGGGTTGCACAGAGTCGGACATGACTCAAGCGACTTAGCAGCAGCAACAAAGACGCTGGAAATTGCTGGCTCTTGGGTGGAGCTTGGATTCAGTGTAGGTATGGAGACTTGAGTCGGCTGTCGTCTATTAATGTTCCCTGTGGTCAGGAGCTCTATGATGATCCAAAATTCTGAAGTTGAGTCCCCTGGCTCTGGGTTTTAGTCACAACCTCTTACAATAGCATCAAGACATCTCCATCCACACAGCACAGTATGTAAAACCCCTAGGTCAATGATGAAACAACTCTTCACAGCCAGGAATACCCAAAGAGATTCACAAAGTTATATAGAGAATAGAAGAGGGAAGAAGGAGAAAGAGGTGACCAAGAGGAGAGAAGAGAGAGTCAAAAATGAAGAGAGCAATCAAGCCAGTAGTCAAATCCCTAAGTAAAAACGGGTACTAAAAATTAACCTCTTAAAGATACAAAGTTAATAACAATAAATCAAAAAACAAAAATTAAATACCTAGAAAAAATTATACTCTCAAAATTACAATGTTAAAAAGACAAAATAAAGTACAAAAATTTAAAAATATGGAACTTACTCAAAAAATAAGTTTCTTTCTTTTTTTTTTTTAGAAAGGTAAAAGTAGGGTATAAAAAAAGTTAAAGGAGTAATAAAGAACCATATTAGAACAGTTTGAAAGAAAAAAGAAAAAGACAAGGGGAGGAAAGGAGAAGAAATGGAGGAAAAAATACAATAAAAAAAGAAATTAAAGAAATAATAACATTTTTTAAAATTAAAAATAATTAAAAAAAATTTTTTAATGAGGCATGGGGATATATATGGTAGTGAGGTGGATGTTCATGTGATTCCTCTGTTTTCCTTCTCCAGTCAAGTTGCCTACTCAGAAATTCCTCCAACATATCTAGGAATGTCTCTGGAGCTCTTGTTAGTGTATAGTCAGTCCAGTGTTAGATAATCCATTGTTCTGGCTTGTACTTGTTCTCAAAGTCTACAGGTGCCCCTCAAATGCACAGTCTCAGCTTAACTGCAGGATTTTAATCTGTTGCACCTGCCACCTCTGGGGCGATTCCCCCTTCTTCTTTTTCTTTTTTTGCTTAGGTTGGCCTCCTCTGCTTGCAAGTCTCTCTTCAGTGTCTGATTTCCACCTTGACATGACGGGGTGAAAGTGGTCACTTATTTGGGCTCACTTGCTCAGTCGTGCTGTGGAGAGGGAGGGACACTGCAAACAAATGCTACTGGTGTGTGTGGGGAGATCTCACAGTTGATATACCACAGGAGAGTCTAAGTCACTTGGGCTCCCAGGTGCCCTGTGAGGGCACAGTCCATGGCATTTTCTTAATTGCTTTGGGTTTTTGTCAGTCTTTTTCTTCTCTTGTGTTTCCTGCCTATAGAAGTCACTTTAACATTTGTTTAAAAGCTAGTTTCAGTTCAATTCAGTTCAATTCAGTTCAATTCAGTCGCTCAGTCGTGTCCGACTCTTTGCGACCCCATGAATCGCAGCACACCAGGCCTCCCTGTCCATCACCAACTCCTGGAGTTCACTCAGACTCATGTCCATCGAGTCAGTGATGCCATCCAGCCATCTCATCCTCTGTCGTCCCCTTCTCCTCCTGCCCCCAATCCCTCCCAGTATCAGAGTCTTTTCCAATGAGTCAACTCTTCGCATGAGGTGGCCAAAGTACTGGAGTTTCAACTTTAGCATCAGTCCTTCCAAAGAAATCCCAGTGCTGATCTCCTTCAGAATGGACTGGTTGGATCTCCTTGCAGTCCAAGGGACTCTCAAGAGTCTTCTCCAACACCACAGTTCAAAAGCATCAATTCTTCAGCGCTCAGCTTTCTTCACAGTCCAACTCTCACATCCATACATGACCACTGGGAAAACCATAACCTTGACTAGATGGACCTTTTTTGGCAAAATAATGTCTCTGCTTTTCAATATGCTATCTAGGTTGGTCATAACTTTTGAGTTTGGTGGTACTAAATTCTCTTAACTTTTGCTTGTCTGTATACCTTTTGATTTCTCTATCAATTTTGAATGAGATCCTTGCCAGGTAGAATAACACTGGTTGTAGATTTTTCCCTTTCAGTAATTTAAATATATCCTGCCATTCCCTTCTGGCCTGAAGAATTTCTGCTGAAAGATTAGCTGTTAATCTTTTGGGGTTTCCTTAGTATGTTATTTATTGCTTTTCCCTTGCTGCTTTTAGTATTCTTTTTTTGTGTTTAGTCTTTGTCAGTTTAATTATTATGTGTCTCAGCATGTTTCTTCTTGGGTTTGCCCTGTATGGGGCTGTCTGTGCTTCTTGGACTCGATTGACTATTTCCTATCCCATGCTGGAGAATTTTTTGACTATATCTCTTCAGAAATATTCTCAGACCTTTTCTTTTTCTCTTCTTCTTCTGGTACCCCTATAATTTGAATGTTAGTGCATTTAATATTGTCTCACAGGTCTCTGAGGCTATCCTCAATTCTTTTCATTTTTTTCCCTTTATTCTGCTCTTCAGTAGTTCTTTCCACCATTGTATCTTCCAGCTCACTAAATCCGTCTTCTGCCTCAGTTATTCTGCTATCAATTCCTTCTAAAGTATTTTTAATTTCAGTAATTGTGTCATTCATTTCTGTTTGTTTATTCTTTATTTCTTCTAGGTCCTTGGTAAATGTGTTAATTTATTCTTTCATTTTCTCCATTCTATTTTCAAAGTTTTGGATCATCTTTTCTAACATTACTCTGTTTTTTGGGTAGTTTGCCTATTTCCTCTTTGTTTATTTGGCCTTGTGAATTTATAATTTGTACCTTAATTTGCATAATATTTTTCTGTCCTTTCATTTTTTTTTTTTTTTCTAACTTACAGTTCTTGAGGTCTCCTTTTCCTAGGCTTTAGGGTCATATTCCTTCTTCATCTTGGTTTCTGACCTTGGTGGGTTAGGTTGGTTTAGTGGTTTGTGTAGGGTTTGTATTGGGAGGGATTTGTGCCTGTGTTCTGGTAGGAAAAGGTGAATTTTTTTTTCCCCCTCTGATAAGCAGGGATGTGTGAGGTAGTATGTTTTGAGCTATCCGTGGGAACCCTGTAGACCGATGACTAGGCTTGTGTTTTTGTCTTGCTTCTCTTTTATGTGAGGCATCTTACACTGTCTGCTCCCAGCAGTTGGGTGATGCTGGGTCTTGTATACTTGTGGAGGCCTTCACAGGAGTTCTCACTGATTAATATTCCCTAGGGTTAGGAATTCTCTGGCAGTCTAGGGTCTTGGGTCCAGGACCCAATCCAAAGACTCAGGGCTGATCTCTGGCTGGGGAATTGTGATTCTACAAGTCATTTGTTATGTCATTAAAGGGGGTTAAAATAAACACACAACAACAAGAAACAAAAGATGAACCCCAGGCAAATGGTAAATACAAAATCAGAAAAATAACAAAAAAATAATGGAATTCACATATACTCATGTACATACACACAAACAAAACCAAAATAGTACAAAGAAAAAGTACAAGAGAGTGATCTGGCAAGCAAAGAATACTAAAAATGATATTGAGGGGAAAAAAAAAAAAACTAACTAAAACACAAACTGGAAAACAAAACCAAAGCAGAGTGCCAACTGGGGAATAAAGCAAAAAACACAAAAACAAAAAAACCCACAAAACTAACAAACATGGTGAAAAAAGGAAGAAAGAGAATGAAAGAAAGGAAAAGTAGAAAAGCTAAGTTAAATAGAATTATATTTAAAAGATTTATATATATTAAGAAATAACTACAGCAGGAAAAGAACAGTAATGAAAATAACAAACCAAAAAAATGTATATTTTTTTAATTTGAAAAAAAAAAACAAAAACCCACAGAACCACAAAAGGCCAGTGTAGAGGTAGAAGTGACATCTTACAGTGAATGATGTTGGATTTGTGATGTCTGAACAAGAAGATTCAGTTTTGGGATTGGGCACCAGGCTTAATCACTCAGAGCTTTTGTGTAATAAAACGCAGAAGTTTTATCACAGTGAAAAAGGACAGAGAAAGCTTCTGACACAGACATCAGAATGCAGATGGAGAGTGTCCCACACGCTAGTATGGTCAAGGCCTTATATATTTTTAACATACCGACTCCAACAGTGGAAGTGACAAATAGATTCAAGGGATTAGATCTGACAGACAGAGTGCCTGATGAATTATGGACGGAGGCTCGTGCCATTGTACAGGAGGCAGTGATCAAGATCATCCCCAAGAAAAAAAATGCAAAAAGGCAAAATGGCTGTCTGAGGAGGCCTTACAAACAGCTAAGAAAAGAAGAGAAGTGAAAGGCAAAGGAGAAAAGGAAAGATTTACTCATTTGAATGTAGAGTTTCAAAGAATAGCAAGGAGAGATAAAAAAGCCTTCCTCAGTGATCAATGCAAAGAAATAGAGGAAAACAACAGAATGGGAAAGATTAGAGATCTCTTCAGGAAAATTAGAGATACAAAGGGAACATTTCATGCAAAGATGTTCACAATAAAGGACCTAACAGAAGCAGAGGATGTTAAAAAAAAAAAAAAAAAAGGTGGCAAGAATACACAGAACAGTACAAAAAAGATCTTCATGACCCAGATAACCATGATGGTGTGATCACTCACCTAGAGCCAAACATCCTGGAATGCAAAGTCAAGTGGGCCTCAGGAAGCATCACTATGAATAAAGCTAGTGGATGTCATGAAATTCCAGTTGAGCTATTTCAAATCCTAAAAGATGATGCTGTGAAAGCGCTTCACTCAATATGCCAGTAAATTTGGAAATCTCAGCAGTGGCCACAGGACTGGAAAAGGTCAGTTTTCGTTCTAATCCTTAAGAAAGGCAGTGCCAAAGACTGTTCAAACTATGCATAATTGCATTCATCTCACAAACTAGAAAAGTAAAGCTCACTATTTTCCAAGTCAGGCTTCAACAGTATGTGAACTGTGAACTTCGAGATGTTCAAGCTGGATTTAGAAAAGGCGGAGGAACCAGAGGTCAAATTGCCAACATCTACTGGATCATAGAAAAAGCTAGAGAGTTCCAGAAAAATATCTATTTCTCCTTTATTGACTACACCAAAGCCTTTGACTATGTGGATCATAACAAACTGTGGAAAATTCTTCAAGAGATGGGAATACCAAACCACCTTACCTGCCTTCTGAGAAACCTGTACAGAGGTCAAGAAGCAACAGTTAGAACTGGTCACACCCACCTCTGCCTACACCCAGAGCCACAACCGGCCTGGGAGAACGCTCTCCCACTGCATACTGGTGGCCTCCATGGCCCTCACACACACAACCTGCTGCACCCAGCTTCCCCCTCTCAGGGACTGAGGGCATTGCTCCATCCAGGGATGCCACCGGCCAGTGGAGGCCAGGGGACGACACCCACATGAGGCATGGAACCACAGACTGGTTCTAAATCAGGAAAGTAGTACGTCAAGGCTGTATATTGTCACCCTGCTTATTTAACTTCTATGTAAAGTATATCATGTGAAATGCCGGGCTGGATGAAGTACAAGCAGGAATCAAGATTTCCAGGAGAAATAGCAATGATGTCAGTACACAGATGATACCACCCTTATGGCAGAAAGTGAAGAGGAATTAAAGAGCCTCTTGATGAAAGCGAAAGCAGAGAGTGAAAAAGTTGGCTTAAAACTCAACATACAGAAAACTAAGATCATGGCATCTGGTCCCATCACTTCATGGAAAATAGATGGGGAAACAATGGAAACAGGGAGAGACTTTATTTTTTTGCACTCCAAAATCACTGCAGATGGTGACTGCAGCCATGAAATTAAAAGACGTTTGCTCCTTGGAAGAAAAGCTGTGCTGAACCTAGACAGTATATTGAAAAGCAGAGGCATTACTTTGCCAACAAAAGTCTGTCTAGTCAAAGCTATGGTTTTTCCAGCAGTTATGTATGGATGTGAGACTTGGATGATAAAGAAAGCTGAGTACCAAAGAATTGATGCTTTGGAACTGTGTTGTTGGAGAAGACTCTTGACAGTCCCTTGGACTGCAAGAAGATCCAACCAGTCCATTCTAAAGGAAATCAGTCCTGAATATTCACTGGAAGGACTGATGCTGAAGCTGAAACTTGAATACTTTGGCCACCTGATGTGAAGAACTGATTCACTGAAAAAGACCTTGATGCTGGGAAAGATTGAAGGCAGGAGAAGAAGGGGATGACAGAGGATGAGATGGTTGGATGGCATCACTGACTCAATGGACATGAGTTTGAACAACTTCCAGGAGTTGGTGATGGACAGGGAAACCTGGCATGGTGTAGTTCATGGTGTTTCAAGAGTCAGACACAACTGATTGACTGTACTGAATTGAACTGAACTCCCACAACATACATTTTAAATTAACAATATTAGAACTAGCAATAGAAATGTCTTACCAGACCCACTGGTACAACATACATCTTAAGATAACAAGATCATCTAAGATTAGTCAGAAGGTTCTTGTTAAGACGGAGAAACATATCCTCAAGATACATTGTTCTTATAAAATCATTAGCACAGAGCTTAAGGAAAAACATATCCTTGAGCAAGATGAGTTGTTTTGTTGTGTAATCATTAGCTCTGAGCTTAAGGAAAGTTAGTCTTGAAAATTGTTGTCATAACAACTCAGAGTTTAAGAATAAACATCTTATTCGACTAAGACAAAGTAACATAGAAAAAAATGTTTGTTCTTTTCTCCTCCTTGAGAGCCCTGGACCCCTTTCTCCTTGAGGGCCCGGGACTCCTTATCAACTTACTTAAGAATTAGCTCTCTCACAAGCATATGAAAGAAATATAAAGTGTGATTAAAAAGAAGTTCTCAAAAGACTAAGTAGAATTAACAGGAATAATAATATCAACAACCACAGCAACAGGGGGAAAAGAAAAAGAATCCAGAACCAATAATAGAACAAATCAAAATAAAAGAATGATAAATATTTACCTCAGATCTCAGCTATCAGTGTCCTTTCCTTCACTGTCACAGATCATCTGTGTCTCCTTAGGGTTCCCTCCAATACTGGTGTGGTCTCTGGACCTACTGTGGGAATAGCTCAGACTCAAATCTTGTCCTACTGTTTGGTGTTCTTGCCCCCAGTGTCCACAGTTGAAAGAGTTAGTGCATTTCCTTTTGTGGGAACTCTCATTGTTCTTTCATATGCTCCAAAGACAGAGAGTCTGCCTAGTCGAGTGTGTGGATTTAATCTGCAGCTTGTATTATTGGTGGGAAGGTATTTGCTCCTCCTCCTTAGCCCCATTGCCCCTCCATTTCAATTGTGTTTTTATCTTGAAAGGTTGTTGCTGAGCTGTGAAAGATGCTGGGATTCTTGGCCTCCAGAGTAGAAGAATTCTATCTGGGACTAGTGATGAGGCTTGATCGCACAGAGCTTTTGTGTAATAAAGTTTTATAAAGTATAAAAAGGATAGAGAAAGCTTCTGACATAGACATCAGAAGCGGGCAGAAAGAGTGCTTCCCTGCTAGCTAGATGTTATATAGCTACTCGCATGTTGCTAATTGGAGAAAAGAAATGTCTCAAAACTCAGAGAATGGCACCAGGCCCCTCACCCACAATATGCATTCTGAGATAACATTCGCACAAGGTGAGTGGTCCCAGGCCATAAAATGATTGACATGAATCTTGAAGAAAGGCAAGTTTCCAAGTAAATACTGTCTTATTAACATAGCTTAAGAGAACATTTGTATGAGTAAAATATACTGGTTTGTCAAGTTGGTTCTGAGTCTTAAAGTGAAGTGAAAGTGAAGTCACTCAGTCGTGTGCAACTTTTAGCGACCCCATTGACTACAGCCCACCAGGCCCTCCATTCATGGGATTTTCCAGGCAAGAGTACTGGAGTGGGGTGCCATTGCCTTCTCTGTTAACAGCAGCTAGGCATATTATATTTACGGTTGTGAGTCTTAGGCAGAACCAACTTGAAGACAGAGTCTAGGATAAATACATAGTTCATTAACATAGCTTAAGACAAACATTTCCATAAGAAAAATACATTGATTAGCTTAAGGTTTGAGAAAAGTTAAGTTCAGGTGGAACTGGGTGTTGTCATGGCAACACAAAATTTTAAAAGAAACCTCTTTTTAAGTTTCTATAGAGAAGGGGAAAATATCTAACACTTGTAGTTAGAGGAAAGGAACAGGCTGAGTTGACTCCATCTTGAAAAGGAAGGAAAATCCATCTTACATTCCCAGTGAACTTTGGACTATGTTCCTGGAGGCCATGGAGATCACATACCTATGACAGAACAGACCTCCCAGCCTGATAGACACCAGATCCCACACCAAGATTTCCCTTCGCCAGAAAGAATGTAATAATCCCCTGTGTAGTCAATCACCTTCGTAATCTTTATGGCACCTATTGGTGTAGGTTACAATGTATAACTGACCTTTCTGATTATGAATCATGGCTGTACCTGATTGTATCTCCCTTTAACATTTTCCAGGATAGGCTTAGGGAATTTGGGGATGTGGACTTGAGCAGTACACTTAATGCATATAAGGTGTTCACAAAAGTTCGTCAGGGTCCCTGGCTAAACAGGAAACTCTGCCTTGGACCCGCCTGTGTAATAAACTGCACTCCAGTATCCACACTGTCCTTCTGAGTGAGTTTGTTTCCTGGAGTGTTTGGCTATAACAAATCCTGCCACTTAAGAGAGAGATAAAAAAATCTCTGACAGTTGCTGCCTATTTCCCCCGTTTGGAGACCCCTTGGTTCCTGCCTGATACCCTCTCAATCTCTATTCTGCATGTGGATAATCCACAGGAGTTTGCTCCTGAGGCTGCCCTGGAGGACTTGCCCAGTGAGGACCGGGTGTGGAGGTGGTGCAGCTGTTTGGATTGCAGGGACCCTGGCGGTACCAAGTGTGCTGGATGCCAGCTGCCTCAGCTGCCTCAGCTATGGTACTATTAAGAGTCTTTTTCTAGCCTCTGACAAGTGGCATACTATTCATACTGTTCATGGGGTTCTCAAGGCAAGAATACTAAAGTGGTTTGCCATTCCCTTCTCCAGTGGACCACATTCTGTCACACCTCTCCACCATGACCCATCCGTCTTGGGTGGCCCTACACGGCATGGGTTAGTTCCATTGAGTTAGACAAGGCTGTGGTCCATGTGATCAGATTGGCTAGTTGTCTATGATTGTGTTTTCAGTCTGTCTGCCCTCTGAAGCCTTCTCTCAGTGCCTACCGTCTTAACTTGGGTTTCTCTTGCCTTGGACATGGGGTATTTCTTCACGGCTGCTCCAGTAAAGTGCAGCTGCTGCTCCTTTCCTTGGACGTAGGGTAGATCCTCTTGGCCGCCGCCCCCTGACCTTGGATGTGGGGTAGCTCCTCTCAGCTGTGCTTCTGAGCCATTGCAGCCACCATGCTTCAACAGCACTCAGTTGTGGATGGGACTGGGGATAGAAGCAAGGTTCGATGCTGTAAAGAGCAATATTCATAGGAACCTGGAATGTTAGGTTCATGAATCAAGGCAAATTGGAAGTGGTCAAACAGGAGATGAAAAAAGTGGACATAAACATTCTAGGAATCAGCGAACTAAGGTGTACTGGAATGAATGAATCTAACTCATATGACCATTATATCTACTACTGTGGGCAGGAATCCCTTAGAAGAAATGGAGTAGCCATCACTGTCAACAAAAGAGTCTGAAATGCAGTACTTGGATGCAATCTCAAAAACGACAGAATGATCTCTGTTGGTTTCCAAGGCAAACCATTCAATATCATGGTAATCCTCGTCTATGCCCCGACCAGAAACACTGAAGAAGCTGAAGTTGAACAGTTCTATGAAGACCTACAAGACCATCACCCAAGAACTAACACCCAAAAAAGATGTCCTTTTCATTATAAGGGACTTGAATGCAAAAGTACGAAGTCAAGAAACTCCTGGAGTAACAGGCAAATTTGGCCTTGGAGTACAGAATGAAGCAGGGCAAAGGCTAATAGAGTTCTGCCAAGAGAAAGCACTGGTCATAGCAAATACCCTCTTCTATCAACACAAGAGAAGACTCTACACATGGACATCACCAGATGGTCAACACCGAAATCACATTGATTATATTCTTTGCCGCCAAAGATGGAGAAGCTCTATACAGTCAGCAAAATCAAGACTGGGAGCTGACTGTGGCTCAGATCATGAACTCCTTATTGCCAAATTCAGACTTAAATTGAAGAAAGTGGAGAAAACCACTAGACCATTCAGGTATGACCTACAGCAAATCCCTTATGACTATACAGTGGAAGTGAGAAACAGATTTAAGGGCCTAGATCTGACAGAGTGCATGAGAAACTATGGACGGAGATTCATGACATTGCACAGGAGACAGGGAACAATATCGTCCCCAAGAAATAGAAATGCAAAAAAGCAAAATGGCTATCTGAGGACGCCTTACAACCAGCTGTGAAAAGAAGAGAAGTGAAAAGCAAAGGAGAAAAGGAAAGATATATCTATTTGAATGCAGAGTTCCAAAGAATAGCAAGGAGAGATAAGAAAGCCTTCCTCAGCAATCAATGAAAAGAAATAGAGGAAAATAATAGAGTGGGAAGACTAGAGATCTCTTCAGGAAAATTAGAGATACCAAGGGAACATTTCATGCAAAGATGGGCTCAATAAAGGACAGAAATGGTAGGGACCTAACAGAAGCAGAAGATATTAAGAAGAGGTGGCAAAAATACACAGAAAACTGTACAAAAAAGATCTTCATGACCCAGATAATCACAACAGTGCAATCACTCACCTAGAGTCAGACATCCTGGAATGTGAAGTCAAGTGGGCCTGAGAAAGCATCAATACAAACAAAGCTAATGGAGGTGATGGAATTCCAGTTGAGCTATTTCAAATCCTAAAAGATGATGCTGTGAAAATGCTGCACTCAATATGCCAGCAAATTTGGAAAACTCGGCAGTGGCCATAGGACTGGAAAAGTCAGTTTGCATTCCAATCCCAAAGAAAGGCAATGCCAAAGAATGCTCAAACTACCACACAATTGCACTCATCTCACACACTAGTGAAATAATACTTAAAATTCTCCAAGCCAGGCTTCAGCAGTAAGTGAACTGTGAACTCCCATATGTTCAAGCTGGATTTAGAAAAGGCAGAGGAACCAGAGAACAAATTGCCAACATCCACTGAATCATTGAAAAAGCAAGAGAGTTCCAGAAAAACATCTATTTCTGCTTTATTGACTATCACAAAGCTTTTGACTGTGTGGATCACAATAAATTGTGGAAAATTCTGAAAGAAATGGGAATACCAGACCACCTGACCTGCCTCATGAGAGACCTGTATGCAGGTCAGGAAGCAACAGTTAGATCTGGATATGGAAAAACAGACTAATTCCTAATAGGAAAAGAAGTACGTCAAGGCTATATATTGTCACCTTGCTCATTTAACTTATATGCAGAGTACATCATGAGAAACACTGGGTTGGAGGAAGCACAAACTGGAATCAAGATTGTCGGGAGAAATATCAATAACCTCAGATATGCAGATGACACCACCCTTATGGCAGAAAGTGAAGAAGAACTAAAGGGCCTCTCGATGAAAATGAAAGAGGAGAGTGAAATTGGCTTAAAGGTCAACATTCAGAAAACAAAGATCATGGCATCCGGTCCCATCACTTCATGGGAAATAGATGGGGAAACAGTGGAAACAGTGGCTGACTTTATTTTTCTGGGCTCCAAAATCACTGCAGATGGTGCTTGCAGCCATGAAATTAAGACACTTGCTTCTTGGGAGAAAAGCTCTGACCAACCTAGACAGCATATTAAAAAGCAGAGACATTACTTTGTCAACAAAGGTCCATCTAGTCAAGGAATGGTTTTTCCAGTGGTCATGTATGGATGTGAGAGTTGGATTATAAAGAAAACTGAGCACCGGAGAATTGATGTTTTTGAACTGTGGTGTTGGAGAAGACTCTTGAGAGTCCGTTGGATTGCAAGGAGATCCAACCAGTCCATCCTAAAAGGAGATCAGTCCTGGGTGTTCATTGAGAGGACTGATGTTGAAGCTGAAACTCCAGTCCTTTGGCCACCTAATGTGGAGAGCTGACTCATTGGAAAAGACCCTGATGCTGGGAAAGATTGAGGACAGGAGGAGAAGGGGACCACAGAGAATGAGATGGTTGGATGGCATCACCAACTCGATGGACATGGGTTTGGGTTGACTCTGAGAATTGGTGATGAACAGGGAAGCCTGGCGTGCTGTAGTTCATGGGGTCACAGAGTAGGACACGACTGAGGGACTGAACTGAACTGACAGCTGGCATTCAAAGGACCTCCCTGGCTGGTCCTTCTCTGTTGCTTGAGGCATTCAGGCACCTAGACGGCCCCCCTGGCTGTGGTCCTTCTCTATTGCTTGGCATGTCAGGCACTTAAGTGGTCCCCCTGGCTGTGGTCTCTCTCTATTGCTTGGCATGTCAGGCACTTAAGTGGCCCCCCTGGCTCGGGTCCTTCATCAGGCACTTAACCCTTCTTCCCCCTCAGCTTAGTTTCTTCTCCATTTCTTGGTGTGTCAGGGGACCACCCTGTCTGAGGTCTTCCTGTGTTGGCCAGCTGCTGGTGCTGGCATGTGGGCAGAGAGATGATGGTGATGGCCTCACCCTCTGTGTGTAACTCAGCAGTATTGCCAAAGGCATTTTTCATGGCGATATCCTCGCTAATATCCCCTTGGGCAGTCTCCCTACCATCAAGAGCAGACTTTGTCCTGGGGTTGCTCTCCAATTCCTAGGCTTCAGCTCCTAGCCACCGCACATTCCAGGGGAGTTGCATCCCTGTCCAGTGTATGTACAGATGTGGCAAGGATTGTTTGTATTGTTCTCATTCCATTCAGCCTGTCGCAGATCACTGCTGCACTCTCAAACAGTCTCAAATGCTTCTCCTCTGTCCCAAACAATTGCAGTTTCATTCCCCTGCCTACCAGGTGTAGCACCAGTCCTGCTCACTCTCTGGCTTTTCTCTTCCTTCATTTGCTCTGCCAAATTTTGCATGGGTCTATATATTCCTTTCCAGTGGTCAAGGATTCCTGCCTGCTCTCAGCTGGTGTCCTGCAAAAGCTTCTGTGTCTGAAGGTGTATTCTTGATGCATCAGTGGAGAGATGTACTCCATGTCACCTACTCCTCTGCCATTTTGTTTCTCCTGTTATTTGTAAACTTTTTAATGATGGCCATTCCGACTGGTGTGAAGTGATATATTGTACTTTTGATTTGCATTTCTCTAATAATGAGCATCTTTTTATGGCCTATTGACCATCTAGATGTCTTCTTTGGAGAAATGTCTGTTTAGGTTTTCTTCCCAGTTTTTGATTGGGTTGTTTTTTAGTTGTTGAGTAGGATATTTTTAAGTTACGCACTTTATTTTGACATAATTGGAAATTCATATATAGCTGTAAAATACTAGAGGTAGCCTGTTTACTATGCATGCAAAACTATAGAATATTACAATCAGAATTTTGATATTGATACAATCAAGATACATAACATTAACGTCTCAACAAGGATCCCTTGTGTCTTACTGCAGCCATACTTTCCTCCTTCCTGTCCCCACCACCTCTTTATACCCTGGTAGTCTCTAATCTGCTATTTCTATAATTTCATCATTTAAAGGATGTTATATAAATTCTTCATATATATGTGTATATCAGTTCAGTTCAGTTCAGTCACTCAGTTGTGTCCGACTCTTTGCGTTCCCATGAATTGCAGCACACCAGGCCTCCCTGTCCATCACCAAATCCCGTAGTTCATTCAGACTCATGTCCACCGAGTTAGTGATGCCATCCAGCCATCTCATCCTCTGTCATCCCCTTCTCCTTCTGACCTCAATCCCTCCCAGCATCAGTCTTTTCCAATGTGTCAACTCTTCACATGAGGTGGCCAAAGTACTGGAGTTTCAGCTTTAGCATCAGTCCTTCCAAAGAAATCCCAGGGCTAATCTCCTTCAGAATGGACTGGTTGGATCTCCTTGCAGTCCAAGGGACTCTCAAGAGTCTTCTCCAACACCACAGTTCGAAGGCATCAGTTCTTCGGTGCTCAGCTTTCTTCACAGTCCAACTTTCACATCCATACACGACTACCGGAAAAACCATAGCCTTGACTAGACGGACCTTTGTTGGCAAGGTAATGTCTCTGCTTTTGAATATGCTATCTAGGTTAGTCATAATGTTCCTTCCAAGGAGTAAGCATCTTTTAATTTCATGGCTGCAATCACCATCTGCAGTGATTTTGGAGCCCCCCAAAAATAAAGTCTGACACTGTTTCCCCATCTATTTGCCATGAAGTGATGGGACCAGATGCCATGATCTTCGTTTTCTGCATGTTGAACTTTAAGCCAACTTTTTCACTCTCCTCTTTCATCAAGAGGCTTTTTAGTTCCTCTTCACTTTCTGCCATAAGGGTGGTGTCATCTGCATATCTGAGGTTATTGATATTTCTCCCAGAAATCT
The DNA here is from genome assembly GCF_027580195.1 of Bos mutus. NCBI lineage: Eukaryota > Metazoa > Chordata > Mammalia > Artiodactyla > Bovidae > Bos > Bos mutus. The sequence goes on along the minus strand of NC_091631.1, from coordinate 78,341,983 downwards.
TGATTCCAGCTTGTGTGTGTGTGTGTGTGTGTATATGTGTATATATATATGTAAATATATACACTATGTATACTTTCATAACTTTTTTTCACTCAGTGCAATTTTTCTGGCCATTTACCCAGATTGTAATGGGTATCGATAGTTCATTCCTTTTTATTGCTGAGTTAGTATCCCATGGTATAGATGTATGATAATTAAACCATTCACTATATAATAGTAGATTGAATAACTGTCCCCAAAGAGAGCAATCTGTAATCCTTGGAACTTGTGAATGTAATTTATATGGCAAACCAACCCCCCCCCATAAATATGACTTAGTTTAAGAAATTTGAATCCTAGATTATTTGAGTGGGCCACAAATTCAGTCACAACCATCCTTGTAAGAGACAGGCAGAGGGAGATTTGACATGCGCTAAAGAAGAGGCAATGTGTCCTTGAAGACAAAGACTTGAGTGATGTAAACACCAGCTGAGCAATGTTGGCAGCCCCCAGAAGCTAAGAGGCAAGGAACTGATCTCCCCTGGAGCCCTAGAGCCTCCGGAGGGAGTATAGTCCTGCTGACACCTTAATCTCAGACCAGATTTTAGACTTCTGGCCTCCAGAAGTGTGAGAGAATACATTTGTCTTCTTGTTAAGCAACCAAGTTTTTGGTAATGAGCAAGCCCACATTCCCATCTCCCTAAGACTCTGGACCCTTCCAAATGTACTGAAATTTCCACCGAGCTGACTGTAGGCAGCTATTGTGTCAATACTGCTATCATTCCCAGGTTTCCAAGCCAATACATTAAATCACATTTCCCATGTGAGTACACCAGTATCAATAATCCTGGCCTATCCTATGTCACACTTTTGGTGTGACTCCTTAGAATCCACTTCCATACTTGTTTCCCAGACTCATACTGATGCAAGGTGGTAATATGTTGTACAGGTGCCTTCTCTTGGGTTCAACCTTGTACTCATTTGGGATATGCTGGCATTTTATCATTTTCCAGAGTGTAAAGGTGGATGGCAGGTGTAGACCCTGATATCCTCTGACAGAATTTTCTTAGGTGAAGTCACTGAAAACTTTATTTTCTTGGGAGTAAGACTGTTTCCCCCAAAGAGGAAGGATTCCTTCTGTCAACTACGAAGGACAAGACATTCCTCTAAAGCTGCCACAGTTAAGTTTTCTGAAGTTTCACACTTGCTTTCAATTTATCCTTTATCCTGTGCCTATCTCCTGGACATTTAAAAAGACTAGCCCAGGACTTCCCTGGCGCTCCAGTGGTTTAGACTCTGTGCTTCCACTGCAGAGGGTACAGGTTTGATCCCTGGTCACATATTTCACAGGCCATGTGGCGTAGCCAAAAAATAAAAATCCCAATCGACTAGCTCTCACAACCCTCTGTAATCCCCACCATGACCACAAGGACTGGACGCCACAGCCACTCAATCTTAACCCATTGTTCTCCAACACCCCGCAACACTATTAGGGACAATGTGAACAAAGGTGAAATCACCTCTTGCCACAAACATCATTTCCCCTACACTCAGGCTCTGCTTCCTAGAGCTACTTGTGGTACAACTGACTATACTATACAGGACTGCACCAGGAAATGGGAATGGAGTGAGCAAAGAGTGCAGGAAAGGATAAAGGCCACTACAAGAGTTGGTGAAGCAGCCTGGGTTAAGCAAAAGCACCATGTTTCTACTCATAAGAAAATGTAAGGAAAACCAGTTGCTGAACCTGTGAGATCAACTTCTGGGCTACATTAGGAGCTGTAATGTGGAGAAATACAGCCATTTCCAAATCACTGCGTGAGAAGAGGCAAAAGCATAAACTCCTTGACTTCTTTCCCTTCCCACCCAGTCTTCTCCTAATGGCTTCGCCCATTTGCAACACTCTACCAAGGAAAAGGAATTCTGGTTAATATACTGCAAAGAAGTCAATTTCTCGGGTACTGAGCAGGGTGAAGGGTGGAGTAAATCTAGATGGCCAGGTTATCAGGCTTCCTTATTAAGGCACTGGGAAGAACACAGAAAGGGTGCTAAGTACAAACAGATATGACAGCGTACTGTTCAGTTCAGTTCAGTTGCTCAGTCATGTCTGACTCTGTGACCCCATATACTGCAGCACGCCAGGCTTCCCTGTCCAACACCAACTCCACTCCCGGAGCTTACTCAAATTCATATCCATCCAAACATCTCATGTTCTGTTACCCTCTTCTCCTCCTGCTTTCAATCTTTCCCAGCATCAGGGTCTTTTCAAATCAGTCAGTTCTTCACATCAGATGACCAAAGTACTGGAGTTTCAGCTTCAGCATCAGTCCTTCCAATGAATATTCAGGACTGATTTCCTTTAGAATGGAATGGTTGGATCTCCTTGCTGTCCAAGGGACTCTCAAGAGTCTTCTCCAATACCGCAGTTCAAAAGCATTGATTCTTTGGCACTGAGCTTTCTTTATGGTCCAACTCTCACATCCATACACGACTACTGGAGAAACCATAACTTTGACTAGATGGACCTTTGTTGGCAAAGTAATGTCTCTGCTCTTCAATACGCTGTCTAGGTTGGTCAGAGGTTTTCTTCCAAGGAGCAAACGTCTTTTAATTTCATGGCTGAAGTCACCATCTGCAGTGATTATGGAGCCCAAGAAAATAAAGTCTGACACTTTTTCCATTGTTTCTCCATCTATTTGCCATGAAGTGATGGGACCACCAAAACTCTGGGCTTCCACTAACCTACTACTTGAGCTCCAGGCCAGTAGAAGACTGGCTTTATATCTAGCACATAGGTGCTTTCTTGAAGGTGATTTGCAAAGGTAGGCATTATGCCAAGCATCAGGCTCTACTTCTGATTAAGTATTCAACAAATTTCACTTTTTGTCCTCCTAATGTTGGCTCCTATTTAATTTTTACATTGAAAAATGATCCTGAAGGAACTGTGACTGCATATCCTAGGCAAGGAAGCTCCTCTGCCGTCCTTTTTAAAAGTCAGGCAAGTTTACATTCTATTTATTATCTGTATTGCTGCCATCATAAAGATTCTTTCCCAAAATTTAGATAAAAATTGAATGCCTCCAGGTGTCCTATTGTAACTCCTAATGGTGACCACCTACCTTTAAGGGTATGTATGGATGCACATGCATCCTAAGTCACTTTAGTCGTGTCTGACTCTGTGACTCTATGAACTGTAGCCCCCAGGCTCTTCTGTCCATGGAATTCTCCATGCAAGAATATTGGAGTGGGTTGCCATGCCCTCCTCCAGGGGGTCTTCCTGACCCAGGAATTGAATCCTCATCTCTTGTTTCCTGTATTAGCAGGTTCTTTACCACTAGCACCATCTGGGATGCCCAAGGGTGTCTAATTCAATTGAGTGAGCTGATTATTCTCATACTGTTGCCACTTTGAAGACATCCAATCCTGATGTTTCAATTTTAATAGGAAAAGATAGGCTGTAAGTATATAACATTACCCATAGATTATGGATGCATACACAAGTACTTAAGTCCATAAAACTGCAAGTGATACAAGTTATCTCTGGAGAGAGAAAAAGGAATAGGACTGGGGGTGATGCCTAAACTCAGCCTCTGTGCATCAGTGCCAAATTGAATCTCAAAGACAAGGTTTTGGGTGAAGTAGAAAAGAGCTTTATTGCCTTGCTGGGTAAAGGGAACACAGTGGGCTAATGCCCTCAAAACTGTGTGCCCCAAGTCAGGGAGAATTTGGTGAAGAGTTTTATAGCAATGGTTCAAGGGTATGATTGCTGATGAGGATCAGAGTTATGTTTATGGCCTGCATGGCTTTAATCTGGCTTCAGGTGGTCTTCTGATGAGCTTCTGTGGTTCTCAAACTGTGACCTTCTCTGGAATAAAGAATGTGAAAGTAGTAAACATCTCCCACTTGTTGGGGGTTTTAGTTCTGTGGAAGAGCTGATACTGTCATGTGTATCCCTTGAGGCAGAATCATGACCCTGCACACTCCTGTTTACTTGTTCCTCCTGTCTCTGCATTTCCTCCATTCCTCGATTAGCAACTGTTTGAACCTGTCCTTTGGAACTCAGAGGTCACAGAGGCTGAAGTCTATACTGTACAAACAAGAAATGGGAAACATGGAAAGGCTTCCATGCCCAGGAGCCCCACATAGTCCTGCTTGGTTTCAGGGGTGGGATAAAATTCTTTATCTTTGGGATAAAAAATTTGAGGCAAATATGGTAAGACAGTGATAAACCTAGGTGTTGGTGACCTGACATTATTTAATGATATCAGCAAAAGCTACAAGTTCAGGCTCCCAGGCTCTATCATCCTTGCCCCAGGATTGCTTTCATTCTTTACAGTGTACCACTGAATTTCAGTACAGTTCAATTCAGACTCTGCATCTAGGCTACCTGGTTCAAATGTGGAGTCCACTATATAATTCCATCTACTTTATTAGTAAACTGCTTAACATCTCAGTACCTTATTTCACCCATCAGTAAAAAGGGGATACTAGGACTTACCCTGCAAAGTTATGAGGATTGCTTGATACATGTGAAGCAAAATGGAAGCTAGGTATTCTAACATAGATGCTCTAAGACAGACAAAAAATATGTGCAAAGACGTTTGCCAACCTCAAATTCACAAACTCTGGTGGCATATTTTCCCCATAATTTGATCAAGAAGTGCTGCTACTGGTAAGTTGCTTCTGTCATGTCCAACTCTTTGCAACCGAATGGACCATAACCTGCCAGGTTCCACTGCCCATGGGACTCTCCAGGCAAGAATACTGCAGTGGGTTGCCATGCCCCTCTCCAGGGGATCTTCCCAACCCAGGGACTGAACCTGCATCTCATGTCTCCTCCAACGGGCAGGCAGGTTCGTTACCACTAGTGCTACCTGGGAAGTGCAAGTACTAGATGGAATTATCCTTATGCATATTTTTGATCAAAGATGAATATATTTAAGTATACATATATTTATGTATATAAATACATAAAAACATATACAGGAACACACATATAAATCTCTTGAGCTGTTTAAGTTCAGATGGCAGTACTTCAGTCAGCGAGGGGCTATTTAGTTAGCCAAATCTAATTAGTTTCTGAGTTTCAGATACTTAGTAGTAAGGATGGCAAATATTTTAATTGAAAATATATTCAAATATATTCAATTCCTGAGTTTGAAGACCACAGGATGAGTGAATATGTTTATGTACACACATACACACACACATTCATTTTAAAAAGTCAATCCATCAGAGTTCCTAGGTAGGAAAATATTAACAGAAACCAATGAAGCTATAAATACTTGGCAGTATAGTACAAAGCAAACAATGCTTCTGGACTCAGCAAAATATGGATATGAAACAGTGCTGTCGTCCAGCCCAGCTCAGGACTCAAAAATTGGCGACACCAAATACAGGTGCTTTGGTGGGGGAACTGAATGGCGTAATCTGTAAGAAGAAATTAGATCTCCTATACCATTCTGCAAAAAAATGTATCCCTATACTCCCTTTGTTCTCAAGAAGTTACTTGATAACAATCCACACAAATGAAGCAGTAAATCTTAAAAAGGATATGAGACATAGAAAATGGGCCATCAGGGAACCCAACATAGGGGTGTGTGCTAGTTTTGCCCGACTCTCGGACTGTGGCCTCTAGGCCCCTCTGTCCACAGGATTATCCTGACAATGATACTGTAGTAGGTTGCCATTTCCTCCTCCAGGGCATCTTCCTGACTCAGAGACTGAACCTGCATCTCCTGCACTGGCAGGTGGATTCTTTACCACTGAGCTACCTGGTGAGCCGTCAACATAAGGGAGACAGAAGTAATTTCTAGGACGATGGTGAAAAGAGATCCCAGGATGACAGCTGTGTACTAGCCACAGAAGGCAAAACGTTCAGAATGGACAAAACAGATTATTACTTCAGGAGCAATTTTTTCAAGATGGATGAAACTGATAAACAACTGGTATGTCTGGATGTAGAGTTTTGGGTTTAATTAGCAGTAAGTACACAGAAACCTATGCAAACAAAATTAATTATTAAGTCAAGGAAATAAAAAGGCAGAAGAGGGTAAGAGTAACACATCACTTAGCTGTACAGTGTTACATAATCTCAGTCGTGCATACATTCTTAATCACAGTCAATGAAAACACTGAATTACATACACTGGGAAAGGGGAGCAGGAAGGGAAAGTGTAATGGCTGGGAAGCAGCAGAACAAAGTTTTATATTAGAAATTAAAGAAATGCCTCAAACTAGAAACAGATAAAGCAATGCTATTTAGAGATACGATAATAAATAACAACAACAAAAAAATCAGTGAAACAGCTCACTCTGGGGACAGGAAATAGGAGGTGGTCAAGGGAATGGTAATTTTTATTAGAAAGAAAGATTTTTATAGACCTACTTGAATCTAAACTATGTGTATTTATTTGATTCTGACTATGTGAAACCTTAAGACAACAGATCTCCACCCACTGCCCGCCCCCACCCCGCCCCCGCCCCACCCCCAGAAACGCAGCATGGTGCCTGATCCATAAAAGTTCAGAAACGTTATAACAACAAGACAGAGGGCGGCGTTTTCATATCACCATTACACTCATGCTACAGATAACAATGCTTCCTCTGCTACAAATGCTACTTGATCCTTTTAAAACAAGTTATTTACTATGCTTGGAATATCTGCATGCTTTAACGAAGTAAAAAATAAAATGTTCAAAATTTTTCTTGTACTTAAGCAAAATACCTAATTTTATACAATTTAAACACAACTTTTCACTTTAGTAATAGAAACAATGAAACTATTTCACTTCTGACATTTAACAATTATTAATATAAAGACTTCAAACTTCCCAAGACATGCACTACAACCATAGTATAGATTCTGTCATCAATATGATGGTCTTGCATCTTACGTATTATGTTTGTACTTTAAGTCTTATTTACCAAAATAAAAACAGGTTAAGATAATGAACAGGCAGTTCATACAAAAATAATACAAACAGCCAATAACAACACTGCCATAGCAACCTCATTTGTAATGAAAGAAACACACTTTTAAAATATAAGGTACTACTTTTAACCTATATTGGCAATGATTAAATTTTTTTTTTAAAAAACGATCCTATCTACAGATGACCAAGTCTGTAGGTTGATGGGGGGTGGGGGTGGTGAGAGAATGATCAAACATATAACACTAACTGGAAATATAAATTATGCAGCCTTTTTGGAGAAAAATTTGGCAATACTTATTGAGGCTCTAAATATATTTAATTCCTTTGGACATAATTAAACATGTACTTCAAAATGTGGCTACGAGGATATTCAATAAACCACTGCTTACAGTAAAAACTGCAGACATTCAAAATGCCTAGCAGAGAGGACAGAATGAGTCAGCTATGGCATACCTTCCTCACAGCAGGCAGTGGGCCTCCCCTAGGTATCACTCCCCCAGACTCTGCCTTAGGCTTCTTCCTTACCAAGAGTTCCCTTTCACAGAAGCCAAGAGTGTCAAGTTCAGCTTTCTCAGTGACCTGATCGGGGTCACCAGAAACTTTGTGGAAATTTTCTGGGGGCTCACTAACAAAACTGAGATGTGAGAGGCAAAATAGGCTTTTCTGCCTTTCAGATGCATGAGGGAGACCAGCCTAGAGCAAAATAAGCTAAGATGGAGGCAAAAAAAAGGCCCTTAATGGCAACTTTAAATTGTTTGTTTTGTGACACAATAAATGTCCTTGGTTACTAAGCCAAATTGAACCGTAATACGTATGGTCAATTGCATCTTGATAGTAGCTGGAAAACAGAATACTTAAGCAGCACTAAAAGTTATGCTACACCAGTGTAGTTATGGACCTCAGATGTAGAGTCAAGAGAAAACTTAAATATATTTATGTTCTATTAAAAAAAAAAAAGAGTAAGTATATTAACAGGGCATCATTCACCAAGAAAAAGATCTGGGAAGATACTCCATGTTTTAAGGATAGGTACCTCTAAAATAGTTATCTCTGAAAAATAGGAATTTGAACATTCTCTATTTTGTGTATTCCGTTTTATCACTTTAAGACTCTACCATCAATTTCTATTTTTATTTTTTATCAAATCCAATGTGATTTTGGGGAGGAAGAAGAGGCAAACATGTATTCTAGTCACGAATCTTGATCTGGGAGTCTGCTTTTTTAATAGGAAAAGTTGTTTCTTCTTTTTAAAAATGTTTTGTGAAACAAAATTTGATACTCTCAGGCATTTATTTTTTAGTGAATACAGAAGACTACAGTTTTCACTTCCCTTTGTTACTCAGAAAATCATATCATGACTTTGTACCATTTCTTATTGAAATCTCTTCTGTAAAGCAAAAACAGTCCCAAAATGAAGGATCTTCAGGGGTCATAGGAACTGCAGATGATATTAAATCATTAAAGGTGAGAATAGTAAACTGCCTCTGGGTTGCTTTAGAATCATCTTGAGATGTAACCTAAAAGGGGGAAAAAAAACCCTTAGATTACCTCAAAATTATAATGTGTATTAATCTTATGGTCAATTTTATAATTAGGAAAATAAGAAATCAGTAATCACATTTCAGTAATATTAAGTTACACTTCAATAGCATTAAGTAACACAGTGGGATTTAGATAATTGTTTCTATTTCTTATATTAGTGCTGTCAATATAAACAAGAATAATATGAAATAATCTGATTCTTAAACTTTTTGTAGGTAACAACTGCCTGTGGTTATTTGTTTAAAATGTAGATTTACTGAGCCATACGTCCAACAATTCTGATTCAGTAGAAAAGGATCCCCAAATAGATAACTTTAACAAACAAGTGGGTTATTCTGACAGGGAGAGACCACCAGGTAAACTTCTGAAAAATACTCTAGAGGGTGCATCTAATAAAATTGCTGTAACTACTTAGAGATATAGCACTTCATTAGTAAGTGATTCATTCAACACTAAATAGAAATTATATCTTACACTCTGTGATACACCCCTTGTTCATAAACTCAGCCCAGTGTGGACTGTCTTTAACATTCTATACATTCTAGTAAAGACAGTACTTGGGTCTTCTGCAGTGCTTTTACAGGGTCAATATGTTTCATATGATTTAATTCTCATTACTATGTTGATATGGTTATGTTACCTCATTTCTATAGATGGGGAAACTGAGGCTCAGTAAGATCATTCAATGTATACAAGTGTACAACATAGCTTAAATGGTAGACCTGGACCTGGAACCCTTGCCCTTTTCTCACTATGATACTGCTGCCCAAATAGACTCTCTTCATGGAAATACGGTACTGCTATGTGCAAATGTTACAAAAAATATAAAGCTCTATGGAATCATAAGGTATTTGCAGAAAGGGTAATGCTGAGACTTCAGCATACAAGGACAGCTAACCTGTTTCAGAACATCTTCAGATTAAAGGAGTCAATTTTAACATGTCGTCCCTTTTAAAATAAAATAATCTATGAAGAATTTTACTCTTTTTTAATCTATCCAAGGCATGATCTGTACTGAGCTTTTATCCTAGAAGTAATGATGAAAATATACTGATCACACTACATTCCCTTATGCAGATTCCCTAAAATAATCATATGCATTTAATTTCAATTATTGTAACATTATCAGTATTCCTTAAATAAATACTTCTATAGAATCACAACTGTATGTAGACTGAGAGTCAAGACCCTAAGGTTTCTTTTTTAAAAAATTTCCCAACTTACCAATTAATAGGAAAAGAAAGTAAAAACAGATTTTAATTGGAAGAATTGATGTTATGCTAGAATATACCATAAGGTCTCTCACACGTTTGACACTTTGGGAATAATTTAGGAGAGCACTATAAAAAGCGGAAGGAGATCAATTTGACAGATAATCCCATTATTCATTACCCCTCAATTTAGTACCATTATATTCAGTTCAGTTCAGTCGCTCAGTCCTGTCCGACTCTTTGTGACCCCATGGACGGCAGTACACCATGCCTCCCTGTCCATCATCAACTCCCAGAGTTTACTCAAACTCACGTCCACTGAGTTGGTGATGCCATCCAATCATCTCATCCTCTGTTGTCCCATTCTCCTCCCACCTTCAATCTCCCCCAGCATCAGGGTCTTTTCCAATGAGTCCGTTCTTCGCATCAGATGGCCAAAGTATTGGAGTTTCAACTTCAGCATCAGTCCTTCCAATGAATATTCAGGACTGATTTCCTTTAGGATGGACTGGTTGGATCTCCTTGCAGTCCAGGGGACTCTCAAAACTCTTCTCCAACACCACAGTTCAAAAACATCAATTATTTGGCACTTGGCTTTCTTTATGGTCCAACTCCCACATCCATACATGACTACTGGAAAAACCATAGCTTTGACTAGACGGACCTTTGTTGGCAAAGTAACGTCTCTGCTTTTTAATATGCTGTCTAGGCTGGTCATAACTTTTCTTATATTCACGACAGCCCCACTTCACCAGGAAATAAACCATTGTTAAGATGACCAAGATAGTAATTATCTTGAATTTCTATTGAAAATATGAATATTGGAAGAGTACTACCAAAATTTTTTCTTTGTAATATTTAAGTGTATTTGAATGCGAAGTAGCAGGTAACATATTTTAAAAACATTTCTGTGAAAACCCAAATGATCTTAAGGATTAGATAATGAACACTTCTAAAGTCTATCATTAAAAAAAACAAAAAGCTAAAACCTCTACCTGATATAAAACAATTATTTCCATCAATAACAAATTCAACTTTAATACATGTTTTTTAGGGGAAAAAAAAAGCAAACAGAGAAATCTTACATTCTGATGTCTAGATCCATTGGGTTTCCTAAGAGCTACTGCAACAAAATGGTGCTCATCTATTTTGCTTTCCTGAAAAATAAAACATAAGTAAACAGAGAATCAGAGAAGGCAATGGCAACCCACTCCAGTACTCTTGCCTGGAAAATCCCATGGATGGAGGAGCCTGGTAGGCTGCAGTCCATGGGGTCGCTAAGAGTCAGACACAACTGAGGGACTTCCCTTTTTTCACTTTTATGCATTGGAGAAGGAAATGGCAACCCACTCCAGTGTTCTTGACTGGAGAATCCCAGGGACAGGAGAGCCTGGTGGGCTTCCTTCTATGGGGTCGCACAGAGTTGGACACGACTGAAGCGACTTAGCAGCAGCAGCAAACAGAGAATACTAAGTATAGAAATTTAGATACAGTTCTATTTTCATCTAAAAAAAATCTCACAACCCACCACCATACACACACACACACACAAACTTCCCCTGAATAGTTTAAGGTAAAGTCACATACATTTTGGCCCTTTACACTGAAATATTGCAATGCATTTTCTAATAGGGACACTCTCACATACCCACAGTAGTTAATAACTTCAAAAAATTTAACATTGAAATAATACTTAAATCTACTCTCTGTATTCCAGATTCTGTGAAGAATACAATAATGTCCTTTATACCATTTCCCCACCTTCAGTATAGGAACCAGTTTGTGGTCAAGTATTGCATTCAGTTGCCATGTCTTGCTAAATGTTTTGTCTTTTATGACACTAATATTTTAAGATACAAGCTCCACCCACTTTTTTATTAATAAACACTGCTTATTTTTTGTCTGATGGCTCTTAATGATTATTTAGATTACAGACTCTTAATAGGAATACCATATAGATAAAGCATCATACCCAGAGGCATGTCTAGAGAGCCATCTGCCCTCATTGGTGATGTTTATTTTGTACATGCTTAAACTGATTAAAAAAAAAACCAGTCTGCAACATTGGTTTATAAGCATTTAGTTAACTACATATTACAGCTTAAGGAAAATCATGTGGAAACTCATCGGTAAAACTCAATTTCCTGTTTTCCCCTATGTGTGAGACAAATGGAGAGGGGGCTTTAAAATAGACACTGAGGCAGTTACTAGAGAAAAGTATGAACAACTAAACAAAATTTCACTGAGAAGCCACTTTACTAAGGCAGCACTCCATAAGAAATCAGTTGAAATAGGAACTACAATCAGAAATAATGTTAGAGACTTTTCATCCTTTATCCTCCTCTGTGTATCTTTGTACCTTAAGATATCCAAATTTGTAAAAAAACAAAAGAAATTCAAAAGAGAGAAATTTAGAAAAATATTTCAAGAGGAAAAAATAACTATGAGAAAGATTTAATAGGCTAAAGTTTGTTATTAACATTATAAACAGAACTACTCTTTTTGAACATGGTCCTCCCATTCTTTACACTGAATATATTGATAATACAAACACTGTAACACAGAGGTGTTTTGGCTATAGCTACTTTCGGAAAACTCCTTAGATCAGCAGTTTTGTGGTATCTGTATCTAAGGTGGAATATCAGTGTTAACCATGGGCAGCAGACTCTTTTCATTCAGTCTGTCCTCTAAAATGCCAAGGTACCCTGCTCAATTTGTCTATTTACTTCATAATGAGCCAAAATTCAATGAGACTGACTTCAAAATAAAGATTCACCATATCTATTCACCCCTCATCAACATCACATAAATATGAAATTTAACACCGCAAAACTAAAGAAGTTATTTGACAGTGATTCCAGTTATCGAACATTAATATTCAATGTCTCACCAGAATAAAAGTTCTATGCAATTAACTTTACCCTAAATCCCTTCTGCCTAGTATGTCTATAATATTAGTTGAAAAAGGAAACTGGCAAGGTAGCTAGCTAAAGTTAAGGCCATACATTCAATACTACTGAACTTAAGACTTAACTTTAAGACTTCCTAAATTTTAAAATTTTTTCTAAGCTTACTAGCAAAAATTTCCTTAAAATCACCAACAAACCCAAAGAAACAGTATTTTATTTTTTCAAGAGGTAGTTTTGGATTAGACTACAAAGATTAATCTGCTTCAGTTAAATTGTATGTCATTTTCTTAGTATAATTTTAGTTTGTTTATAAGATAAAATACAAAGTTTAACTTAGAACATTCAAGTTTTACAATGCTTTCCCAATGGTAAAGTGCTGAGTAAAATCTGTCATAACATGTTATTCTTTCTACTGTTTAAAACGCCTCCTTTCAAAAGTAAAGCAAAGAATTTGTTTCATCTAATCTCATCATTTTAAACAATGATGGTAAATTTAACTTTCCAAATAGGAACTGGTTATGAAAACTGAGAGCCTATGAAAACACAAGATTCCTCTTGGCATAAGAATTCATACTTCTAGAGTATTATTTTTCCAGGTGTTAGATACATGTGTGCCTACTAAGTTGCCTGGGTCGTATCTGACTCTGTGCAACCCTACAGACTGCAGCCTGCCAGGCTCCTGTGTCCATAGGATTCTCCAGGCAAGAATACTGCAGTGGGTTGCCATGCCCTCCTCCAGGGGATCCTTCTGACTGAAGGGATCAAATCCATGTCTCTTCAGTCTACCTGCATTGGCAGGCGGGTTCCTGACAGCTAGCGCACCCTGGGAAACTCCATGAGATACATCTCTCTTCCTGACTCCAGGTGCTCCCTCATTCACTATGCCTCACCAGGCAAAGTAATGTTAACACTGTTGTAATGCAGCTTTTAGAACCCTAGGTCATATCAAGTATCCAGTGTGGGTGAATTCAGTGGATAAAAAGAGTGCAGATGGGGAGGAAAGGCCAGTGAAGACCACTTACACCACAGGTGTCCACTGTGATCACAGCCATCCCTCCGTTGCACGCCTAAACGCTCATTCTTTATCTCGTGGGGGGACTCAGAAATGCCAACAGGAATTCCCATCTGTGTTCCTTGACTCTAGGCATGCCTCCCCTGACTCCAGGCTCATCATTCTCCCCTCAAACCCTGGCTTCTGGCTGTCCATACCACCAGATTCATTCTGTTAAGGTCACTCTCTCTTCCCAGGCCTGTTCACAGTATAATAAATAGTCCACACTTAAATATATGTATCTAACATATTATTTGTGTATTTTCCTAACTGGTACCCTGAATAGACAAAATGCTCAAGTACATTCAATTCAATAAAGAATTTTCCTTCCATAGATGTTTTCAAATGCGCCTTGGTGGATCTTCATTCCCAGTTCCTGGACAACCTCTGAGGCAAACCTGGTAGCTCCTCAGTCACTTTCAGCTTAAAAAAAAAAATCCTATTTTAATTCTTAAGACACATTCTTCCTGGCCTCACCTTCCTCTTCCTCTGGTTTCCTTCAGGCAGGTGGCAGAGAGGAAAGTGATGGAAAACAGGCAAAGTAATGATCAACACTGTTGCAATCTACTTTTTAGAACCCTGGGTCACATCAAGTATCCAAAGGCTAGCTTAGCGGGCATCTGAGGGATTTTCAGAGAAACACTACCTGTTCCTCTGCCCTATACCACTGCCTGCGCCTAACGGTGCATTTAAGAGCTGACTTCTTGTATATCCTACCCTTAGCAATTAATAAACAGTAGAATGCCCACTGCCTCTTTCTTTTGGAAATCCTCTTAGGTATCTTTTCAAGATACTTCGGCCCTTTTTCCACAGCATCTCACACGCCCACAGGAACTCAGACATCTTTGTCACCTACAAAGTTGAAGCACAGCTGGCCCAATCACTGATTCTTTCCTCTTTACCCTGCTACTAGGTCTATTTCATCTGGCACCATTAAGAATAAAGGACTCTCCATGAATGAAATGGCTGACATCTGCCCCTTTCAAAATGAGAAAAAAAATTTTAATTGTATTAAAAAACATAGTATGCTAAATATACTTTACTCTTTAACTGACAGAATCCCTATCTTGGTATGTTAGCAATTTTGCTAACTTTCTGCCTTTGGATCACCTAAGACTACTTTCTGTCATTAAAAATATTTATATATATATTTTTGGCTGCATGGGATCTTCACTGCAGCATATGAGATCTTCCTTGAGTTGTGCGGGTTCTTCTGTCGAGGCTCCAGCTCCAGAGCTCAAGGGGGCTCAGCGGTTGTGGCACTCAGGCTTAGCTGCTCCACAGCTCGTGGGATCTTAGATCTCTGGCCAGAGAGTGAACCTGTGTCCCCTGCACTGCAAGGTGAATTCTCAACCACTGGATCACCAGGGAAGCCTCTACTTAATTTATATTTTGGTTATTCTTCCTCAGTCTCCTCTCCATCCCACCTTTAAACAGCATTCTCAGGACTGTACTAGGTCCTTCTAAATTCTAATTTAGGTACTCTCACTGCTGCAACTGTAAATCCCATGATTTCAGCTACCACTCACATGTTAATGATTACCTTCTTTCCTTTAGCCCAGTCTTTCACTCTATTCGCCCACTCAAAACCTTCACTTAGATGTTTCTATGGTATCTCACACTTAAATCCCACTTGTTTTCTAATATTCAGTATCTCAACAGACAGTCCTCTAAGTCACAGAATTGATAACTTCTTTGACACCTCACTTCCTTAACCTCCAGATACCATCATACAGAGAATGTGGTCTTAAAATATGATTCTGATCTTACAACTCTCTATTTACAACTTGTTAAATTCCCTTGAGAAAATGAACGAACATCTCCTATTTTACCTACTCATCATGAATTCTTTATTCTGGATACTGACATTCTCTGCACACAATTCAGGGGATGACTGCAAGAACTACCACATTATAGTACAGACCATTTGGCTGGGCTACGAACACTTGATACCAGTTGTAACACACTTCCTTGGCTACGTCTGGTCAAGAGAAAGTCAACTAACATCCAACCTAAGCCATGGAATGTTTTTTCCAGAGCTTTTACGAATTGAACCAATGAGTTCACCGATCTCTGCGGGTTTTTAAACTGTAAATTGTTACATGTACGAGTTGTAGAAAGTCATGCTTCCTGCCACATAAGGAACCTTACCTAGATAAGGTTAAGAAAGCTGGTGTATAGAATGAGAAATGTGGGTGGGAGAAAACTGAAGCCAGGAAGGCAAAAGAGAAAAGATAAAAAGAGTTCTGAGTTTTCCAGTCTCTAATTATAGCCAATTCTGCAATTTGGTTATATGAATCACCCTAATAACCTATCATAATGTCTTTCTGGCTAAAATGAGTTTGTTAAGATTTCTCTCATTAGCAACCAGGAACTGCTAGTGACAGAAAGCAAGTAAGAAACCAAAATGTTAACCGACTCATAATGCCCTAACATGATCTTATTAGCCTGAATCAGCATCTCTCTCCACCCCCCTCACCTCAGCACAGTGACAGAATGGTGGCCTTTAGTGGTTCTATTACAGGAGCTCCTTGTCCCTTCTCTTTTACTTTATGTACTATGACTTATCTTTCACGCATCAGCTTAAACATTACACGTGTTCCCAGTATCTCTGACTTCACCTTCAGAGCATCCAGACTGGATTCCGAATGTGTCAAGTTTCAATGACTAGCCTCCCCAAGCTGAGTTTATACTCACATGCACAAAATAAGAAAATTCTTATAGCAATTCTGATAAATTTCTTACCTCAAATGCCCATTCTTTTTCTTCTTCTCCATCCAAAAATAAACGTGTTTCTTTATAAACTTGGCCTATATCCAGGTTTAACGGGGATATATCGAATTCAAGCCGTTGCAATTCAAATCCTAATCCAACACCTATTGCTTTTATGAAGCTTTCTTTCAGCGCCTAAGATACAGACAGACATTTTCTCTTAGAGCTTTAGGAGATATAATTGTTCATAAAATCTTCAACCCTCAAAACATATGGATTTTTAATTCTCTACTACATTACAAGTATAAGCTACTTATTTTCACCTTTATACTAACACAGAGGCCAGCCAGCTGTGAAAGTTGAAGACATACCATTTGGGCTCCCCATGCCTCCATTACCCCATGTGTAACATGCAATAATAGTACCTTTGTCATGGGGTTATAACAACTAACTAACTTAAGAAAGGCTTACAGTAATGTCTTCTGGTACATAATAAATATTATGTAAATGTTTTTTAATTAAGTTCTAATATGTATGAGATTCTTTAAGACAGAAACCATTAAACTTTACTAATAATGATAAATAAAATGTCTTATTTTAGCTTTAAGAGTAAGGATCTTCTAATTGAGTATTAAACATATGTTAAATTTTCTTAAATGTCATTATAATAACGTATACATAAAAATCATGAAGTTCCCAAGTAGTGACTTATGTACTTTGAACGCTGTACAAAATACAGGGTTACCAATGGACTTTTGCTCCTGCTTTTAGCAACACAGGGGCTTACTCTCAAAACTAGAAAGAAATTATACCCAATTCCTATAAAACATATCCAGCTGAGTCCATTCATCCTTAAAGCTTCTGATTGTTTCCCATTCTTTGTCAGTAAACTTTCTTTTCATAATATGAAAAAATTCTGGAATTGAACCACGACCTGTCAATTGAGGAAATAGAGAATTACCAAACTGTTAAAGATAGCACACAAAAGGAAACAATAGTCCAACATTACTTTCGAATACAGTCACAATTTTGCTAAACAAAGTATCAGCAAATCAAAGCTAGTTGAGAATTAAAAGGATAACATGCAAGATAAGTGTGGGTTAGTCCAGAAATAGAAGGGTTACATAGGTTTAGAATTTTACTTTGCTATTTAACAGGAAAATCAGAAACAATTTCTTTATAATTTTGGGGGAATTGGTAGAAAGCTAAGAAATGTTCTTTTAAGTGAATAACATAACTGGAAAGTTAATATACACTTATTTCCTTCACAATAACTGTTTTTAAACATGTATTCTAATATGATTTTTCCGAATAAAAATAGATTTTGACTTCTGTTCTATTGGCTCATTAAAAAAAAAAATACTGTTATACAGACAATAAAATATTACACAGCATCCAAAAAATCAATAGAACTCGAAGAATCTGATTCCCACAATTAAGAGCTAAATTTGTAATTTATATATTACAAATTATACAGTATGCTTTTCATATTACATTTTTCAAAATATTATGTGTTTATCTTTACTACTAAACAGGAACCTTCTATCATCATCCATTTATTCTACAATTATGCAGAATGTGTACAAATATTATACCATTATGAACTGAACTAATAGTTAAAAACAAATTGGTCATGGTTCTTGCTCTCACACAATTACAGCCTAAGTAGTCTATCAGAAAAATCTGGCAACAAGGTGCATGCGTGCTAAGTCACTTTAGTCGTGTCTGACTCTTTGTGATCCCATGGACTGTAGCTCGCCAGGCTCTTCTGTCCACGTGATTCTCCAGGCAAGAATACTGGAGTGGGTTGCCATGCCCTCTTCTAGGGCATTTTCCCATTTTGATCCCCCAGGGATCAAAACCCAGGTCTCCTGCATTGCAGGCAGATTTGTTTCCATCTGAGCCACCAGGGAAGCCCAGCAACAAGGTAGGTAAATCATAAATGTTTACTATATGAATAAATGTATGTTAACTATTACCTGGTAAATTAAATGCTCTACTGCCCTATATCCTTATTTCATGATTCCATTACTTCCAGCAAGCCTCTTGAAATAGTCCTTCTGCAGGTTCTATTAACATAATTTGTCTACTCCTGAACTTCCATTTCTAAAATACTTAACTTCAAAATCTGACATTCCCAACTGGCTGGAACTATAGCACATCTGGGAAGAAAAAAGATGTCAAATCCCCCTACTTCATGCTTTACTGGCATTTAATCACTAACTAACCCCATGAGAATTCAACAGTTAGAATGCAAACTATATCATCCACTCCAAAAGTATCTTTTCCATGGTTATCTCAAGGGGAGGAAATATTAAAAACCAGCTCTTCCACAGAATTGCCCATAATTCCCCCACCATCCCCCACTCCAGTACTTTTGCCTAGAAAATCCCATGGACGGAGGAGCCTGGTAGGCTGCAGTCCATGGGGTCGCTAGAGTTGGACATGACTGAGCGACTTCACTTTCACTTTTCACTTTCATGCACTGGAGAAGGAAATGGCAACCCACTCCAGTGTTCTTGCCTGGAGAATCCCAGGGATGGGGTCGCACAGAGTCGGACACGACTGAAGCGACTTAGCAGCAGCAGTAGCAGCAGCCTCCTCTCGTTTACAGAGGAAATATTTCTAATGACTCTCCAATGGTATGTGGTCCTTTAGTTCAAGGCAAAGATCCTCAATTATTTTCAAGTTCATCAGACTCATTTGATTTATCTATCTTCTCCTTAGTCCTCTACTGTTCTCAAGAATGAGAACTTTACAATCCATTTTTATGAATCAACTAATGTTTATTGTTTGTATTCATATTAATGTTATAAGGCTATCATTTCTAGGACTTTCCTGGTGGTCCAGTGATTAGGACTTTGCCTTCCAATGCAAGGGGTGCAAGTTCCATTCCTGGTCAGGGAGCTAAGATTCCACATGCCTTGCGGCCAGAAAGTCAAAACAGAAGCAGTATTGTAACAAATTCCTTAAAGACCATAAAAATTTTAAAAAGGTATATTCCACACACACACACACACACACACACAGACCTATTACTTCCTAAAATAGTTCTGCAAAGCTGTAAAGTCATTTCATGCAAAAGCACTGAAATATTAAACTGGGATCTTAGGAGTCCTGGGAGGATTCTAACCCTTTTGGGGCTATGAACACTCTTTGATAGTCTGGTGTTTATTTCTTAAGCCCCTTAATAAAGACTGTCTTGTTAATGCAAGCATCACTAGTATATCCTGGCTTGACAGGTAAAACACTAAAGAAAGTAAAGACGGTAAGCTTGTTTTTTCAAAAGTGACAGAAGAAAATCTGGAGATTTTAAACACTAGGAGCACTAAACACACACAAATCATAAACTGTTTTCTTTTGAATAGATTCTGTTACAAATAGGATAAATAATAACAATGGAATGAACAGCTACCTTGAATTTGGAAGACACTATTTTATATTTTGAGTGGAAGGGAAAGTCATTCAGTGGTGTCAGATTCCTTGTGACCTCATGGACTATACAGTTCATGAAATTCTCTAGGCCATAATACTGGAGTGGGTAGCTGTTCCCTTCTCCAAGGGATCTTCCCAACCCAGGGATCGAACCCATGTCTCCTGCACTGCAGGCAGATTCTTTACCAGCTGAGCCACAAGGGAACCCCATTTTGAATGGAACTGCAGCTTTAACAGAATACTATCCAACAAAAACTAAAATTTTAACAGATATGCCTATTCTCATCTATAGTGTCATTATGTTCGTTGGTTTCTTTAGGCTGTAATTTCATAACCTTCAAGAAGTCCTATGATTTTTACCTAAATATGATGGGGCAATTAAGGAAAAAATTTAGTCATGCTAGTAAAAACACTCATTTAACATAAAAAAGCAATCTAGCACAATCACTGAAAAAAGTAGTAACTGATCATGCACACTAAAAAAAAAAATCTGCTATGACTATTTTCATATACTTTTGACAGCATCATATGCCACAAAAAAATAGACTGACAGCAACAGAAAACAGCTTTGTAAATGTTCAGCCAAAGAACCACAGTGCCACATTGTGACTTAAGGTGAAAATACACACGCACTGGATGAGTACTCTGTTAAGGACTCAGTTTATCTTCGATATTGGAATTTAAAATATCAGTAGGAAATATCAGAATACAACACCCTCAAACTAGCTGAAAATGACACAATCATTAGTTACATAACTTGGCAAAGCCTCTAAGTAATACCAACACAATTCATGTCTATTACAACCTTCGATTTAATAGACAGGTAAGAACTTAAGTACATAAAGTATATACATAAAGGTAAAATAACTGAAAAACATCTAAAGAATGAATTTTCTCAACTAACCAGGTTGAGAAAAACAGGATTCCCCCAACTTACAGCTTAATCTCTAGGGAAAGCAGCACTAGATATTAACTAAGTGTTCTGCAATGATCAATTAATCAAGGTCACAACTAAAAAAATAATTTATATAGTTGAGCCATGAATAAGGCGGGTTTGAACTGTGAGGGTCTAGTTGTCCTAAAACTCATGCCCAGACTAAAAATGTGACCTTATTGGAAACAGTCTTTGCAGATGTAATCAAGTTAAGATGACGTCATCTTGGAGGACTGGTGTTCTTTAAGGAGAAACTATATATAGACACACAAGTGAGAATACAGGGGAAAAGGAGCCCTAGGAAACTAATACATAAATGCAAACAATTTATATATACAGACACATTCACATACTCAGCTTTAATGTTACGCCACTGGAGTCAAATGTTCAAATCTTGGCTCTATCACTTAACTTTTTATTTTGTATTGGGGTATAGGTAATTAACAATGTTGTGATAGTTTCAGGTGAAGAGCGAAGGGACTCAGCCATACACATAGCCATCTCCCCTAAACTCCTCCCATCCAGTCTACCACATATTGAGCAGTGTTCCATGTGCTATACAGTAGGTCTTTGCTAGTTATCAATTTTAAATACAGCAGTGTGTACATGTCCATTCTCAACTCCCTAACTACCCCTTTCCCTCTTTCCCCTGGCAGCCATGAATTCATTCTCTAAGTCTATGAGTCTCTTTCTATTTTGTAAGTTAAGTTCCTTTGTATCATTTTAGATTCCAAGTGAGGGATATCATACAATATTTCTCCTTCTTTACCTGACTGACTTCTCTCAGTATTGACATTCTCTAGGTCCCACCAATAGTGTAGGAGGGCTCCCTTCCCCAGTATTTATTTATTAAATTTTTACTTCAGAGTCTTAACCTCTGGGCCACCAGGGAAGTCCTCAGCATTTATTTTTGATGATAGCCATTCTGCTTGGTATCACTTCTTTACTGTTATTTAACTTTTCTATGGCTGTTTCTTAAGCTATAAGATAGGGAGAAAAGAGTTGGGTAGTTCAAGAAAGAAACATATAAATGGTCTGGGCCTGGAGCTGCTGCTGCTGCTGCTAAGTCGCGTCAGTCGTGTCCGACTCTGTGAGACCCCATAGACGGCAGCCCACCAGGCTCCCCCATCCCTGGGATTCTCCAGGCAAGAACACTGGAGTAGGTTGCCATTTCCTTCTCCAATGCATGAAAGTGAAAAGTGAAAGTGAAGTTGCTCATTCGTGTCCGACTCTTAGCAACTCCATGGACTGCGGCCTACCAGGCTCCTCCATCCATGGGATTCTCCAGGCAAGAGTACTGGAGTGGGGTGCCATTGCCTTCTCTGGCCTGGAGCTAGTAAGTACTTAATAAATATTAACTTTAAGGCTGCTGCAGTAATTGTTATATATACGTATCACTCCTCTTTTGTGAAATGTCTTATCAAGCCCTTAGTCCATTGTTAGGTTAAGTTTTAAGGGGCTTTTCTAGCAATACTTACAAAGTACTTTAAATATTAACCATATTTACCTCTTTGTGTCTTATTTGCCCCTGTTTGTGACAGAGAAGAGACTTAACATGAAATCAATGACATCTGCCAACTTTGTGGGTTCTTCTTACCTTTCTAAGTTTAAAAGGTATCCTTCTTTCAGAAGTCTGGCCAAATATACAATTCTGTTGTGTTCTAGTAACCTTTGTTAAAACCCAATTCTAATTAACTTTGTTGTACATCGTGAAACAAGGATCTAATGGCTTTCAGATAATCTTACTCATCAGAAAAAGTTGACAAGTTACAATCTTTTTGTTGGTTCCATAAATTTACATCTAATAGTGTTTCCCAAACACTAGTATGTCTAACAATCACCTGAGAAACTGTTTTGAGTATAGAATCACTGGCTGCATCTAAATTCTAGTTTGAGAGGTCTGAGATGGTTTCAAGGAACATGCACAGGCATCCTGGCTGATTGTAACATCCTGATCACTATTTCAGAAACACCATTCAACACATGTAACAACTATCACAATCACCTTAGGCTAACATTTACTTATAAAGTACTTAATAATTCCAGGCACTTTAGATGTTTATTACTAATCTATCCCACGCTGATGGTGCTAAAACTTTTGCGCCATACGATGTAAAATATATACACACAAATTCTAGAGGAATTAAAGATTTAAAGGTAAAAAAGAAGGTACAATTTTAAAACAAAAACTAAGAGACCCTATAACCTATTGTTGGAGTAAATCTTTTACCGATTAATTTTTTTCAAATGAGACAGAGTTCAGTATTTATCAAGGAAATGTTAGATATATTAATTAAAAAAAGATATATAAAATTCATACATAAAAAAAAACAAAAACAAAAAAAACAAATTCAAGATAAACAAATAATCTAGTGGAAAAATATTTGTAGGGGCTTCACTTGTGACTCAGTGGTAAAGAATCTGTCTGCCAATGCAAGAGACACGAGTTAAATCCCTGATCTAGAAAGAGCCCACGTGCTGAGGAGCAACTAAGTCCATGCACCACAACTACTGAGCCCGTGTGACGCAATTACTGAAGCCTGCACTCTGTAACAAGAAAAGCCACTGCAATGAGAAGCATGCATACCATGGCTACAGTAGCCTCTGCTCTCTGCAACTAAAGAAAAGCCCGCACAGGATCAAACACCCAGCATAGCTGAAAATAAATATATAAATAAATACAATTAAAAAAAAAATAGTTGTAACAGATATTAAAGAAGTGTCACTATCCAAAGTACATAAAGAGCTTTTATATATGGATTAGAAAATAGTAATACGTTTATGGAAGAGAAAATTCAAGTAGCCAACAAGCTATTACCCTAGTGATTAATGTACCACTTCATAAATAATCTTTAACCACTGAATTGAAATATTACATATAAGTACTAATCAGTACTAGTTGTCTATTCTTTCACTAACATCCTGCTTTTTTGTTTAGGACGCCTCAGTTTAGTTCAGTTCAGTCACTCAGTCGTGTCCGACTCTTTGGGACCCCATGGACTGCAGTACACCATGCCTCCCTGTCCATCACCAACTCCCAGAGTTTACTCAAACTCATGTCCCTTGAGTCAGTGATGCCATCCAATCATCTCATCCTGTTGTCCCCTTTTCCTCCCACCTTCAATCTTTCCCAGCATCAGGGTCTTTTCCAGTCAGTCAGTTCTTTGCATCAAGTAGCCAAAGCATTGGAGTTTCAGCTTCAATGACATCAGTCCTTCCAATGAACACTCAGGACTGATCTCCTTTAGGATGGTCAGGCTGGATCTCCTTGCAGGCGAAGGGACTCTCAAAACTCTTCTTCAACACCACAGTTCAAAAGCATCGATTCTTCGGTGCTCAGCTTTCTTTACAGTCCAACTCTCACATCCATACATGACTACAGGAAAAACCACAGCCTTGACTAGATGGACCTTTGTTGACAAAGTAATGTCTCTGCTTTTTAATGTGCTATCTAGGTTGGTCATAGCTTTTCTTCCAAGCAGCAAGCCTAGTATAAGTTTAAACAATAGTAAAGCAAGTTCCAGCTCACTTTTGTATACTCTTCTTAGACATCAGTTCTTTCCTCAAAACTTTAAATTCATTTAACCCAGTTCCACAGAATTTTTCAGTATTTTGTACCTGCAAATTCTTAGCATTTAACACACAGAAGTTGCTCAATAAACACAAGTTCTATGTTGTGATCCCACTGAATTCCTCTGCACAGTGGGAAAAACCTATTCTGTAACTTGGGAAAAGGGAAAAACTACCTGCCAGTAAACACCTACTTTTCCAGTAGCAGTTCAGAACACAAAAAGAAGTGTGACTTATTTAAGCTGCTTGACAGCTGTAAATCTCCCAGTTTAAAAAAAACTAACCCCCCACCAAAAACAATGCTTTAACTAAGCATATCTTTCAAAATGCAGATCCAGAAGAATGTAGATCAGCTTAAAAATGTAGATCAGAAATGACAGTGGAATGCAGTTCTTTGATTTATGATGAAGTTATATCCTGATAAATCCACTGTTAAGCTGAAAATATTTTAGGATTGAAAATGCATTTAATACCCCTAAGCTATGATCGTCACAGCTTAGCTTCACCTACTTTAAATGTTTTCAGAACACTTACATTAGCCTACAAATGGGCAAAATCATCTAACAAAAAGCCTATTTTATAATAGAGTGTAGAATACTTCATAAAATGCATTGAATACCTCACTGAAAGTGAAGAAAACAATGGCTGTACTGGGTGTTTACCCTTGCGACTGTGTAGCTGACTGGGACCTATGGCTCACTGCTGCTGCCTAGAATTACGACATATGGCTAGTCTGAGAAAATGTCAAAATTAAAAGTATGGTTTCTACTGAATTGCTTTTAAACCATCATAAAGTTGAAAAATTTTAAGTCGGAGACTGTAGATTGCAACAGTAACAAAGCTGGAAACTGAATCTGCTGGGGATGCAAATGCAGGAGAGAAGCAGCTAGGGAGATTATTGGAGGGTGAGGAAGAAGACTTGAAGGAAGAACTGTTTGTAACCACAGCTCACTAAAGAGAGCAGTTTATACTCCAACTAGAATCTGATATGAACATCACTGTTTACTGTAGCTGCAAACCAACTTTTCAACAAATTTAAGGAATATTTTAAGTGAAATTGAGAATTTCTATTATTTGTTTATTCAATGAATATTTACTAAGCACCTTCGACGTGCTAGACACACTAAGTACTAGGTCTGCATGGCTCCTGAACTTATTTAATGAAGCGGAACAGAAATGAAGGATAATAATCAAATAACTAAGTTATAATTAGAAATGAGAAAGGCCATGACAGAAAACAAGAGCAGGTTGTCAGGAAAGCCCTTTCTGAGGAGGTACTGGAACTGGTTACTTCTCAGCCTTCAGATCTCCGGTACTCAAGAAGAGTGAGAAGAACAACAGGCAGAGGGATCAGCATTTTTTAAATGACCCTGAACTGGAAAAAATTTGCTACATTCAAGGTAATAAAAGATGAGTGTGGAGAACAGTGAGCAGACAACAGATAAAAATACAAAAGGAGAGATAAAGGAGAAGCGACAACAAGACGACACAGTCATGTTAAAAGGAATGAATTTTATTAAGAACCAACCTAAAAGTTTAAGACAACTGCTTTAAAGAAATTTTTAAAGACCACTCTAACTCTGTACAGACAATGTATTGAGTGAGAACAGAAGTAAAGAGGGGGAACCAATTAAGAAGCTACTAAAATAGTGCTACCAATTAGTATGGTGGAAGGAGACAACAAATAGACTATCAAAGCTATCATATAATACCATCACTTACTTTATACTTACTGTTCTTACTTAATACTTACTGTTCTTAATACTTACTGTTCTCTTGAACAGTAGCAACTGTTCAAGAGAAGCAGTTCTATGATGCACTAATTTCAAAGCTATTAAATTAGCATTAAATTTCAAAATACTGAGTCATTTTGTCCTGCCAATTAATATCCAGAAAAGTTCATAACAAAAACATGAACTACAAAGTATAAACTCATGGGGAAAAATATTTTGGGTCTTTCTCCAAATTCTAATAATATTTACACTGTATCTATCTTATCTTGGCCTTCCCTCATAGCTCAGTTGGTAAAGAATCTGCCTGCAATACAGGAGACCCCAATTCGATTCCTGGGTTGGGAAGATCCACTGCAGAAGGGATATGCTACCCACTCCAGTATTCTTGGGCTTCCCTTGTAGCTCAGCTGCTAAGAATCTGCATGCAATGCGGGAGACCTGGGTTTGATCCCTGGGTTGGGAAGATCCCCTAAAGAAGGGAAAGGCTACCCACTCCAGTATTCTGGCCTGAGAATTCCATGGACTACCAGGTTGAAAAGAGTCAGACACAACTCAGCAACTTTCATCTTTTTTTAAAATTAATTAATTTATTTCAATTGGAAGCTGATTACAATATTGTGGTGGTTTTTCACTTTCATCTTAACTTGCTGTATCTTGTAAGTATGGGTACAAAACTGAACAATTCACAAAACTATCCTTATACTTCTAACTGCAAAAGCCTTTAGAGGCAGACAAAAATTATTAGAAAAGGAAGGAAAAACCACCAATATTTCCCAACTGGGTGCAACAGATTATAATGATGACCTATAAAACACCCACCCCCAGGGTTAGGATTATATTGCACTGGCAATTTATCTATACTAGAGCCCCAATATCTTATATTAATAACTCCTTCTCTGGATATTCATTAAACAAATAATTACTGAGTGCCAAGTATACACCAGTTACGTTTGTATAAGGTTCCTCTCTCCATTAGGCAGAGAAAACAGTGGTAGGTGCAGGCATCTGGCTAGAAGGAAGAAGCCCAGAAACTTCTTAATCCATGATATATTCTCTCCTACCCTGTCACAGCAACAAAGAGAACTGGGAGAAGGTGGGAAATGATCTGCACCTAGTAGGAATGTCTAATGTGACAAGGAAAGACTCCACAAGTTCCTACGTGATGTTTGCATGTTAAGTCACTTCAATTGTGTCCAAACTCTTTGCAACCCTATGGACTGTAACCCACCAGGCTCCTCTGTCCGTGGGATTCTTCAGGCAATACTGGAGTGGGTTACCATGCTCTGCAGACAAAATGGGAGTAATGGAACTAAGTCTTTCAATATACTGATGATGCCCCCAAAGTTTAGCTTCATCTTGAAATGAAGTTAGATAATCTTAATAACAACATTCAGAACAAAGTACAATACTTCCCTTGCTGCTATACTAAGTTTTACCCTTCATCATTTAGCAAATCTTAGGAATGTCTCCTGCTCAGTTTCCTCACTCTGATAAGCAGAGTAATTCAATGCATTGCCAGTGAAGTAAACCAGTGTCTACTTGCTGAGAAATAATGCTGCATCCATTAATCTTTCCAACATTAGTGACAGAATAACAATGCTAATTAAAACTGGAAAATACCTCTTCCTCAGTGCATTACTGGGTATGTCAACAGCTTTTTGGCAATGAAACAGCTAAACAGTAAAAGGCCTGGATACTGTGATTAGACAAATTAGGGCAAAGAAAAAAGATGGTGGATAAAAAAGGCTAATAAAATATAATTAACAGAAAACAGAATCTTCATTTTTTGCTTTCGTAATTACCTGTTTATCCAGTATTGACCATAACCCAACATTGCCCACTAAACCAACTGTAATTAAATCTGTGTCCCATAGGCATAATTTCCAAGCAGATACCAACTTGATGAGCCAACCATTACTATGTAATTGTGCTGACTGCATTCTAATAAGCAATGGCCTCTCCAGTAATTTCTGATTTTAAGAGAAAATTCATATAAGAAACACAGAAAACTGTGAAGTTTATAGGCTCATTTGTATGCTCACTCTGAATCCTCTAGAGCAGTGGTTTTTTCACAATACACCTTCTATGACCCTGCAGAAAACCAGATCCTTTCTTTGAGAAAAGCATACCTGTGCATACAAAATGTAGAGAACAATTTCAGGAGGTTAAAAAAATGATGCTTATTTGGGGTCAAGAACCCCTGTTGTAATTAGTACAGCTCCCTTCTGAACAAAGAATAGAGTTTTAATAGATTTATGAACAGGTTAGAGAAAAACCAGCTGGTGGGAAAATTCAACATAAGGGAGAGATAAGAGTCATAGCCATATTCTGAAGCCTTACTATTGTAGCACAGAATGCTTATTCATTCATTTAACAAATATTTATTATGCATTACTTCGAACGAGGTAAGGTGCTAGATGTTATAGTACAGTGGAAAGACAATCATCCTGATAAATAACTATAAAATGAAATATATTATTGGAATGAAGGAAATATATTTTATGGGACCCTAGAACAAAGCAACCTGGTTTACTTTGAAGGTCCACAAAGCCTTCAGTGGAAGCTGAAGTGGAAGCTAATCAATAAATAAGTTATCTGTGCAGAAATGCAGGTGAGCACGACGTTATCACAAATATTCCAGTCCAAGGGAAACACAAGCAAAGAACCTGTGGTGGATGCAGTGTGGAGATTAAGAAATTGCACAATGAAATCAGGAAGATGTTGGTTCTCTTATTTTAACAGCTTTCTTCTTATCCTGTTACTTATCTTCTGAAAAGTTCCACTCAACATATAATATACATAAAGCACTGAGTAAAATGTCTTGGCACACAGTAACTGCTCACTAATGTTACTGATGATGAAAATTACAGAGGAGTTGAGAGAGCCTATGATCTATTAAAATTACTTTAGTCAACCACACAATAAATGTCAGCAGTTCTGACAGTCATCAACTGCAAATTTCTAAGGCAAAATATAAATATTTTAGTAACTACTTGCTCTTTGTTTTCATTGTATATAAATGTGCTACAAAGAAATATATTTAGATATAATACAAATACATGTTATCTCTGCTTAGTGATCATAATACAGCTCACTATTGAGATTATTATTTTTTAAACAAGTTAATTAGTGTTAGTCACTCAGTCATGTTTGACTCTTTGCGACCCCATGGGCTGTAGCCCACCATGCTCCTCTGTCCACAGAATTTTCCAGGCAAGAACACTTAGGTGGGTAACCATTTCTCCAGGGGATCTTCTTGACCCAGGGATATTGAACCGGAGTCTCCTGCATTGCAGGCAGATTCTTTACCATCTGAGTCACCAGGGAAGGCCACCAGTTTGATCTTCCTGATAAAGGGATAGAACCTGGGTCTCTCCTGGTGGCTCAGAAGGTAAAAAATCTGCCTGCAATGCAGGAGACTTGGGTTCAGTCCTGGGTTGGGAAGATCCCCTGGAGAAGGGCATGGGAACCCACTCCAGTCTTCTTCCCTGGAGAATTCCACGGACAAAGGAGCCTTGAGGGCTACAGTCCCTGGGGTTGCAAACAGTCAGACACAACTGAGCAACTAAGCACAGCACAAGAACTAAGACAAGATATTTAACAACTCATGTATTACAAAAATGCAACATTACCTGGAAAACTAGTCTTCATTATATCAATTCCAACTTGTAGCTCAGATTCTGCAGCAAGTACAGCATAGTCTCCTTGATGAGAGATGTTAAAGTTGAAATTGGGGTAAGGATTCAATGAGTCTTTTGCAAGAACTGGTTTTCCTTTTGCAGTTCTTTGCAAACGAATATTATTCCAAGGTATATTCAATTTCTCTGCAACTAATTTCCTTATCATCAGACGACCAGCCTGTTAATAAAACACTTGGTAAGTATTGCAGTCTATACTAAAGATTCAAGTAAAACTGCCTATAACATACAAAGTCTATTTTTGTGGTTTCTAAAATACTCCTTAAAGTTTTAAAACTACGTAAGTATTAAATATCCTGCATTAAGATTTAAGAAATGCTTATGAAGACAGAAAAGTCGAAGTCCCTCTTTAGCAATTCCCTCCATCCCATCAACAAGTATCCAATGTTGACAAGTATTCATCCTTCATCTTTTCTCTAAGTATCCAAATATATGCTCATTTGCATTTGCTATCCATCCATTTATTTGAAATCCCACTATATGTACTATTCTACTATCTATGAACTTTTTCATTTCTAAGTGTTGGGGATTATTTTATGTCTGCACATAACCACTGGCCTCTGCATTTTTAAATGTAGCATATTTGATAGTATCAAGGTACCACAACTTGACTATCCCTCTATTACTGGATATT
This sequence comes from Bos mutus, assembly GCF_027580195.1. Classification (NCBI taxonomy): domain Eukaryota; kingdom Metazoa; phylum Chordata; class Mammalia; order Artiodactyla; family Bovidae; genus Bos; species Bos mutus. Next base: position 78,311,640 of record NC_091631.1, on the reverse strand, counting down.
TTAGGCTGGCTCTGGTTTGCTATTATATAAAAAAAAAAACTCCCAGTGGGCAATCCTGTTGTACTTACATCTTTGTGCACATGTGCAAGTGTTTCTAGATCACATGTACTTATCACTTGCCTCCACAACTGCACGACATAACCTATCTTTTTTCACATATACCCAGTCCACTCTCTCTCCGATTAAGGTCTAAAATCACAGAGAATACCCGAGGACATAAGAAAACAAGGTAGATAACATTTTGCAAAATCTTTCAAGTTTTTTTTTTTCCTTCAGTTCTAACACTGACTTTAAATACTGCAACACTTTGAATTTCACGAAAATATTCACTAGTGTGCCTTCAAAAATCAATTAGTCTACATTTCAAACGAAAACGTCCTTTGACAGAGAGACATTTTCAGGATAATGACAGTCTTTGACGAGATGGCACTCAGAAGCTGTGCCATACTGCGCTATATAGACATCATTTTGAAACCCAACTTTCCATTTGTTGCTAAAAATATACACGTAAAATAAACGATTATATTCAAAATAGTGTTTTCTGAGCTAAAAGTTAACAAGGTATGCCTAAGACCGCATTCTTCCTTTGCTTCGGTTTCATCGGTAAAAGGAGGCTAGACTCTTGCAGTTCTATGGTGTGCAAGGTTAAACTAAGTGATACTGTCAATATTTTTTAGGGCCTACCACGTGCACGGTGCACAGGGAGACTGGTGGGATATTTAACAGGCTCAGACTGCTATGGGCCCAAGCAAGGAAATTAAAAAAATTTGATTAACACTTAAAAATAAGGAAAATCCTATTGACAGACCTCCGGAACAGCTATTTTAGGGTTTAGCAGGACCTCTCTTTTCAAATGCAACGGGGGAGGGGCTGATTTTTTCTACGGACGAGGCGATGACAAAGGCGACGGAGACTAGGCCGGGCACACCCCGGAGTCGCCCGGGGCGGCCGCACGCGGACGCCGAGGCTCGCGTGCGGGGTCTCTACTGCGCGGCCCACCACCCCAACGGCTGCTCCCCGACCCGAAGCGCAAAAGACCCGCGGTACCAGGGCGGCCTTAGCGTCCCGGGCGAAGACGAACTGGCCAATGCGTTCCTTCTCCTCGGGCTGGATCGATCGCACAGCTAGCAGCCATTCGGCGCGGCTCGGCAGCCACGTGCCACAGGGAAAGGCCCAGCGCACGCCCTCCATCGCCGGCAGCACGCAGAGTCGCCAGGCGAGGAGAACCATCAACCGAAGGCCTCGCCGCCGCCCCGGGATCGATGGCGCGGACGCGGGCGGAGCCCCTCCCAGCTGCCCCGGCGCCGCGCGGGGGGCGGGGCGCCGTGTGCGTCCGCAGGACCTGGGTCACGGGGGGCGGGGCGCCGCGTGCGTAGGCGGGGCGCCGCGGGCGTCCTCCCGCGCGGGGGCGGGGCGTCGCGTGCGTGGGCGGGGCGCCCGGCGCGTCCGCGGGAGGTGGCTCACCTGCGGCCCTCGCTGCGCGTCACCCGCGCGGCCGCCGCCTCCTCGGAAGCCGGGACCCTGCTCTGCGCTCTGCGTCCTCTGCGTTCTGCGGCAGCGCGTGACCGCGCGCGGGGCGGGGCCTCGGGGGCGCGAGGGGCGGGACGGAGGCGCGGCGCGTACCGGCGGGCGCTCAGACTTGAAGAAGAGGCAGCGCGACAGTGGCGGGAGCCAATCGCAGCCAGGCCTCGGGAGCGGAGAGGCCGGGCTGGAGACTTCGGAGACCGCGGTGCAGGTGGGTGATCGCGGGGCACCGGGGGAGCGTCGGGGGCCCGCCTCGTTCCCGGGCCAGGGCCGGCCTCATCGTCCGCAAAGCCGAGGGCTCTCTGGCCTCGGTCGCCCATGCCGCTCGTCTTGAGCCGGGGCGAGGGGGCTTCCGTGACACAGGGCGCCGCGGGGCGCTTCGGGAGTTGTTTCCAGGGCCCCGGGTTGCCTCCCCCAACACCCGACCCCGGAGGCCTGAGCGCCCCGAGGCCCTTCCGGCCCTATGCCCGCCCCGGCCCCCAACCCCGCCTCACTCCTTCTGGAGCGGCACGGCCCCCGCCTTAAGCCGAGAGAGACTTCGGGCGAGCCACGGAGCCGTGCAGAGGCCGTCAAGGGATCCAGGGGCTGTTTCTTCGTTTGCCAAGCCCGGGCCGGAGCCCTGGGGAGAAAAGTGAGGATTCTGTTGTTGAGGCGCCGGTGGTTCCGTTCTTATTACGGGTCCTGGCTCTGAAAGCAACGGAACCAAGTTAAATAGTTTCAGGAGCCCTTCATAGTTGCTCTGCGCCTTTGCTCAGATGTTTGTGATCAAAGATCTTGCGGCTTTGGGGCCAGGGAACAGTTGAGATCTGTAGATGAATATAAATGCCCATCTTTGAGATAGATTAAATGCCACGCTGTGTGATTCAGCCAATTCCCTTCTTCCTTTGGCTGCCAGAGAATATTAACTAAAGGCCAGCAGTAGTACTTAACAGTTACCTGCGGCTTACTTCCGTCTTTTTTAAAATGGGTTCTATTCTATTTTCATTTATATTTATTTCTGTTAACTTTTCGTGATATCAGCCCCCCTCCAGTCATTTCAACTAAATGGGATCTTGAACACAAGCAAACACAAATCCTCAAAGGGCTTTAAAATTAATAACTCGCTTCACATATCAGTGTGGCTAATACTAAAAACGTGTCAGGTGCTTTATCTGCTTACAGTCTGGCAAAGAAGATGAACCATGTACAAAAAACTACAGAAAGAGAAAATGTAAAGATATGTAAAGTATGAAGTGCTGATACCCATACCAGCAATGATTGTTACTAATTTCTCTATTTTTAATGTTGTGTAGCTAAGCATCATATTAAAACTTTTCCATTCTTGTTTATTTGAACTTTTACAATTTTGGTATATTTATGTTTCTAAACCACTTATATGTTCATTATCTCACGTGTTCTATGCAGTAATTTTTACTGATGCAGAAACTGAGATGAGAAAGAGAATTTATGGGATTACTTAAACTCAGATTTAGAAATTTATGGTCTACCCTTTTACTATTCAACTAAGCTTTGTGTATTCACTCTATAGAGCCTAATGTAGGCAGGTAATGTAGTGATTATTTGTACTTGTTCTCTCAGAATATTCTCCGCAACTTCCATCATCACATTCCTTGTTTTTCTTTGTCATTCAGGTCTCAAATGTCATACCAAAGAGAATGTCTCCATGGAACATGTATAGAAAGCTCACTCTTACCATTCCCTAACCCCCAGCCCTGAGCCTTACCTTAGTCGACACTCTTTATAGGTTTGTTTAATGTAATCCCCTTCCCCATCTACTTTTATTTTTTATTTTTTTATTTTTTTTTGAGGATTCATTGAACATTTATTTGGACAGGGTACGGAGTTGAGAGTGTCACTTCCTAGGCACCCCATCTACTTTTAAAATTCTTACTTGTCCTTGAAGGCTTAGCTCAAATCTAAAGGACTACCACAGCGTACTAAAAAAAAAAAAAAAAAAAAAAAATATAAAAAAATATATATATATATATATATACACACACACACACACATATAGTCTATACAATTCGTTTGACAATTATTCTAGTACTATTTTATGACATCTCTTCTGTTGGCCTGAATTATTTATATGTGTGTTATCTTGCAAATTAGAATGTGAACTGCTCAAGGGGGATTTCCTGTGTATCTTGTCCTTTACAAATAGTTTACTTCAGCAAATGTTTTTGATGAACTTTTAATAGATTTTACTCTTCATAAGCCAATACTGATATTTATATTCTACCTTTACTTTTTTTACTTTTTTCTTAAAGACATATAAAGTGTGAAGTTAATAGCTTGCCTAATTATATGCAATAAACCCAAAAATGTATTGCAGTATTTTTTACTGCATTGGTTAGGGAAAAAAAAAGGACTAAAGCTTCTGAGAGCATTCGTCTTGCCAGATCCTGATCTGTGGCTTCTTAGGATTATGAGAGACTTGTGTTCTATTTTCAGTTCTATCACCAGTTATCTTTGTGACTTTGGGTAAATAACATAACCTCTCCCAAGTATCAGTTTTAGTAGAAAAGTATCAAGTGAAATATATCTCTAAAATTTGGTGATTTTTTTTTTTTTTTTTTTTAGGTAGTGTTCATTAGTTTTTTATTCTGTTGCAAAATCTTGATTTCCCCTATTCCTTTAATTCCTGTATCTGATCTGTCCCAAAGTTCTATTGGTTCTATTTCTAAAATAGAGCTAAAATATATTTCTAGTCTCTAGTCTAAACCATCGTCATTTCTAACCTGAAATACTGATTAGTTTTCTATCTTGTTCAGGAAAGGGAAACATTCTCTTCCTGTGTCTGTCCTCCATGACAAGCACTCCTGAACCAGTCTTCAGAGCTAAGTTTATAAGGCTGTGCTCTTAAGCACAGTGCTGTAGGCCTCTTTATTTAAGCTAAGGAGAGAGGAAACCTGAAAAGTGTTGTGGCACAGAAAAGAAGGGGGAACTAGTTAACAGTGTGAACACCTCTGAGAGGTTATAAGATGAGGGGAGAGAAGTTAGCATTTGACTGCAAGTTCAGAGTGTGGTGACATTGACATGAACAGTTTATATTCATTTTTATTTGTATTATTTATTTATTTTATTGAAGTATAGGTGGCTTACAATGTTTTGAGTATACAGCCAAATGATTACATTATATATATATATATGTATATGTATATAAATGAGACTTTGAATATAGTGCCCTATGCTATACAGTAGGTCCTTGTTTATTTTATATATGTAATGTGTATCCTTTAATTCCCAGGTCTCAGTTTATCTCTTCCCCTATTTCCCTTTTGGTAACCATCAATTATTTTTCTATGTCTGTGAGCTTATTTCTGTTTTTAAAGTCAGTTTAATTGTATCATTTTTTAGATTCCACATAATAAGTGATATCATATATTTATCTTTCTGTGTCTGATTTATTTCACTTAGTGTGATAATCTCTAGGTCCATCCATGTTGCTGCAAATGGTATTATTTCATTCTTTTAAATGGCTGAGTACTATTGCATTTATATATCTGTCACATCTTCTTTATCCGTTCATATGCTGATGGACATTTAGGTTGCTTCCTTGTCTTGGCTATTGTTAATAGTGCTGCTGTGAACATAGGGTGCATGTATCTTTTCTAATTAGACTTTTTTTCTTTCTTGAATATATGTGGGATTGCTTGATCATGTGGTAATTTCGTTTTGTTTTTAAGAAGCCTTCATACTGTTCTCCATAGTGGCTGAACCAGTTTATATTGCTACCAGTAGTGTAGGAGAGTTCCCTTTTCTCCACATGCTCTGTAGCATTTATTTGTAGGTTTTTTTGATGATGGTCATCCTGACTCATGTAAGGTGGTACCTCATTGTAGTTTTAATTTGCATTTTCCTTATAATAAATGATGTTGAGCATCTTATTATGTGCCTGTTGGCCATCTGTGTGTCTTCTTTGGAGAAATGTCTGTTTAGGTCTTCTGTCTATTTTATGATTAGGTTGTTGATTTTGATATTGTGTTGTATAAGCTGTTTGTATATTTTAGAAATTAAGACTTTGTTGATTGTACTGTTTGCAAATATTTTCTCCCATTCTGAAGGTTGTCTTTTTGTTTTGTTTATTATTTCTTTTTCTGTGCAATAGATTTTAAGTTTAATTAGATCCTATTTGTTTATATTTGCTTTTGTTTCCAATTCTAGGGGAGAGATACAAAAATGTTGCTGGGATTTATGTCAAAGAGTTTGTTTTCCTCTAGGAGTTTTATAATATTGGGTTTTGCATTTAGATCTTTAATCCATTTTGAGTTTTTTTTTTTTTTTTATCTGTATATGTGTTAAAGAATATTCTAATTTTATTCTTTTACCTGTAGCTGTCCACTATTCTCAGCAGCTCTTATTGAAGAGACCATCTTCTCTGTTGTGTTGTAATTGATTGACTATAAGTGTGTGGGTTTATTTCTGGGCTTTCTGACCTTTTGCATTGATCTGTGTGTGTGTTTGTACCAGTACAATACTGTTTTGATTATTCTAGCTTTGTATAGGCTGAAGTCAGGGAGCATGATTCCTCCAGCTCCATTCTTCTTTCTTAAGATTGTTTTGGCTCTTTTGGGTCTTTTGTTTTCCATACAAATTTAAAAAAATTTTTGGTTCAGTGACAGGAACAATGTTAATAGAGTGAAAGAGAAGAACCTGATTGTAGTGGATTGAGATAATAACTGGTTGCAAAGTTACTGCAGACAATTCTTTAAAGAATTTTTTCTGGGAATAAAAGAATAGGATGATAGCTAGCAGAGAGTGCAAGGTCAAATGATAGATTTTTGTTTGATGTTTGTTTAAAGATGGGAGATAGTAAAACTTGTATACTGATAGAAAATGTTCAGTAGAGTGGGAGAAATTGTGAATGTATGAGTTTGTATGTGTGTTCACCACTCAGAAGTGTACTCCACAGTGGAGGACCTTGTCTCTAATGTTTTTGACTCTGTGTCCAATCTCTGGAATAGTGCTTACTACAATAATAGTTACTTCATAAATATTCTAATATTTGTTGAATAAATGAAAATTTAGACTCTATTTATCTTAACTTCTTTCAATTCATTCTTTACACATCAGCCAGATGGATTATTTTAAAAAAATAAATCGGATTATGTCCCTATCTAGTTCAGTTTTCCATAAATCCAGTAGGAAGTCAAGAAACACCCGAAGTAACAGGCAAATTTGGCCTTGGAATATGGAATGAAGCAGGACCAAGGCTAATAGAGTTTTGACAAGAGAATGCACTGGTCATAGCAAACACCTTCTTCCAACAGCACAAGAGAAGACCCTAACATGGACATCAGCAGATGGCCAACACCAAAATCAGATTAATTATATTCTTTGCAGCCAAAGATGGAGAAGCTCTATACAGTCAGCAAAAACAAGACCGGGAGCTGACTGTGGCTCAGATCATGAACACCTTATTGCCAAATTCAGACTTAAATTGAAGAAAGTAGGGAAAACCACTGGACCATTCAGGTATGACCTAAATTAAATCCCTTACGACTATACAGTGGCAGTGATAAGTATATTTAAGGGACTAGATATGACAGACAGAGTACCTGATGAACTATGGATGGACGTTCATGACACTGTACAGGAGAGAGGGATCAAGACCATCCCTAAGAAAAATAAATGCAAAAAAGCAAAATGGCTGTCTGAGGAGGTCTTACAAATAGCTGTGGAAAGAAGGGAAGCGAAAAGCAGAGGAGAAAAGGAAAGATATACCCATTTGAATACAGAGTTCCAAAGAATAGCAAGGAGAGATAAGAAAGCCTTCCTCGGTGATCAGTGCAAAGAAATAGAGGAAAACAATAGAAGGGGAAAGACTAGAGATCTCTTCAAGAAAATTAGAAATACCAAAGGAACATTTCATGCAAAGATGGGCTCAATAAAGGACAGTAATGGTATGGACCTAACAGAAGCAGAAGATACTAAGAAGAGGTGGCAAGAATACACAGAAGAACTATACAAAAATGATCTTCACAACCCAGATAATCACAATGGTGTGATCACTCACCTAGAGCCAGACATCCTGGAATGTGAAGTCAAGTGGGCCTTAGGAAGCATCACTATGAACAAAGCTAGTGGAGGTGATGGAATTCCATTTGAGCTATTTCAAATCCTGAAAGATGATGCTGTGAAAGTGCTGCACTCAATATGCCAGCAAATTTGGAAAACTGAGCAGTGGCCACAGGACTGGAAAAGGTCAGTTTTCGTTCCAATCCCAAAGAAAGGCAATGCCAAAGAATGCTCAGACTACCACACAATTGCACTCATCTCACATGCTAGTAAAGTAATGCTCAAAATTCTCCAAGCCAGGCTTCAACAATACGTAAACCGTGAACTTCCAGATGTTCAAGCTGGATTTAGAAAAGACAGAGGAACCAGAAATCAAATTGCCAACATCTGCTGGATCATTGAAAAAGCAAGAGAGTTCCAGAAAAGCATCTATTTCTGCTTTATTGACTATGCCAAAGCTGTTCACTGTGGATCACAACAAACTGAAAAATTCTTCAAGAGATGGGAATACCAGAGCACCTGACCTGCCTCTTGAGAAACCTATATGCAGGTCAGGAAGCAACAGTTAGAACTGGACATAGAACAACAAACTGATTCCAAATAGGGAAAGGAGTACATCAAGGCTGTATATTGTCATCCTGCTTATTTAACTTGATGCAGAGTACATCATGAGAAACGCTAGGCTGGATGAAGCACAAGCTGGAATCAAGATTGCCGAGAGAAATCTCAATAACCTCAATAATCTCAGGTTTACAAATGACACCACCCTTATGGCAGAAAGCAAAGAAGAGCTAAAGAGCCTCTTGATGAAAGTGAAAGAGGAGAGTGAAAAAGTTGGCTTAAAGCTCAACATTCAGAAAACTAAGATCATGGCATCACGTCCCAACAGTTCATGGAAAATAGATGGGGAAACAGTGGCAGACTTTATTTTTTTGGGCTCCAAAAATCACTGCAGATGGTGACTGCAGCCATGAAATGAAAAGATGCTTGCTCCTTGGAAGAAAAGCTCTGACCAGCCTAGACAGCATATTCAAAAGCAGAGACATTACTTTGCCATCAAAGGTCTGTCTAGTCAAGGCTATGGTTTTTCCAGTAGTGATGTATGGATGTGAGAGTTGAACTATAAAGAAAGCTGAGGGCTGAAGAACTGATGCTTTTGAACTGTGGTTTGTAGAAGACTCTTGAGAGTCCCTTGGACTTCAAGGAGTCCAACCAGTCTATCCTAAAGGAGATCAGTCCTGAGTGTTCATTGGAAGGACTGATTTTGAAGCTGAAACTCCCGTACTTTGGCCTTCTGATGCGAAGAGCTGACTCATTTGAAAAGAACCTGATGCTGGGAAATATTGAAGGCAGGAGAATAAGGGGACAACAGAGGATGAGATGGTTGGATGGCATCACCAACTCAATGGACATGGGTTTGAGTAAGGTCCGGGAGTTGGTGATGGACAGGGAGGTCTGGCGTGCTGCAGTCCATGCAGTTGGAATGAGTCAGACACAACTGAGTGACATAACTGAAATCCAGCTGCGCTTAGAATAAAATTCCAGTTCCTTGCGTCTTACAAGATCCTGCACGAGGTAGCACCAGCCTTCTGTAGGCCTGTCTCTCCAACATTCTTGCTGTCATTAACTACACTCCAACAATGCTGGCCTTAGGTCATATTCTAAAACTGAATGACCCTTTCCCACTTTAGGGCTTAATACATAATTTCTCTCACCACCCCTTACCTTCTCATCTTTCAGGTGTTAACTTATGAAACCAGTTCAGGAAGGCTCTCCCTGAAATTATAGTGGATTGAAAGCATGTTCTCTGGAGCCAAACTTTCTGGGTTTATAGCCTATCTCACTGCTTACTTGCTATCCATTATTATTTTCAAGATTTTGTTTCAAGACACTGTTAAACCATTTTTCACATTTTATTTCACATACATAGGTAATGACAAATATATCATGACTTCTGCCCAGAAGTGATTATAAGATATATATCAATTTCAGGTATATTAAGTCTCATATTCCCTGGGTCTATAAAATAGAGATAATAGTAGTATCTATTTTATGGTAGTTGTTTTGGAGATTAAAGAGTAGGTAAAGATGTAGTTACAGAGTCTGGCACAGAGTAAGGTTATGTAAGTTTTGTAAGTTTTCGCTGTTACCATTGCATTATCTGCAATTGAATACCATCCACTGTTCATTTTTATTTTCTTTTTCCAGTTGTTTCTTCACAGAATGTATTATAATTTATAATTTGTCAGTCTTCTTTTCTATATACTAAACATCAGGAAAGCAGTGATCATGTCTGCCTTTATTCTCCTTGCTATCTGTAGTGTGTAATTCACTACCTGGCATATAGTTAGCACTCTGTAATAAATATTGAAATAGAATAGCTAGAAATGTCAGTGACTAAACTTCTATCAATGGGAGACTTAAAGAAATCAGAGCCTGCATCAGTCATAACACAGCTTTAGTTTAATATTCTTCTATCAATTTGCATATGTTCCTTTGTTGTTACTTAATATCAAAAGCTTGGTTATTAGGCTTGGTGCCTGTACTTTTAGTGACTAAATTTTTTTAAATCAAATTATAATGGAAGACATTAAAGGAAAAAAAAACAAGTGAAATTTTGAAAATTGATTCAGTGTTTTCAGCAGGAAGGTGAAGAGAAAAATGCCATTTAACTGTGACACAGCTTTTTATGACTTGGAAATTTTCATTCTCATGGCAAGCCCTTTTAAAAATAATCGTATCAACCTTGTACACACATTTTAAAAAGTAAGCAAAATTAATTTGCTGAGATACTCACATTCAGAGCCTAACTCTTCTGTTCACCTTCAACTTAAAGTTGGAATGTCCATGTTTTTCTATATACATTGTTCTCTGTTATCAGGAGCATTAGTGATGTATGATTTTTTAAACAAAGTCAGTGTCCATTTTTATCTTCAGGGTTTTCTTCCAAGACTGATACACATCTTTCACATTTTGATGCACATAACACATGTAATAACACGTATCTTATGACTGCTGTTTAAAGTGGTTATTAGATACATTTCTATCAATTTCAGATGCGTTAAGTATGAAAAATTGTGTCTTAAAATTAGTGAAATATGATATTGAACTTATAGAATATTTTGGAAAAAAAGAATTGCCTACAAATCTTTTATCCAGATTTAAGAATTGTTTAACATTTAATAATGTTTATTGCTAAGTATACATTATTATTGATTTTGACCATTAATATTTATATACCACTTGACAACATTAATATTAATGTCATTTAAGCAGCACTGCAGTACAATGTAATTTAATGTGTCCACTTTGCAGTTAAGGAAGCCAGAGCCTTAAAGAGCGTCAGTAGGGGTCACTAGTCAGTGATGGATCATCTGGGACCCTATTCCTTCACCTCTCAATCCCAGGTTGTTTGCCATTTGCAAAATACACTTAATATTAGGAGTGAAAGTAAAAGTCACTCAGTCATGTCCGACTCTTTGTGATCCCATGGACTGTAGCCCACCATTCTCCTCTGTCCATGGAATTCTCCAGGCCAGAATACTCGAGGGGTAACTGTTCCCTTCTCCAGGGGATCCTCCCAACCCAGGGACTGAACCCAGGTCTCCCGCATTGCAGGTGGATTCAGGCTTCCCTGGTGGCTCAGTTGGTTAAAGAATCCGCCTGCATTGTGGGAGACCTGGGTTGGGAAGATGCCCTGGAGGAGGGCATGGCAACCCACTCCAGTATGCTGGCCTGGAGAATTCCATGGACTGTATAGTCCATGAGGTTGCAGAGTCAGATACGACTGAGCAGCTTTTACTTTCTTTTACCCCCTGAGCTACCAGGGGAGCCTTGTATTATTAGAGACTTACACAAACCAAACTTAAGAATAGAAAGTTTCAGCTTCTTGGATTTATCCTGTGTAGAGTACATGGATGGTGGGCTTTTATCTTTGATAAAAGTGACTAGCTGTATATGATCCTAATATATTTGAGAATACTTGAAAATTTATAGTAAAGTTTGCATTTAGTGACTATCTTTGTATCAGTAGAAATAAGAATGCTGTTTTATAATTGGAGGATAATTGCTTTACAATGTTGTGGTGGTCTCTGCCATACATCAACATGATACATCATAATTAGATATATATCCCCTCCCTCATAAGCCTCCTTCACACCCCCTACACCCCCATATTCCACCCCTCTGGTTGTCACAGAGCACCAGGCTGGGCTCCCTGTGTTTTACAGCAGTTTCCTGCTAATTACCTTTTTCACTCATGATAGTGTATATATGTCAATGCTACTTTCTCAATTTGTCCTACATTTTCCTTCCCCCACTGTGTCCACAGACCATTCTCAATGTCGGGGTTGGCATTTATTCTCCGTAAATAGGTTCATCAGTACTATTTCCTAGATTCCATATGTATTTTTTTTTCATATGTATATTTTAATGTACAATTTTTGTTTTTCTATGACTTACATCACTCTGTGTAACATGCCTTTATCCACCTCACTACTTACTACTAACTCAAATTCCTTTCTTTTTATGGCTGAGTTTGGGCTTCCCTGGTGGCTCAGCTGGTAATGATTCAGCCTGCAATGCAGGAGACCTGGGTTCGATCCCTGGGTTGGAAAAATCCCCTGGAGAAGGGAATGGCTACCCACTCCAGTGTTCTGGCCTGGAGAATTCCATGGACTGTATAGTCCATGGGGTCACAAAGAGTCGGACCCGACTGAGCAACTTTCACTCACTCACTCATTCCATAGTATATATGTACTACAGTTTATCCATTCATTTGTTGATGGACATCTAGATTGATTTCCGTGTCTTGGCCATTGTAAACAAGTGCTGTAGTGAACATTAGGGTGCATGTGTCTTTTTGAATTGTGGTTTTTTAAAAGCCATAAGGGTATATGCTCAGTATTGAGATTGCTGGGTCATATGGTATTTGTATTGCTAGTTTTTGAAGAAATTTCCATACTGCTCTCCATAGTGGCTATACCACTTTACATCCCATCAACAGTGCAGGAGGGTTCCCTTTCTCAGCTTCCACTCCAGCATTTATCGTTTGTAGGTTTTTTGATGATGGCCATTGTCACCTGTGTAAGGTGATACCTCATTGTAGTTTTGATTTGCGTTTCTCTGATAATAAGCATTGTTGAACATCTTTTCATGTGTTTATTGGCCATCTGTATGTCTTTGGAGAAATGTCTGTTTAGGTCTTCTGCTCATTTTTTGATTGGGCTATTTGTTTTTCTGATATTGAGATTTATGAACTGCTTATACATTTTGGAGAATAATCCTTTGTCAGTTGCTACATTTGCAAATATTTTCTCCCATTCTGAGTGTTGTCTTTTACTCTTGTATATTGTTTCCTTGCCTTGCAAAAGCTTTATAGTTTAATTAGGTCCCATTTGGGGCTTCTCTGGTGGCTCAGTGTTAGGATGACCAGCAGGGATAGGATGGGGAGGGAGGTGGGAGGGGGGTTCAGGATCAGGAACACATGTACACCCATGGCTGATTCATGTCGATACACGGCAAAACCACTACAATACTGTAAAGTAATTAGCCTCCAGTTAAAATGAATACATTTATATTAAAAAAAAAAAGACTCTGCAGGAGGTGGCAAGAGTCATGAGTTCGATCTCTGGGTCAGGAAGATCAATTTGAGGAAGAAATGGCAACCCACTCCAGCATTCTTGCCGGGAGAATCCCATGGACAGAATATTCTAGTGGGCTACAGCCCATAGGGTCGCAAAGAATCAGCCACACTGATGCCACCGAGCATTCATGCGGTCCTATTTATTTTTGTTTTTGTTTCCCTTACTTTAAGAGGTGGGTCAAGGAGGATCTTATGTCAAAGACTGTTCTACCTATGTTTTCCTCTAAGAGCTTTATAAGTTGCTAGCCTAACATTTGAGTCTTTAATCCATTTCAAGTTTATTTTTGTGTATGGTGGTAGAAAGTGTTCTTTTCATTCTTTTACATGTGGCTGTCCACTTTTCCCAGCACTGCTTATTGAAGAGGTTGTCTTTTCTCCATTGTATAGTCTCCTTTGTCAAAAATAAGGTGCCCATAGGTATGTGGGTTTGTCTCTGCGCTTTCTTTCTTGTCCTATTGGTTTGTATTTCTGTTGTTGTGCTGGTACCATACTCTTGATGACTATCAGATCAGATCAGATCAGTCGCTCAGTTGTGTCTGACTCTTTGCGACCCCATGAATTGCAGCACGCCAGGCCTCCTTGTCCATCACCAACTCCCGGAGTTCACTCAGACACGTCCATCGAGTCAGTGATGCCATCCAGCCATCTCATCCTCTGTCGTCCCCTTCTCCTCCTGCCCCCAATTCCTCCCAGCATCAGAGTCTTTTCCATTGAGTCAACTCTTCGCATGAGGTGGCCAAAGTACTGGAGTTTCAGCTTTAGCATCATTCCTTCCAAAGAAATCCCAGGGCTAATCTCCTTCAGAATGGACTGGTTGGATGTCCTTGCAGTCCAAGGGACTCTCAATAGTCTTCTCCAACACCACAGTTCAAAAGCATCAATTCTTCGGTGCTCAGCCTTCTTCACAGTCCAACTCTCACGTCCATGACTACAGGAAAAACCATAGCCTTGACTAGACGAACCTTTGTTGGCAAAGTAATGTCTCTGCTTTTGAATATGCTATCTAGGTTGGTCATAACTTTCCTTCCAAGGAGTAAGCGTCTTTTAATTTCATGGCTGCAGTCACCATCTGCAGTGATTTTGGAGCCCAGAAACATAAAGTCTGACACTGTTTCCACTGTTGCCCCATCTATTTGCCATGCAGTGATGGGACCAGATGCCATGATCTTAATTTTCTGAATGTTGAGCTTTAAGCCAACTTTTTCACTCTCCACTTTCACTTTCATCAAGAGGCTTTTTAGTTCCTCTTCACTTTCTGCCATAAGGGTGGTGTCATCTGCATGTCTGAGGTTATTGGTATTTCTCCGGGCAATCTTGATTCCAGCTTGTGTTTCTTCCAGTCCAGCGTTTCTCATGATGTACTCTGCATAGAAGTTAAATAAGCAGGGTGACAATATACAGCCTTGACGTATTCCTTTTCCTATTTGGAACCAGTCTGTTGTTCCATGTCCAGTTGTAACTGTTGCTTCCTGACCTGCATACAAATTTCTCAAGAGGCAGATCAGGTAGTCTGGTATTCCCATCTCTTTCAGAATTTTCCACAGTTTATTGTGATCCACACAGTCAAAGGCTTTGGCATAGTCAATAAAGCAGAAATAGATGTTTTTCTGGAACTCTCTTGCTTTTGCCACGATCCAGCAGATGTTGGCAATTTGGTCTCTGGTTCCTCTGCCTTTTCTAAAACCAGCTTGAAAATCAGGAAGTTCACGGTTCACATATTGCTGACTATAGCTTTGTAGTATAGTCTGAAGTCAGCAAGGTTGATTTCTCCAGCTCTGGTTTTCTTAAGATTGCTTTGGCTATTTGGGGGTCTTTTGTTTTTCCAAATAATGAATTTTTTTGTTCCAGTACTGTGAAAAATTACATTGGTAGTTTGATAGGGATAACATTGAGTCTGGAGATTGCTTTGGCTAGTATAGTCATTTTCACAATATTTTTCCAATTCAAGAACATGGTATATCACTCCATCTGTTTGTGTTGTCTTTGGTTTCTTTTATCTGTATCTTGTAGTTTTCTGCATACAGGTATTTCGTCTCTTTAGGTTGGTTTGTTCCCAGCTATTTAATTCTTTTTGTTGCAATGGTGAATGGGATTGTTTCCTTAATTTCTCTTTTTGATTTTTCATTGTTAGTGTATAGGAATGTAAGGGATTTCTGTATATTAATTTTATATCCTCTGACTTTACCGTATTCATTGATTAGCTCTAATAATTTTCTGGTGGCATCTTTAGTGTTCTATATATAGTATTATGTCATCTACGAACAGTGAGAATTTTTCTTTTTCAATCCATACTCCTTTTATTTCTTGTTCTTCTCTGACTACTATGGCTAGGACTTCGAAAACTGTATTGAATAAGAGTGTTAAGAATGAACACCCTTAATCATGTTTCTGATATTAAAATGTTTTTAGTTTTTCACCATTGAGAATAATGTTTATCTGTGGGTTACTTGTACATGACCTTTATTGTGTTGAGGTATGTTCCTTTTCTACCCACATTCTGTTGAATTTTTTAATAATTATATTTATTTTAAATTGATTGCTTTACAATATTGGTTTAATTTCTCTCATACATCAACATGAATTAACCATAGGTGTACATATGTCTCCTCCCTCTTGAACCTTCCTCCCACCTTCCAACCTTTCCCACCCCTCTAGGTTACTACAGAGCTCCAGTGTGAGTTCCCTGAGTCATACAGCAAATTCCCTTTGGCTGTCTGTTTTACATATGTTAGTGTATGTGCCTCCATGCTGCTGTCTCCCTTCATCTTGCGGTCTCCTTCTTCTCTCCTGCCCTTGTCCATAAATCTGTTCTCTGTGTTTTCTCCATTGCTGCCCTGCAAGTAGGTTCATCAGTACCATCTTTCTAGATTTCATATATATGCATTAATATATGATATTTGTTTTTCTTACTTACTTCAGTCTCTGTAATAAGCTTTAGGTTCATCTACCTCATTAGAACTGACTCAGATGTGTTCCTTTTTATGGCTGAGTAGTATTCCGTTGTATATAGGTACCACAGCTTCTTGATCCATTCATCTGTCAGTGGACATCTAGGTTGCTTCCATGTCCTCAGTTCAGTTCAGTCTCTCAGTTGTGTCTGACTCTTTGCGACCCCATGAATTGCAGCACGCCAGGCCTCCCTGTCCATCACCAACTCCCGGAGTTCACTCAGACTCACGTCCATCGAGTCAGTGATGCCATCCAGCCATCTCATCCTCTGTCGTCCCCTTCTCCTCCTGCCCCCAATCCCTCCCAGCATCAGAGTCTTTTCCAGTGAGTCAACTCTTCTCATGAGGTGGCCAAAGTACTGGAGTTTCAGCTTTAGCATCATTCCTTCCAAAGAAATCCCAGGGCTGATCTCCTTCAGAATGGACTGGTTGGATCTCCTTGCAGTCCAAGGGACTCTCAATAGTCTTCTCCAACACCACAGTTCAAAAGCATCAATTCTTCGGTGCTCAGCCTTCTTCACAGTCCAACTCTCACGTGCATACATGACTACAGGAAAAACCATAGCCTTGACTAGACGAACCTTTGGTGGCAAAGTAATGTCTCTGCTTTTGAATATGCTATCTATGTTGGTCATAACTTTCCTTCCAAGGAGTAAGTGTCTTTTAATTTCATGGCTGCAGTCACCATCTGCAGTGATTTTGGAGCCCAGAAACGTAAAGTCTGACACTGTTTCCACTGTTTCCCCATCTATTTCCCATGAAGTGATGGGACCGGATGCCATGATCTTCGTTTTCTGAATGTTGAGCTTTAAGCCAACTTTTTCACTCTCTGTAGCTATAGTAAATGGTGCTACAGTGAACATTGGGGTACATGTTTCTTTTTCAGTTTTGGATTCCTCAGGGTATATGCCTAAAAGTGGTATTGCTGGGTTATATGGTAGTTTTATTCCTGATTTTCTAAGGAATCTCCATACTGTCTTCCATCATGGCTCTTTCAATTCAGTATTCCCAGTAGCAGTGCACGAGGGTTTCCTTTTCTCCACACCCTCTCCAGCACTTTTTTGATGATGGCAATTCTGACTGGTATGAGGTAATAGCTCATTGTAGTTTTTGTTTACATTTCTCTAATAATGAGTGATGTTGAGCATCTCTTCATGTGTTTATTAGCCATCCATATATTTTTAGAGAAATGTCTGTTTAGGTCTTTTGCCCACTTTTTGATTGGATTGTTTCTCTGGCATTGAGTTGTACGAATTGTTTGTATATTTTGGAGATTAATCCTTTGTCAGTTATTTCATTTGCTATTATTTTCTCCCATTCTGAGGGTTATCTTTTCACCTTGTTTACAGTTTCCTTTGCTGTGCAAAAGCTTTTAAGTTTAATTTGGTCCCACTTGTTTATTTTTGTTTTTATTTCCATTGTTCTAGGAGGTGGTTCGTAGAGGATCTTGCTATGATTTATGTCATACAATGTTCTGCCTATGTTTTCTTCCAAGAGTTTTATAGTTTCTATAATTTCTATCAAACTATAGTTTTATAGTGTACATTTAGGTCTTTAATCCATTTGTTTATCTTTGTGTATGGTGTTAGGAAGTATACTAATTTCATTCTTCTACATGTTGTTGTCCAGTTCTCCCAGCACCACTTATTGAAGAAGCTATCTTTTTCCCCACTGCATATTCTTAACTCCTTTGTCAAAGATAAGGTGCCCCTAGGTGCATGGGTTTGTCTCTGGGCTTTCTATCTTGTTCAGTTGGTCTATACTTTTCTTTTTGTGCCACTACCATACTGTCTTGATGACTGTAGCTTTGTAGTATAGTCTGAAATCAGGTAAGTTGATTCCTTCAACTCCATTCTTCTTTCTCAAGATTGCTTTGGCTATTTGGGGTCTTTTGTGTTTCCGTACAAACAGATTTTTTGTTCTAGTTCTGTGAAAAATGCCATTGGTAATTTGATAGGGATTGCCTTGAATCTGTTGATTGCATTTGGTAGTTCAGTCATTTTCACAATATTGATTCTTCCAAGCCAGGATCATGAAATATTCCTCTGTCTATTTATATCATCCTTGATTTCTTTCATCAGTGTCTTATAGTTTGCTGAATACAGTTCTTTTGTCTCTTTAGGTAGATTTATTCCTAGGTATTTTATTCTTTTTGTTGCAATGGTAAATGGGATTGATTCCTTAATTTCTCTTTCTGATTTTTCATTGTTAGTATATAGGAATGCATGTGTTTTCTGTGTATCGATTTTGTATCCTGCAACTTTACCATATTCACTGATTAGCTCTAGTAATTTTTTGATAGTATCTTTAGGGTTTTTTATGTACAGTATCATGTTATCTGCAAATAGAGTTTTATTTCTTCCTTTCCAGTCTGGATTCCTTTTATTTGTTTTTCTTTTCTGATTTCTGTAGCTAGGACATCCAAAACTATGTTGAATAATAGGGCACCCTATCTCACAAGTGGGCACCCTTGTCTTGTTTCTGATCTTAGAGTGAATGCTTTCAGTTTCTCACCATTGAGAATCATGTTTGCGTTGGTTTTCTGTAAACGGCCTTTGTTAACGGTAGATTCCTTCTGTGCCCATTTTTTGGAAGAGTTTATTTTAACATACATGGGTGCTGAATTTTGCAAAAGCTTTTCCTGCCTTTATTGAGGTTATCATATGGTTTTATTTTTCAATTTGTTAATATGGTGTACCACATTGATTGATTTATGTGTATTGAAGAATCCTTGCGTTCCTGAGATAAACCCCACTTGATAAGGGGATATCTGATGCTTTTAATATGTTGTTGTATTCTGTTTGCTAGTATTTTGTTGAGGATTTTTGTATCAATGTTTATTAGTTATTGACTTCCCAGGTGGTACAGTGGTAAAGGAATCTACTTGCCATTACAGGAGACTCAGAATCACAGGTTCAACCTCCAGGACAGGCAGAACCCCTGGAGCAGGAAATAGGAAACCACTCTAGTATTCTAGCCTGGAAAATTCCATGGACAGAGGAGCCTGGTGGGCTACAGTTCATGGGATTGCAAAGAGTCGGACCTGAGAGCATGCATGTGGTACATGTCATCAGTGATATTGGCCTGTAATTTTCTTTTTTTGTGTATGTTTGTCACGTTTTGGTATCAGGGTGATGGTGGCTTATAAAAGGAGTTTGGGAGTTTTCCTTCCTCTGCAGTTTTCTGGAAGAGTTTGAGCAGCATATGGGTTAGCTCTTCTCTAAACTTGCGATAAAGCTTGCCTTTGAAACTATCTGGCGCTGGGCTTTTGTTGGAAGATTTTTTGAGTAGAGTTTTGATTTCAGTGTTTGTGATTGGTGTGTTCATTTTTTCTATTTCTTCCTGCCTTACTTTTGAAAGGTTGTCCTTTTCATAGAATTCATCCGTTTCTTCCAGCTTTTCCATTTTATTGGCATATATTTTATTGGCATTTTATTGGCTCATAGTGGTGTTTTATAATCCTTTATATTTCTTTATTGTCTGTTGTAACTTCTCCTTTGTCTATTCTAATTTTATTGATTTGAGTTTTCTCCTTTTTTTTCTTGATAAGTCTGGCTAACAGTCTGTCAGTTTTGCTTATCTTCTCAAAAAACCAGCTTTTAGTTTCACTGATTTTTTCCTATTGCCTCCTTCATTTCTTTTTCATTTATTTCTGATCTGATCTTTATAATTTCTTTCCTTCTAACAACTTTGGTTTTTTTTTTGTTGTTCTTCTTTTTCTAGTTGCTTAAATGTAAAGTTAGATTGTTTATTTGACGTTTTTCTTGTTTCTTGAGCTAGGTTTATATTGCTATAAATTTCCCTCATAGCACTGGTTTTACTGAATCCTATAGGTTTTGAGTTGTTGTGTTTTCCTTTTTTGCTTTTCCCTCTTTGAGATCTTCAGTGAACTCTTGGTTATTTAGAAGCATATTGTTTAGCCTCCCTGTGTTTGTGATTTTCTTTTACAGTTTATTCCTGTAGTTCATATCTAATCTTATAGCATTGTGGTAAAAAAAACCAAAATGCTTGATATATTTTTAGTTTTACTTTTTTTAAACTTACCAAGGCTAATTTGTGACCCCAAGATGTTATCTTTCCTGGATTGTGTTTCTTACGCACTAGAGAAAAAAGTGAAATCTACTGTTTTTGGATGAAATGTCGTATAGAAATCAATTAATTCCATCTGGCCCAATGTATCATTTAAAACTTGTGTTTCCTTAGTAATTTTTGTGTATGGATGACCTGTCCATTGGTGTGAGTGAGGTTTTAAAGTCCCCCTCTATTATTATGTTACTGTTGATTTCTCCTTTTATAATTGTTAGCATTTCCTTATATATTGAGGTTCTCCTATGTTTGGTGCATATATATTTTTGATTGTTATATCTTCTTCCTGGATTAGTCCCTTGATCTTTATGTAAAGTCCTTCCTTGTCTCCAATATTTTACATTTACATTGTAAATGTAAAATAGACATTTACAATGTCTATTTTATCTGGTTAGGCTACTCCTAAACTTCCTTTTGATTTTCACTTGCATGGAATATATTTTTTAAGTTAAGCTCCATACTTTCAATCTCTATGTGTCCCTATGTTTGAAGTGGGTTTCTTGTAGATGGCATACATAGGGGTCTTGTTTCTGTATCCGTTCATCCTGTCTGTGTCTTTTGCTTGGAGCATTTAATCTGTTTACATTTAAGGTAATTAGTGATATGCATGGTCCTATTACCACTTATTTTATTGTTTGGGGTTTGTTTTTGTGGGTCTTCTCTTACTCTTGTGTTTCCTCTTTAGAGACATTCCTTTAGTATTTGTCATAAAGCTGGTTTGATGGTGCTGAATTCTCTTAACTTTTGCTTCTATGTAAAGCTTTTGATTTCTCTGTCAAATCTGAATGAGATCCTTACTCTAAAGAGTAGTCTTGGTTTTAGGTTTTTTCTTTTCATCGTTTTAAGTATATCCTGCTACTCCCTTCTAGACTGCAGACTTTCTGCTGAAAGATCAGTTATTAGCTTTATGGGAATCCCCTTGTACATTATTTGGTGTTTTGCCCTTGCTCTTTGAATAGGTTTTCTTTGTGTCTAATTTTTGTTAGTTTGATTAATATGTGTCTTGGTCTGTTTCTCTTTGGTTTTATCCTGTGTGGGACTCTCTGGGCTTCCTGGGCTTGTATGGTATTTCCTTTCCCATATTAGGGAAGTTTTTGACTATAATCTCCTCAAATATTTTCTCATACCCTTTCTATTTGTTTTCTTCTTCTGAGACCTCAATAATTCAAATGTTGGTGTGCTTAATTATGTTACAGTCGTCTCTGAGACTGTCTTCGTTTCTTTTCATTCTTTTTTCTTTATTCTGCTCTGTTTCAGTTATTTCCATCATTTATCTTCCTGCTCACTTATCCATTCTTCTGCCTCAATAATTCTGCTCTTGGTTTCCTCTAGTGTATTTGTCATCTCAGTTATTTTGTTTTTCATTGATGATTATATGTTCTTTATTTCTACTAGGTACTTATTAAACATTTCTTGTATGTTCTAAGTCTGTGCCTCAATTCTGTTTATCTGTGCTTCCATTTTCCACATTTTTGGATGATCTTTACTTTCATTACTCTGAATACTTTTTCAAGTAGACTGCCTATTTCTTCTTCATTTGTTTGGTTTTGTGGGTTTTACCGTGTTCCTTCATCTACTGTATATTTCTCTGTCTTTTCCTTTCGTTTAATTTACTGTGCTTGGGGTCTCCTTTCCGTAGCTGCAAGGTCGTAGTTCATGTTGTGGACTTGGTCCCCAGCTGGTGGGTTTGGACCAGTGCCTTGCGAAGCTTTACATGGTGGTGGGGATTGGTGCCTGTGTTCTGGTGGTTGGAGTTGGATCTTGTCTCTCTGAAGGGCAGTACTACATCCAGTGGTTTGTGTTGGGGTGTCTGTAAACAAGGTATGGCATTGGGACACACCTCTGCTACTGAGCAGTGTTGTGTTCATGTTTTGCTGATGGTTTGGCATCAGACGTCTGGCATTGGAGCTTTCTGGCCTTTTGTGTTGCATGGTCTTAGTGTTGAGATGGCGGCCTTTGGGAGAGCTCTTGCTTTTTAATGTTCCATGGGATTGGGAGTTCTCTCATGGTGCAACACCCTGGACTCAGGTCTCCTACCTTGGAGATTCAGGCCTGACTCCTTCTGTAGCCCCAAGACTCCACAAGCCACACAGCATACAAGGGAAAGAAAAAGTCATTAAAGGGAACAAAAAAGGAGTGAGAGAAGAGGGAAAAAACAAAAGAAAAGAGGGGAAAGAGTTAAAAAAAAAAGAAATGAAAAGCAAAAGGAAAAAGAAGACGTCAAATGTAGAAAGAAAAAAAAAAAAGGACAGACGAAACCCATGACAAATGGTGAAAGCAACACAAGCAACAATCAACAGACAAGAATAAACAAAGGAGCTTTCATACTCACAAAGAGAATAGGAAAAAAAAAAAAAGAAGAAAAAAGAATAAAAATAGGAACCAAAAAAGGAAGAGTACATTCAAGCCAATAAACAAATGCTAAGTGAAAACAAATACTAAAAACTAGAGTAGCAGAAATACAAGATCAAAAACGTGGAAAAAACGGAATATAACTAGAGTACTGTAAAAATAGAAAAATAATAAATTTATTCAAAAGTAAAAGGTTTTTGAAAAGGAAAAGTAAGTTAAAAAATAAAAATTAAAGGAATAATAAAGAACACCATTACAACAGTATGAAAAAGAAAAAATATATATGTACATATATAGAGAGAAGAATGTCCTCCTGAATCCTCCGTTGTCCTTGCTTACAGTGCGTACTAGGCATTCTGTTTACTCAGGAAGTCCTCCAACATTTCTGGGAAGGTCTCTGGACCTGTTGTGCGTGCTGTATGGTCAGCTCAGACTCAGATCTGGTCTTACTCCAGCTTGTTCTTGCACCCAAAGTCCACAATTGCCCCCAAAGTCCACAGCCTTAGGCTCTTTCTGGGGATTTAATCTGCTGCACCTGTGGCTAGAGGAGCACATTCCCTTCTTCTTCCATCCTACAACCCCTGGTGCTCAGCTTTGGTTTTGGCCCTGCTTCTGCTTGTAGGCCACCCTCCAATGTCTGTTCCCCACCCAGACAAGAGTGAACGAGAGTAGCAGCTGATCAGGGCTTGCTTGCTCAGTTTGACTTGGGAGAGGGAGTGATATGGGAGACACAACTGGGACATGTGGAAGTGCCCACTGAGATGGAGGCCTGCAGGAAGTTGCTATAGTCAGGCCATCATGTGCTCCCTTAGGGGAGTTGGCCTTGGTTCATGTGTCCCTCAGCAGAGCCAAGCTGCAAAGTTTCCCCAGAAGGTGTGGGCAGTGACCTGTGCCTGCTCACTGCTTGGTGAAAGCTGCTGCCTCTGGTGTTGGGACCACAGTGGCATTTTGTCAACAACCTCTGGCCCTCACCTTGGCTTTAGAGATGGCCAATCAGCCTGCATTCCCCACTCTGGGATCATAAACTTCAGTCATGGCTAGTGCCACATCTGGCACTTTTGCCAGCTTTGGCAGTGGTGGCCAGTGTACCTGCCTCTGGGGTGGCAGTCCACATCTGTGGCTTCTCCCATCTATGGCTTTCACAAAGGCAGAGTCCTGTGTAGTCTGTGCATGTGTGGAATTAGAGTTTCCCTGCAGCAGTGATCCCTTGACTCTCTGGAAGACCCATGCTTTACCTTGGACTCTCTCAGCTGTATTGTACTAGTTCCCTCAGATTAGCATCATTTCTGTCAACCCCAGTTTTCTCCCTGGGCTCCAGTGCCTGAAGCCTGAGCCTCAGCACCCAGCCCCAAATCACTGTAGTGGGCATGCAAACAGTGTCTCAACTGGGAAGTGCTGGTCAGCAGTTATCTCTGTGGTGAATTCTTTTCATTTTGCTTTCCTAATGTTGCTGCGTTCCCCTTTGAGGTTCTGAAGATGCTCCTGTCATCACCCATTAGGGGGTTTCTGAGTGTGCAGACTTTTTCTCCTTCACAGCTCCCTCCCTAAAGTTCAGATCCCCATCCCAAGTCCTTTGTCTTTCATTGTTCTTGTATCTTTTGCCCTACTTCATTCTGTGGAGATTAGCTTGCCTTTTTGGAAGTCTGGCATCTTCTGCCAGCATCCAGAAGGTGTTCTGAATGAGTTGTTCCACATGCAGATGCATTTATGATGTATTTGTGGGGGATGGTGATCTCCCCACCTTCCTTTATGGTATAGTCTTACTTTATGGTATAGTCTTACTCCTCTGCCATTTTGAAAGTCCCCCAAAGAACTTCTTTATACTTATATCATTGGGTTTAATTCTTCAAGAAAAAATGAGACTCAGTAATTGATTTAATCTAACAATCCAAATTACATTCATATTTTTAACATCAATGAACTTAATATAAAAAAAAATTTATCGTTGAGTTTTAAAATTGATGTTCTCAAGGTCTTTGCCACAATGAAGAAATAGAGATTTTATCCTTTTGAAAGTCTCAGATTTGGATATCTTCTTGTTGTTTTACATTCAACTTATTTTTAAAAACTGAGGAACCAGTTACACCAAAAATAAAAGGAAATTTTCTTTGAATATTCTGAGTGTTTTGAACAAGAACAAAACTGTAAGGTCAAAATAGTTTCTGATTTGAATTTATATGTCATTGTCTTTTTCTCTTCATTTTTAAAAGAGTACCTACGGATACACAGGAAGTTACAAAACTAGTACAGAGAGATCACATGTATCCTTCACGCAGTTTCTCCAGTTTTATATCTTACATAATTATTGTTCAAATTCAAAACCAGGAATTTGACATTGATACAGTGTGTGTATAATTTCATGTCATTTTATCATCTGTGTTAGATTCCTGTGGCTACTGTCACAATCAAGTCTCCTTTGTGTATATCCACTTCCTCCAACCCCCCACAACAGAGCCTTCAATCCCTGGAAACCTCTAGTCTGTTTCTCATGCCTATAATTTTATCATTTAAAGGATATTTTAGTAGTGGAATTATAAAATATGTGACCTTTAGAGACTGAATTTTCATTCATGATAATGCTCTTGTAATTCATCTAAATTGTGTGTATAGTAATTTGTTCCTTTTTAAAGGTGAGTTATACTTCGTGGTGTGGATGTACCAGTTTGTATACTCATCTGTTTGTTTAGCAACATTTTGGTTGTTTCCAGTTTTTGATTATATAAATAAAGCTGCTATGAAAAGTTATATACAGGATTTTATGCCCACATAAATTTTTATTTCTCCTAGGATAAATGCTCAGGTCTGTGATTATTGGGTTGTATAATATGTGTTTAGTTTCCTGCCCCTTAGTTTTATTGAGGTATAATTATATATAACATTGAATTTTGGTGTACATCATGATTCCTGCAATGCAAGAGATGCAGGAAACATGGGTTTGATCCCTGGGTTGGGAAGATCCCCTGGAAGAGGAAATGGCAACCCTCCCCAGTATTCTTGCCTGAGAAATACCATGGACAGAGGAATCTGGCAGGCTAAGTCCAAAGGGTCACAGAGTGTTGGACACAACTGAGCAGATGAACACACGCATACCTGTATTGCTAAATAATTACCACAATAAGTTAGCATCTATCTTTTGAAGTTAGTTTTTTCTTCTGATGTGAACTTGTAAGCTCTAACTCTTCTGGTAACTTTCAGATATTCCACATAGTATTGTTAACTATTGTCATCATGCTGAATGTTACATTTCCAGAACTTATTTATCTTATAACTGAAAATTTGTATGTTCTTACTACCTTTACCCAGTTCTCCCCTGCACACACACACCCACCCACCTTTGGCTAAGATTAATTTGTTCTTTTTCTATGACTTTAGGTTTTTAGATCCCACATGTAAGTGACATCATACAACATTTGTCTTTCTCCATTTGATCTAGCATAATGACCTTAAGGTCAATCCATGTTGTCACAACTAGCAATATTCCTTCTTTTTTATGGCTGAATATTTTTCCTCTGTATGTGTGTGTCTCTGTGTGTATGTATATATATATATCATTTTTTCTTTATCCTTTCATGTACCCATGAGCCTTTACAGTGTATCCATGTCTTGGCTATTGTGAACAATGCTACAGTGAAGTGGGGGTACAGACAGCTATTCAGGATGGTGATTTGATGTATTTTGAGTATATACCCAGAAGTTGAATTGCTGAATCATGTGGTACTTCTCCCTGGAGGAGGAAATGGCAACCCACTCCAGTATCTTTGCCTGGAAAATCCCATGGACGGAGAAGCCTAGTGGACTACAGTCCATGGGTCACAAAGACTTAGACACCACTGAAGCATGAAGTGATACTTCTATCTTTTTCAAGAAATGTGCAGACTATTTTCTATTTGACTATACCTGTTTACATTCACAACAGATGTATACAAAGATTTCTTTCCTTTTATCCACATCCACAACACCACTTGTTATTGCTTCTGTTTTTGACAGTAGCCATGCCAACAAGTGTGAGGTGATCTATTAGGGTTTTGATTAGTGTTGTTGAGTACCTTTTCATGTTCCTGTTGGCCATTTGAATATCTTTTTGGAAAGAGAAGGCTATTTGAGTTCTTTGCCCATTTTTAATTGTGTTATTTGGATTTTTTTGCTATTGAGTTGTTTTGAGTTTGTTATACAGTTTGGATGTTGACGTTTTATCAGATGTGTGGTTTGAGAATATTTTGTCACATTTTATAGATTGCCTTTTCGTTTTGTAGATTGTTTCATTTACTGTACAGAAACCTCGTGGCTTGCTATAGTCCCACTTGTTTATTTTTTTGTGTCTGCGCTTTAGTTGTCATACCCCCCCCACCCCCACATCATTGCTATTACTGCGGTCAAGGAGCTTATTCTTCATTTTTCTCCTGGGAGTTTTATGGTAACAGATTTTACATTTAACTCTTTAATTTTGAGTTAATTTTTGTGGATATTGTGAAATAGGGATGTAGTTTCATTCTTTGGCATGTGAATATCCATTTTCCTCAGCTCAATTTTTGAAGAAATTTGTCTTTTTACCACTGAGTTTGTGGCCTTCTTGTCAAACATTAGTTGAACTTATATGTGTTTCCCATTAGTCTATGTATCTGGTTTTGTCCTAGTGCATACTGTTTTGATTACTGTAGCTTTGTAATATAGTTTAAAATCAAGACATGATGTGTCTAGCTTTGTTCTTTCTCAGGGTTGTTTTGCCTATTTAGTGTCTATGATAGTTCCATATAAATTGCAAGATTTTTTTTTTTTCTGTTATTTGTGTGTGTGTGTGTGAGAAAGAGAGAAATGCCTAGGAAATCATGATAGGGATTGTGTTGACTCTATAGATGGCTTTGTGTTGTACGGACATTTTAATAATGTTAATTCTTCAAATCCAAGAACATTTAATATCTTTACATTTATTTATGTCTTCATTTTTTTTCATTAGTATCCTGTACTTTTTGGTGCGTTAAGTTTTTCACCTACATGGTTAATGTACTCCTAAAAAGCCTCTTGATGAAAGTGAAAGAGGAGAGTGAAAAAGTTGGCTTAAAGCTCAACATTCAGAAAATGAAGATCATGGTATCTGGTCCCATCACTTCATGGGAAATAGATGGGGAAACAGTGGAAACAATGTCAGACTTTATTTTTTTGGGCTCCAAAATCACTGCAGATGGTGACTGCAGCCATGAAAATAAAAGACGCTTACTCCTTGGAAGGAAAGTTATGACCAACATAGATAGCATATTAAAAAGCAGAGATATTACTTTGCCAACAAAGGTTCATCTAGTCAAGGCTATGGTTTTTCCTGTGGTCATGTATGGATGTGAGAGTTGGACTGTGAAGAAAGCTAAGCGCTGAAGAATTGATGATTTTGAACTGTGGTGTTGGAGAAGACTCTTGAGAGTCCCTTGGACTGCAAGGAGATCCAACCAGTCCATTCTAAAGAATACCCAGGAGATCAGCCCTGGGTGTTCTTTGGAAAGAATGATACTAAAGCTGAAATGATACTAAAGCTGAAACTCCAATACTTAGACCACCTCATGTGAAGAGTTGACTCTTGGAAAAGACTCTGATGCTGGGAGGGATTGGGGGCAGGAGAAGGGGACAACAGAGAATGAGATGGCTGGATGGCATCACCAACCTGATGGACATGAGCTTGAGTGAACTCTGGGAGTTGGTGATGGACAGGGAGGCCTGGCTTGTTGCAATTCACGGGGTCGCAAAGAGTTGGACACGACTGAGCGACTGAACTGAACTGAACTGAAGTATTATATTTTTGTTGATGCTGCCATAAGTGAGGATGTTTTATTTACTTCATAGTTAATTTCATTCTTAGCATATATAAGACCTGGAGCTGACTGTTGCTCATATCATGAATTCCTTATTCCAAAATTCAGACTTAAATTGAAGAAAGTAGGGAAAACCATTAGCCCATTCAGGAATGACCTAAATCAAACGCTTAAGATTTTACAGTGGAAGTGATAAATAGATTCGAGGGATTAGATCTGATAGAGTACCTGAAGAACTATGGGTGGAGGTTCATAACATTGTACAGGAGACAGTGACCAAAACTGTACAAAAAAGATCTTAATGAGCTGGATAACCCCAATGGTGTGGTCATTCACCTAGAACCAGACATTCTCAAATGTGAAGTCAAGTGGGCTTTAGGAGGCATTACTATGAAAAAATCTGGGGAAGGTATTGGAATTCCAGCTGAGCTATTTCAAACCCTAAAAGTTGATGCTGTGAAAGTGCTGCACTTGATATGTCAGCAAATTTAGAACTCAACACTGCCCACAGGACTGGAAAGGGTCAGTTTTCATTCCAATCCTAAAGAAGGGCCGTACCTAAGAGTGTTCTAACTACCGTACAGTTGGGCTCATTTCACATGCTAGCAAAGTAACGCTCAAAGTCCTTCAAGCTTGGCTTCAACAGTATGTGAACTGAGAACTTCCAGATGAACAAGCTGGATTTAGAAAAGGCAGAGGAACCAGAGACCAAATTGCTAACATCGATATGGATCACAAAAAACAAGGGGATTCTGCTTCTTTGACTACGCTAAAGCCTTTGAATGTGTATATCACAACAAACTGTGGGAAATTCCTAAAGAGATGGGGAAACCAGACCACCTTGCTTATTTAATTATATGCAGAGTGCATCATGTGAAATGCTGGGCTGGATGAATTACAAGCTGGAATCAAGATTGCCAGGAGAAATATCAACAACCTCAGATATGCAGATGATACCAGCCTATTGGCAGGAAATGAAGAGGAACTAAAGAGGCTCTTGATGAAAGTGAAAGAAAGTGAAAAAGCAAAAAACTAGTGCTGGCATCTGGTCCCATCACTTCATAGCAAGTAGATTGGTAAAAAGTAGAAACAGTGCAGATTTTATTTTCTTGGGCTCCAGAATCACTGCAGATGTTAACTGCAGCCATGAAATGAAAAGACACTTGCTCCTTGGAAGAAAAGCTATCATAAACCTTGTCAGTGTATTAAAAAGCAGAGACATCACTTTGCCAACAAAGGTTCATATTGTCAAGGCTATGGTTTTTCCTTCCAGTAGTTGTGTACGGCTGTGAGATTTAGACCACAAAGAAGGCTAATTGCTGAAGAATTGATGGTTTCAAACTGTGGTGTTGGAGAAGACTCTCAAGAATCCCTTGGACAGCAAGGAGTCAAACCAGTTAATCCTAAAGGAAATCAACCTTGAATATTCACTGGAACGACTGATGCTGAAACTGAAGTTCCAATACTTTGGCCACCAGATGGGAAAAACTGACTCATTGGAAAAGACCTTGATGCTGACAGAGATTGAGGGCAGGATGAGAATGGGGTGACAGAGAAAGAGATGATTGGATGGCATCAATGAATCAGTGGTCTTTGAGTTTGAGCAAAGAAGTAGTGAAGGACAGGGAAGCCTGGCATGCTGCAGTCCATGAGGTGCAAAGAGTCAGACACAACAACAATTTTTGTATGTTGATATTATATCCAGTAATTTTGCTTAATTTATTAATGCTTACATTTCTTGGTGGAGTCTATGGAATTTTCTACGTATGTAAAGACTTCTGTTGCCATTTTGTTAATAGTGTTGAGTTTCTTTTTTATCTCTCTTCTTTGTGACTTGACTTTTTGTAGTAATATTCTTTGACTGGCTTCCGAGATAGCTCAGTTGGTAATGATTCTGCCTGCAATGCAGGAGACCTGGGTTTAATCCCGGGGTTGGGAAGATCCCCTGGAGAAGGAAATGGCTATACACTCCAGTATTCTGGCCTGGAGAATTCCATGGACTGTATAGTCCATGGGGTTGCAAAGAGTTGGACACGATTGAGCAACTTTCACTTCACAGTCTTTGACTCTTATCATAATCATTAGTGTAAGTACTATAGGTTTTTTGTTTTTGGTTACCATGAGACTTACATAAAATTTATGTTTTTAACTTATTGTTTTAATCTGACACAGTTTCAATTGCATATATAAATTTTATATTTTTACTTCTCCTTTTCCATTTTAAATTATTGATGTTTTAGTTTATATGTATTTTATATTGTGCATCTAATACATTATTTTAGTTATGGTTATCTATTAATATTTATTTTAAAGTTTTGAATTATGTATCACCATTATAATATTAGAGAATCTGACTTTGTATATTTACCCAGTTAGCTTTATACTTACATTTATGTGTTTTTATCATCTTTTAAAGAATTCCCTTTATTATTTCTTTTAAGGCAAATCTAGTGGAAATGAACTCACTCAGTTTTTGTGTTTTCAGAAAAGTCTTTATCTTTCATTAATTTCTGAAAGATGATTTTGTTGGGTGTAGTATTCCTGAGACAGTGTTTTGTTTTCTTTCAGTATTTTGAATATATCACCCCATTCTCTCCAGGACTACAAAGTTTCTGTTGAGAAATCTGACCACAGTCTATTGGGAGTGGTCCCTTGTATATGATGTATTGCTCCTCTGCTCCTTTTAAAATTCTTCCTTGTCTGACTTTTGACAGTTTAATTACAGTGTGTCTCTATAGCTGTTTTGGAGTAGTCTATTTGGCGTCCTTTGGGCCTCATGGCTTTTGATATCCATATCTCTCCCCAGGTTTGTACAGCCATTATTGCTTTAAAAATATTTTCTGTTCTTTTTTCTTCTGGGATTCTCATAATGCAGTTGTTATTCATTTGATGATATCCTGTGGTTCTCATAGACAATTTTACTCTTTTGCACTTTTTTGCTCCTCCAACTGAATGATTTTAAATGCCCTGTGTTCTATTCATTGATTCTTTTTTTCTGCTTGACCAAGTCTGATGTTAAAGCTGTCCATTGAATTCTTCAGATCAGTCATCGTGTTCTTCAACTCTAGAATTTTTTTTTAATGGCTTATTTCTTGGTTTAACTTCTTGCTTTGCTCATGCGCTGTTTTCCTAATTTTGTTTAATGTCTGTAAAGAAGCTCACTAAACTTCTTTGAGGGGATTATTCTGAAATCTTTGTACACAGTTCAGAAATCTCTGTTTCTTTTGAGTCAGCTTGGAACTTTATTACTTTCCTTTGATGGTGCCATGTTGGCTCAGCTTTCTGCTCCACTGCTGTTGTAAGCAGGGTGGTAGATGGGGCTGCACAGCTTCCTGAGTTTTCTGTTTAGTTTTTCTGATTGGGCAGGCATGGAGGCTATATTCAGACCAGGCTTTGAATTTGCTTTCCAACCTGGGGGCCATGTAACAGCATTCGCAGCTGGTATGACTTGCTGACTAAGGATCTTAATCAGTCAGAACTGCTCACTAAGTTCCTTGGTCAGACAGAATCACTGGCTTGGTGCTCTTCAAGTGTTGCTGAGCTGCTCTGTTTCCTGGATGCTCTGGGCAGGTTCCAGGGAAGTGGGGCTGGGGTTGCATTCACCAATAAAGCTAGGAATTAGCTTCCCTACCTGGGCCAGCAACAGCAGCAAAGCAGGCGTCAAAGCCAGCGAGGCATTGTTGGGGATCTTGCATCATAGTCTTGAAAATACAAGCTAAACCACTTTTTAAGAAACTAGCAAATAATTTCCATTAGCAATGTATGAATGGTCTAGTGTCTCTGAATCCTCTCAAGCTTTTGGTGTTACCACTGTTTTTAATAATATATTAGCAATTCTAATAGGTAATAATATTTCCACTGTGGTCTTAACTTTACATTTTTTCATAGTGGAATATCTTGGAGGTATAGACAGGTTGTTTCCAGACCTCTGCAATAAAGCAAATATTGCAATAAAGCAAGTTATATGTAGTTGTTGTTTTTCCCAATGCTTATAAAAGTTATGTTTAAGTATTAATATCAATACCACTATGTTTAAAAACACTGTACATACCTTAATTTAAAGTATCAGTTCTAAAAAATGCTAACCATCATCTGACAGCACAAGGTTGCCACAAATTATCAAAACTGCAATATCTGTGAAGTTTAATAGAATGAATTACGCCTTTAATGACTAATGATATGAACACCACTTAATGTGCTTATTTTCCATCTGTATGTTTTCATTGGCCAAATATTTTTTCATGCCCTTTGGCTATTTTATAGTTGGATTGTTTGGGTTTTTTTCAACCCATTGAATTTCGAGAGTTCTTTATGTGAATCTTTTATCAGATTTCATTTGCAAGTATTTTCTTACAGGCCATAGCTTGTTTACATGGTCTTTTACAAAGGAAAAGATTTTAGATTTGGTAAAATTCAACCTATCAATTTTTTCCTCTATTCTATGGATTATACTTTTTCTGTCGTATCTGAGAACTCATATTGACTAACCCCTAGTCACAAAGATTTTCTCCTATAATTTCTTTCTTCTAAAAGTTTTATAGTTTAAATTTTTTCCTTTAAATTTATGATGCATTTTGAGTTAATTTTTGTATAAACGGTGATGGTTAGATCAAGGTTCACTTTTTTTTTTGCTTGTGGATATCCATTTGTTTTAATATCATTTGCTTCAGTACTATTCTTTGAATTACTTTTGAACTTTGGTCAAAAATCAGTTGACTTTACTTGAGTGGGACTGTTTGTTAGTTATATATTCTGTTCCACTGATCTGTGTATTTAGTCTTCACCAGTATCATACAGGTTGGAGAAGGCAATGGCAGCCCACTCCAGTACTCTTGCCTGGAAAATCGCATGGATGGAGGAGCCTGGTAGGGTGCAGTCCATGGAGTCGCTAAGAGTCGGACACGACTGAGTGACTTCACTTTCACTTTTCACTTTCATGCATTGGAGAAGGAAATGGCAACCCACTCCAGTGTTCTTGCCTGGAGAATCCCAGGGACGGGGAGCCTGGTGGGCTGCCGTTTATGGGGTCGCACAGAGTCAGACACGACTGAAGTGACTTAGCAGCAGCAGCGGCAGAATCATACAGTCTGGATTCTGTTCAGTTCAGTCAGTTCAGTCCCTCAGTCATGTCCGACTCTTTGCGACCCCATGAATCGCAGCATGCCAGGCCTCTCTGTCCATCACCAACTCCCAGAGTTCACCCAGACTCACGTCCATCGAGTCAGTGATGCCATCTAGCCATCTCATTCTCTGTCATCCCCTTCTCCTCCTGCCCCCAATTCCTCCCAGAATCAGTCTTTTCCAATGAGTCAACTCTTCACATGAGGTGGCCAAAGTACTGGAGTTTCAGCTTTAGCATCATTCCTTCCAAAGAACACCCAGGGCTGATCTCCTTCAGAATGGACTGGTTGGATCTCCTTGCAGTCCGAGGGACTCTTAAGAGTCTTCTCCAACACCACAGTTCAAAAGCATCAATTCTTCAGTGCTGAGCCTTCTTCACAGTCCCAACTCTCACATCCATACATGACCACAGGAAAAACCATAGCCTTGACTAGCCGGACCTTTGTTGGCAAAGTAATGTCTCTGCTTTTGAATATGCTGTCTAGGTTGGTCATAACTTTCCTTCCAAGGAGTAAGCGTCTTTTAATTTCATGGCTGCAGTCACCATCTGCAGTGATTTTGGAGCCCCCAAAAATAAAGTCTGACACTGTTTCCACTGTTTCCCCATCTATTTGCCATGAAGTGATGGGACCGGATGCCATGATCTTCGTTTTCTGAATGTTGAGCTTTAAGCCAGGTTTTTCACTCTCCACTTTCACTTTCATCAAGAGGCTTTTTAGTTCCTCTTCACTTTCTGCCATAAGGGTGGTGTCATCTGCATATCTGAGGTTATTGATATTTCTCCCGGCAATCTTGATTCCAGCTTGTGCTTCTTCCAGTCCAGCGTTTCTCATGATGTACTCTGCATATAAGTTAAATAAGCAGGGTGACAATATACAGCCTTGACGTACTCCTTTTCCTATTTGGAACCAGTCTGTTGTTCCATGTGCAGTCTGGATTACTGTAGGTATATAAGTCTTAAAATCAGGTAGACTGATACTTCTCACGTTATTTTTCAATTTGTGTTAGCTATTCAGCTTTCCTTATCATCCCATATATGTTTTGAAATAAATTTATTATCTATATTTTAGAAAAACTTTTCTGGGATTTTGATAGGAATTGTATTAAACCAGTATAGTCAGTATGGGGAGAAGTGACATACTTACTATGGTGATTTTTCTAACTCATGAATGTGGCATATCTTAACATGTATTTAGGTTTCGTTGATTTCTTTGATTAGCATGTTGTAGTTTTCAGTGTATGAATCCTTGTACATATTTTGTTTTATTCCTGTAAATTTCTCTTTCCCTTTCTCCCTTCTTTGATATTGTAAATTGTTTTGGTTTCCATGTATTCATGGCTATTTTATAGAATAACTGTTTTCATGTGTTATTATATCCTGTGGCATTGTTGAATTTATTTGTGTGTGTGTGTGTGTGTGTTTATGTGCATGTGCTCAGTCATGTTTGCCTCTTTGCAGCCCCATGAACTATAGCTCACCAGGCTCCTCTCTCCATAGGATTTCCCAGGCAAGAATACTGCTGTGGGTTGCCATTTCCTACTCCAGGGGATCTTCTCAACTTAGGGATTGAACCCATGTCTCTTATGTCTCCTGCATTGGCAGGCAGGTTCTTTACCACTAGTGCCACCTGGGAAGCCTATATAAATACATATGTGTGTATTTACATATACAAATATGTATTTGTATTTACATATATATATATACATATATTTTATCAAATACTTTTTCACAGACAAGTTTAAGGTCTATAAATAGTTTATTTCTTCCTTTCAAATATGTATCGTTTGTATGGTATTTTCTTCCTTTGGTGTGCTGGCTAGAACTTCCAATATTATAATGAAAGGCAGTGGTAAGAGTGGTTATCCTTGTCGTTTTTTCTCATCTTAGAACATACAGTTCCTTGTTGTTGTTCAGTTGCTAAGTCATGTCTGAGTCTTTGTGACCTCATGGACTGTAGTATGCCAGGCTTCCCTGTCCTTCACTATCTCCCAGACTTTGCTCAAACTCATGTCCATTGAGTCAATGGTGCCACCCAGCTGTCTCATCCTCTGTCACTCCCTTCTCTTCCT
Organism: Bos mutus; assembly: GCF_027580195.1. NCBI lineage: Eukaryota > Metazoa > Chordata > Mammalia > Artiodactyla > Bovidae > Bos > Bos mutus. Next base: position 78,276,079 of record NC_091631.1, on the reverse strand, counting down.
GCCCTCAATCTTTCCTGGAATCAGAGTCCTTTCCAGTGAGTCTGCTCTTCACCTCAAGTGGCCAAAGTATTGGAGCTTCAGCATCCATTGTTCCAGGGTTGTTCAGCGTTGATTTCATTTAGGATTGACTGGTTTGACCTCCTGTCCAGCTCTCTTACCCTTTAGTGTATAATGTTATCGATAAATTTTATTGTAGATGTTCTTTATCAATTTGAGGAAGTTCTCTATTTCTTACTGGCTGCAGAGTTTTTCTCATTAATAGATACTGGATTTTTAATGCTTTTACTGTGTTGATTTTCTTTCATAGAATCCTTCAAAGGTGGATTACATCTATTGATACTTGAATATTGAAGTATTCTTACATCCCTGGATTAACCTACATGGTTGTAATATAAAATTTCTTTTGTTTATTGCTGAACTTTTAAAAATAATTTTAAAAGTAATTTTTACATCATATTTGTGAAGGTATTTATAGTTCGGGCTTCTTTTTTGTAGTTTCTTTGGGATGCTACAGTAAAACTGACTTTATAAAATTAATTAAGAAGTATTCTCTCTTTTATATTGTGGAAGAAATTGTATAGATTTAGTATCCATTCTTTAAACTTCTGGAAAACTTAATTTGTTTAATAGTAACATGGCTGTTCAAATTTTATATTTCATTTTGCTTGAGTTCTAATGTGTGCTTTTTGAGGAATTAGTCTATTTCATCTGTACTATCAAACTGTTATGTGAACAGTTATTTATATTAATAGTACTCCCTTATCCTTTTGATGTTTACAAGACCTATAGTAATTCCCTTGCTTCATTCCTGATATTATTAATTTGTGCTTTTTTTCTTCTTTCTTTGTCGGTCTTGCTGTAGGTTGGTCTACTTTATTGAACTTTTCAAAGAAAAAGCTCTTTGTCTCATTGATTTTTTTCTCTGCATTTTAAAATTTTCGATTTCATAGATATTTGCCCGTTATCATTTCGTCTGTCTTGCATACATTGAGTTTATTTTGCTCTTCTTTTTCTAGTTTTCTAAGGTGTGAGCTTCGATTATTGGTTTGAGGCCTTTATTTCATAACATAGGCGTTTATTGAGTTTAAATTTTCTCTCAGCATTGTTTTTAGCTACATCCCACACATTTTAGATATGGTATATTTTTGTTCCAATTAAATGTATTTAAAAAAATATTTCCCTTGAGACTTTTTCTTTGCCTTATAAGTGTTAACTATTTTCTTAATTTCTAGTCTTGTTTCATTGTGGCCACATAACATAGTGTGTGTGTGATTTCAATTCTTTTAAATCATTGGAAGTTTCTTTTTGTGAGTCAGAATATGGTCACCCTTATATGTTTTATAGGCACTTAAAACTCATTTATTCTGTTGATTAGATTCTGTTGGTTACCAAGTTCTTATGTATCATTGCTGATTTACTGTTTTCTTGTTCTGTTAATTTTAGAGAGAAAGATATTCAGGTCTCCAGCATTATAACTATAATAAATACTTTTGTCTGTTTTTTCAGACCTATCCTTTTTTTGCTTCACACTATTTCAGCTCTTTTGTTTGATATCCTCACTTCGATTTACCCTGTCTTCTTGGTGGATTGACCTTATGTGATATTTTTCTCTGTCCCTGATACTTTTTCTTGCTGAAGTCTACTCTATGTGATATTCATATAGCCCCACCTGTTTTCTCTTAATTCATGCTTGTATAGTATATCTTTCTTTATTCTTTGACTTCTAGGCTACTTGTATCATTCTGTTTGAAGTGAGTTACTTGTAAGAAGGATAAAATTGGGGTAACTTAAAAACAAAATCTCTGCTGTTCTCTGCCTTAAATTGATATATATATGTGGGGGTGTATGTGTGCATATGTACTGTTTACATTTAGTACAGTTGTTGATATTTTAGTACTTAAGTCTGCTTTTTGGTTGTTTTCTGTTTATTCTGTTTTTAATTTCTTTTTTTCCTGTCTTCCTTTGTGTTACTTGAACCGTTTTTAGGATTCCATCTTGCATTTTCTTGACGCTGGGTGTATCTCTTTGTATAGACTCTGTAGTGGTTGTTTTAAGTATTACATCACTTACATATTTTGTACATGCGTTCAGTCCTCCATATCTACAGGTTCTGCATCCACAGATTGAGAGGACTGACCATACTTTGCCAGCCATTTTTAAAACAAATTTTTTTTAATTGAAGAATGCTTGCTTTAAAGAATTTTGTTTTCTGTCAAACCTCAACAAGAATCAGCAACAAGGGTATACATATATCCCTTCCCCTCAGAACCTCCCTCCCATCACCCTCCGCATCCCACCCCTCTAGGTTGACACAGAGCCCCGGTTTGAGTTTCCTGAGTCATACAGCAAATTCCTGTTGGCTGTCTTTTTTTACATATGGTAATGCAAGTTTCCATTTTACTCTTTCTATACATCTCACCCTCTCCTCCCCTTTCTCCATGTCTGTAAGTCTGTTATCTATGTTTGTCTCTCCATTGCTGCCCTGTAAATAAATTATTCAGTACCAATTTCCTAGATTCCATATATGTGCGTTAGAATATATTTATCTTTCTCTTTCTGACTTACATCACTCTGTATAATAGGTTCTAGGTTCATCATTAGGACTGAATCAGATGTGTTCCTTTTTATGGCTGAGTTTTATTCCATTGTGTATATGTACCACAACTTCCTTATCTATTCATCTGTCAGTGGACATATAGGTTGCTTCCATGTTTTATCTATTGTAAGTAGTGCTGCAGTGAATAATGGGATACATGTTTCTTTTTCAATTTTGGTTTCCTCAGGGTATATCCCTAGGAGTGGTATTGTTGGGTGATCGGTTCAGCTCAGTTCATTTGCTCAGTCATGTCCGACTCTTTGCGACCCCATGAATCCCAGCACGCCAGGCCTCCCTGTCCATCACCAACTCCCGGAGTTCACTCAGACTCACGTCCATCGAATCAGTGATGCCATCCAGCCATCTCATTCTCTGTCATCCCCTTCTCTTCCTGCCCCCAATCCCTCCCAGAATCAGAGTCTTTTCCAATGAGTCAACTCTTCACATGAGGTGGCCAAAGTACTGGAGTTTCAGCTTTAGCATCATTCCTTCCAAAGAACACCCAGGGCTGATCTCCTTCAGAATGGACTGGTTGGATGTCCTTGCAGTCCAAGGGACTCTCAAGAGTCTTCTCCAACACCACAGTTCAAAATCATCAATTCTTCAGTGCTCAGCTTTCTTCACAGTCCAACTCTCACATCCATACATGACCACAGGAAAAACCATAGCCTTGACTAGCCGGACCTTTGTTGGCAAAGTAATGTCTCTGCTTTTGAATATGCTATCTAGGTTGGTCATAACTTTCCTTCCAAGGAGTAAGCGTCTTTTATTTTCATGGCTGCAGTTGCCATCTGCAGTGATTTTGGAGCCCAAAAAAATAAAGTCTGACACTGTTTCCACTGTTTCCCCATCTATTTGCCATGAAGTGATGGGACCGGATGCCATGATCTTCGTTTTCTGAATGTTGAGCTTTAAGTCAAGTTTTTCACTCTCCACTTTCACTTTCATCAAGAGGCTTTTTAGTTCCTCTTCACTTTCTGCCATAAGGGTGGTGTCATCTGCATATCTGAGGTTATTGATATTGTTCCCAGCAATCTTGATTCCAGCTTGTGTTTCTTCCAGTCCAGCGTTTCTCATGATGTACTCTGCATATAAGTTAAATAAGCAGAGTGACAGTATACAGCCTTGACGTACTCCTTTTCCTGCTTGGAACCAGTCTGTTGTTCCATGTCCGGTTCTAACTGTTGCTTCCTGACCTGCATACAGGTTTCTCAAGAGGCAGGTCAGGTGCTATGGTATTCCCATCTCTTTCAGAATTTCCCACAGTTTATTGTGATCCACACAGTCAAAGGCTTTGGCATAGTCAATAAAGCAGAAATAGATGTTTTTCTGGAACTCTCTTGCTTTTTCCCTGATCCAGAGGATGTTGGCAATTTGATCTTTGGTTCCTCTGCCTTTTCTAAAATGAGCTTGAACATTTGGAAGTTCACAGTTCATGTATTGCTGAAGCCTGGCTTGGAGAATTTTGAGCATTACTTTACTAGCATGTGAGATGAGTACAATTGTGCGGTAGTTTGAGCGTTCTTTGGCATTGCCTTTCTTTGGGATTGGAATGAAAACTGACCTTTTCCAGTGGCCACTGCTGAGTTTTCCAAATTTGCTGGCATATTGAGTGCAGCACTTTCACAGCATCATCTTTCAGGATTTGAAATAGCTCAACTGGAATTCCATCACCTCCACTAGCTTTGTTCGTAGTGATGCTTTCTAAGTGATGTCTCACCTAGAGCCAGACATCCTGGAGTGTGAAGTCAAGTGGGCCTTCCATAGTGGTTGTATCAGTTTGCATTCCCACCAACAGTGCAAGAGTATTCCCTTTTCTCCACACCCTGTCTAGCATTTATTGTTTGCAGACCTTTTGATGATGGCCATTCTCACCAGTGTGAGGTGATATCTCACTGTAGTTTTGGTTTACATTTCTCTAGTAATGAGCATGTGGAGCATCTTTTCATGTGTTTGTTAGCCATCTGTATGTCTTCTTTGGAGAAAAGTCTTAGGTCTTTTTCCCACTTTTTAATTGGATGGTTTGTTTTTCTGGTTTTGAGTTGTATGAGCTTACTTGTATATTTTGCAAATTTATCCTTGGTCAGTTGTTTCATTTGCTCTTATTTTCTCCATTCTGAGGGTTGTCTTTTCACCTTGCTTATAGTTTCCTTTGCTGTACAAAAACTTTTAAGTTTAATCAGGTCACACTTGTTTACTTTGGTTTTTATTTCTATTACTCTAGGAGGTGGATCATAGAGGATCTTGCTTTGATTTATATCATCGAGTGTTCTGCCTGTGTTTCCCTCTAAGAGTTTATAGCTTCTGGTCTTCCATTAGGTCTTTATTCCATTTTGAGTGTATCTTTGTGTATGGTGTTAGAAAGTGTTCTGATTTCATTCTTTAACATGTAACTGTCCAGTTTTCCCAGCACCATTTATTGAAGAGGCTGTCTTTCCCCATTTTATGTTCTTGGCTCCTTTGTCAAAAATAAGGTACCTATAGGTGCATGGGTTTATTTCTGGGCTTTCTTTTTCCATTGGTCTATATTTCTGTTTTTGTGGCAGTGCCGTACTGTCTTGATGACTGTACCTTTTTAGTATAATCTGAAGTCAGGAAGGTTGATTCCTGCAGCTCCATTCTTCTTTCTCAAGACTGCTTTGGCTATTTGGGGTCTTTTGTGTTTCCATATGAATTGTAATTTTTTGTCCTAGTTCTGTGATAAATGTCATTGGTAATATGATAGGGATCACATTGAATCTGTAGATTGCCTTTGGTAGTATAGACATTTTCACAATACTGATTCTTGTTACCCAGCAACATGGAATATGATGCATCTGTGGAGTTTGGTATTAGATGAGGTGGAGTGCCTTGGAAGCAACCCCCTTTGGTTACCAAGGGACCAATGTATATAATGTGTGCATGCTTCTCTGGTGGCTCAGTAGTCAAGAATCTGCCTGCCATGTAGGAGACACAGGTTCAATCCCTGGTTTGTGATGTTCCTCTGGAGAAGGAAATGGCAACCCACCCCAGTATTCTTGCCTGGGAAATCCCATGGACAGAGGAGCCTGGCAGGATACAGTCATGGGGTTGCAGAAGTGTCAGAGAGAACTTAGGATCTAAACAACAACAATGTAATATATACTTTGTAATTGTTCACTGAAGCTTTTCCAAGATCATTTCAGTCGCTCAGTCCTGTCCAACTCTTTGCGACACCGTAGACTGCAGTACACAAGGCATCTTGTCCATCCCCAACTCCTGCAGCTTGCTCAAACTCATGTCCATTGAGTCAGTGATGCCATCCAACCATCTCATCCTCTGTCATCCCCTTCTCCTCCTGCCTTTAGTCTTTCCCAGCATCAGGGTCTTTTCCAGTGAGTCAGTTCTTCATGTCAGGTGGCCAAAGTACTGAAGCTTCAGCTTCAGCATCAGTCCTTCCAGTGAATACTCAGGATTGATATCATTTAGGATTAACTGGTTTGATCTCCTTGCAGTCCAAGGGACTCTCAAGAATTTTCTCCAATACCACAGTTCAAAAGCATCAATTCTTCAGTGCTCAGCCTTCTTTATGGTCCAACTCTCACATCCATCCACGACTACTGGAAAAACCATAACTTTGACACATGGTACTGACTAAATGTTAGCTCTTATTATCATCATATATGTCTTTCTTATTCAAAATGACCTTAAATTGTCATGGTAACTTTTGACCAGTACATTTATATTTGGATATTTTGAGCAGTAAAATACTTTGTGAGTTTTCATTTAATATTAAAATCCAGGGTCAAAATAGTATTGAAAATACCATGGACTTTCAGTGAAGCAAGCATAGTTCTGTTAGTTTTGTGTCTAAATCTTATTGTTTAACTTGGCTTCAATTTCCCATTTTGGAAAACTAATTGTTAATCTTAAAGGATTATGAATATTGAATAAAATAGCTCTATAAATTGCTAACTATAAATTCTAATACTGTCAGGTCTGTTATATCACAAACTATGAAATTTGAGTCTCTAATCATTCATTTATTAATGTTTACATGTTAACAGAAAGGGGAGTTTTACCAGATAGTATTTTTCTCTAGTTTATTGCTTTAAAGGTCCAAAAAGATCTACATTGATAGGGATGTAAATTCTTAATCCCCCTTCATGGATCACAGCCTTGTGGTGAAGGGGCTAGTGTAACTCAATGAAGATATGAGCCAGGCCATGCAGGGTCACCTAAGGTGGACAGTTCATAGTGAATAGTTCTGATAAAACGTAGTCCAGTGGAGGAGGGAATGGCACACCACTCCAGTATTCTTGATGTGAGAACCCCATCAACAGTATGAAAAGGCAAAAAGATACGACTGAAAGATGAGTCCCCCAGGTCAGAAGGTGTCCAGTAGGCTACTGGGAAAGAGCACAGGGTAATTACTAATAGCTCCAGAAAGAATGAAGTGGCTGGGTCCAAGAGGAAATGACAGTCAGTTGTAGACCGCTCTGGTGGTGACAATAAGTCCGATGAACAGTATATTGCTTAGGAACATGGAATGTTAGGGCCATCAGTCAAGGTAAATTGGACATGATCAAGTGAACAAGAGAGTCTGAAATGCAGTACTTGGGTGCAATCTCAAAAACAACGGGATGTTCTCGGTTTGTTTCCAAGGCAGACCAATATTACAGCAATCCAAATCTGTGCCTCAGCCACTAATGCTGAAAAGCTGAAGTTGACCAGTTCTGTGAAGACCTACAAGACTTTCTAGAACTCACACCAAAAAAAAGATGTCAGTCTTGTCACTGGAGATTGGAATGCAAAAGTAGGAAGTCAAGAGATACCTGAAGTAACAGGCAAGTTTGGCCTTGGAGTGCAAAATGAAGCAGGGCAAAGGCTGACAGTTTTGTTAAGACATGCTCATAGCAAACACCCTCTTCCAGTAACACAAGAGATGACTCTACACATGGACATCACCAAACGGTCAGTAACTAAGGCAGATTGATTATATTCTTTGCAGCCAAAGGTGGAGAAGCTCTATACATACAGCAAAAACAAGACATGGAGCTAACTGTGGCTAGATCATGATTTCCTTATTGCAAAATGCAGGTTTAAATAGAAGAAAGTAGGAAAAGCTACTAGCCCAGTGAGGTATGACCTAAATCATATGGTGGAGGTGACAAATAGATTCAAGAGGTAAGGTCTGGTAGGTAGAGTACCTGAAGAACTATGGACAGAAGTTCGTAGCACTGTACAGCAGGCAGAGACTAAAACCATCCCAGAGAAAAAGAAATGTAAGAAGGTAAAGTGATTGTCTGAGGAAGCTATACAAAAAGAGAAGCGAAAGGCAAAGGAGAAGGGGAAAGATATACCTAACTGAATGCAGAATTCTTAAAAATAGCAAGGAGGGTTAAGAAGACCTTCCTAAATAAACAGTGCAAAGAAATTGAGGAAAATAATCAAATGGAAAAAAGATCTCATCAAGGAAATTGGAGATATCAAGGGGGGCATTTCATACAAGGATGGGCACAATAAGGGACAAAAACGGTAAGGGCATAACAGAAACAGAAGATATTAAGAAGAGGTGGCAAGAATACGCAGAACTGTACAAAAAAGATTCTTAGTGACCCAGATAACCACAATAGTGTGGTCACTCACCTAGAGCCAGACATCCTGGAGTGTGAAGTCAAGTGGGCCTTAGGAAGCATCACTGTGAACAAATCTAGTGGAGGTGATGGAATTCCAGCTGAGCTATTTCAAATCCTAAAAGTTGATGCTGTTAAAGTGCTGCACTCAACATATCAGCAAATTTGAAAAACTTGGCAGTGGCCCCAGGACTGGAAAAGGTCAGTTTTCATTGCAATCCCAAAGAAGGGCAAGCCAAAGAAGGTTCAGACTACTGTACAGATGCACTTATTTCACATGCTAATAAGGTTCTGCTCAAAATCCTTCAAGGTAGACTTCATCAGTACATGAACCAAGAACTTCCAGATGTACAAGCTGCATTTAGAAAAGGCAGAGGAACCAGAGATCAAATCGCCAGCATGCATTGGATCATGGAGAAGGCAAGGGAATTCCAGAAAAAAAAAAAAACAATAAACACATACTTCTTTGACTATGTTAAAGCCTTTGACTGTGTAGATCACAACAAACTGTTGAAAATTCTTAACAGATATGGGAATATCAGACCACCTTAACCTGTCTCCTGCGAAACCTGTATGCAGATCAAGAAGCAATAGTTAGAACCAGACAGGGAGCAACTAACTGATTTAAATTTGGGAAAGGAACAGGACAAATCTGTATCTCTCTCTGGTTATTTAACTTCTCTGCAGACTACATCATAGGAAATGGTGGGCTGGATGACTTACAAACTGGAATCAAGATTCCCTAGAGAAACAACAACTTCAGATATGCAAATGACACCACTCTTAATGGCAGACAGTGAAGAGGAACTAAAGAGCCTTTTGGTGAAGGTGAAAGGGGAGAGTGAAAAAGCTGGCTTGAACTCAACATTCAAAAAACCTAAGAACATGGCTTCTGGTCCCATCACTTCATGGCAAATAGAAGGGAAAAAAGTAGAGTCAGTGACAGGTTTTATTTTCTTGGGCTCCAAAGTCTCTGTGGACTTTAGACTGCAGCTATGAAATGAAAGGATGCTTGCTCCTTGTAAGAAAAGCTGTCATAAACCATGTCAGCATGTTAAAGAAACAGAGAGATCACTTTGCCAGCAAAGGATGTCTAGTCAAAGCTATGGTTTTTTCAGTAGTTATGTCTGGATGTGAGACTTGGACCATAAAGAAGGCTGATCACCGAAAAATTGATGCTTTTAAATTGTGCTGGAGAAGACTCCTGAGAGTCCCTTGGACAGCGAGGAGATCAAACCAGTCAATCCTAAAGGAAATCAATCCTGAATATTCATTAGGACTGATGTTGAAGCTGAAGCTTCAATACTTTGACCACCTGATGGGAAAGCTGACTTATTGGACAAAACACTGATGCTGGGAAAGATTGACAGCAGAAGCAGAAGAGGGCAGCAGAGGATGAGTTGGTTAGATGTCATCACCGACTGACTGCATATGAATTTGAGCAAAGTCCGGGAGATAGTGAAGGACAGGGAAGTCTGAAGTTCTGTATTCCATGTGGTTGCAAAGTATCAGATTGAACTTTTGACTGAAGAATAACAATAAAAAGTGCTTAATTTAGATTGTTGTAGTCATTATCAAAAATTTTCCTCCACTTTTCCCCCCTTTCTTCTCAGTGTATTTGCATGCTTAAATTTCTCCCATCTTAGCAAAATAAAATTCTGTAGAATCTACACGATCCTCTAGTTCCAACCTCACTGAACTTAAAAAAAAATTACATACAATATGTTCATTATCCTCTCTTAAAACCACTATAATCTGGCTTCTCCCTATCCCACCCTCAAATCATCAGTGACTTCTTTTCAGTCCTTACGTTACTTAAACTTTTTCAGCCTTTGATGATATGGGAGCTACGTCATTTTTGAAATTCTCCTCCTATGGCTTCCACCATCTCTCCAAATTAATTTTCCTCCATTTCTGTCCCTGTTCTTTTTATGTTTTTTTCTCAGCTCTAGAACTTTTTCACCGGTGTCTTCTACAGATTATATTTCTCATATTTTCTTTCCATCTAGGTTGTCACCTGGTATGTAGCAAATGCTGCATAAATAATTCTTCAGCTTAGATTGTCTATCCCTTAAGGTTAATTATCCTTGGTGTTCTATCCTTAACACTCTTCTCTAGAAATTCTACTTGTCTTCTTTGATTGATTTTTATTAATTTCAGTGGACTTAGTTATCTTGTGGATTAGTTCCCTCTTTCCCTTTCGTGTATTTTCCAGTGCCCTTTGTCTATGATAGTGCTTGCAATTATTGATTAAGTAAAGTCTACATAAATTTATTCAAGCCAAATTGACCAAATAGGACATTTCAACTTCTCTGCTTAACCACTGTACATAGAGTAAACATGGAGAGTTTTAACTTTTAGACACATTGCAAAAGTGAATACGCTTGTGTCATACTAATGTATTATTAGTTCAATACTTGAAAATTTCCAATAAAGCCATTTTGCTTGTATTATTAGTCATAGAAATAAAAATTACTATGTATATATCATTGTGTTCACTTCTTATCTATGAACTATTAGCTTCAGTAATTTAGACTTACTCGAATACAAGTTCCAGATTATATATTTATATAATAACTTAGCATAAATAATTAGGTACAAATTAGATATACACACTTATATAGAGATATTTTTAAAAGTATTGCAACCCATATTGCTTTTATTCATCAGTGTTCAGGAGGTCTTAGCTACTACTGTAGTGCAAAAAAAGGAAATTGGTAAAAAATAATACAAAAAATGCAGTCTCAATATTTACAAATGATATATTGTTTTACGCATTAAACCAAACAGTAAAGAATCAACAGATAAATATTTAGATTAATAAATATGTTTAATGAGTTGCTGAGATTAAAATTAATACTCATCAGTTAAGATAGTCCTATTTGGGTTTTACCTAGGGGCTCAGTAGTTGAGAAGCTGCCTGCCAATGCAGGGGATATAGGTTCAATCCCTAGTCCTGTAAAATTCTGCATACCAAGGAGCAGCTAAGCCTGTGTTCAACAGCTGCTGAGCCTGTACTCTAGAACCTGTGTACTGCAACTACTGAGCCCCTAGTCACTGCAGCGAAAGATAGCATGTGTGCAGTAGTGAAGACCTGGTACAGCCAGAAATAAATAAAATTTTAAAAAATGATCCTATTTGTTATAGTAGGTGCATCTCAGTGACTTAACAAAATTAAAGTCGTTTTTCATTAAAGTGGATTTAAAAAAATTGATACTCATTACCAGTGCCACTGCACATGCATATCTGTCTCATTAGATAGTAAACTCCGTGAGAGTAAGAGCCTCATCTTTGTTACTTACTGCTGTATTCTTAGCAGAATTTCTAAATGTAAATCCAGTGGTATAATGCCAATCCTTCTTAAATTTACTATATGTTCTGTATTACATATAGAGTGAAACCCACACCCCCTTTCATGAGGTAAACGTCCTGTTTACCATTTAAGCTTTCTTTTATCCTGTCCCCTGTCCTCAACGTTGTTTTTCTCCATAGGGCCATAATAACTCTTTTATCCATGCCTTTGCACTTACAACTTAATTTTTTTCTCTTGGAAATGTTGGTCTCACCTTCTTTGATAACCATTTTTCTTAACAGCTCAAGTACCATACTCATCAGAATGGTTTCCTCAGTCCTCCCCTCTCTACTCTATCCTCTCCACTCTTGAAGCAAGTCTGAATGTTGTTCTTCCTCTGTGCATCCATAGTACTTGCTCATATTGCTTTTGTGACCCTTGTACAGTTTACTTGGGGCTTCACTGGTGGCTCAGATGGTAAAGAATCTGCCTGCAATGCAGGAGACCAGGGTTTAAGACCTGTGTCGGGAAGATCCCCTAGAGGAGAATGGCTACCCACTCCAATATTCTTGCCTGATCCCATAGACAGAGGAGCCTGGCAGGCTACAGTATACAGTTCACGGGGTTGCAAAAAGTTGGACACAACTGAGTGACTAACTTTCACAGTTTACTTATTTCTCACCACACTAGCCTGTAAACCGTAAGAGCAGGAATCCTGTACCTCATTTATTTTATATTCCCAATGTCTGTGCAGGTTTGAAAACCAGAAGATTCAAATAAAAGTTTATAGAATAAGGAGTATTAGTGTGGAGGCTGTTGGGGGCAATTCAATCCCAGTCCAACCCCAAGTGAGAGTAATGAGACCCTCACTAAAAGAATGACAAATAGGGAAGGAAAGAAGTGGTTTTAAAATGAATGTGTATCATTGGTGAAATATGATTTGCAGTTGTCTGACTTGGAGAGTATAGAAGCTATTCATCTAGATGAGAATTAGAAAAATAATAGAGTCATGGGGAGAAACCCTACATTGCTGTTATAGAGTATGGATGCTTCAGCCCATGGCTGAACTTGAGAAACAAGCCAAGGATAACACCTTGACCTCATTGTGTTGTTGAGAAAATACTTTGATCCTTTGCACGACATTAACCCATGTCTGTCTGTCTGCCTAGTGCCAATCATGCTGGTGATTTGCTCTGTTATGCTCCCCTTTTGTGTGCATAAATACTCCCTGGCTCATCCTTATGAGTATTCCTTTCCATCATCATGGAGTCAGAAAGAGAAGGCTGGTTCATGTCTCCACCAGCTGTCTCTCTCCTCTTTCATTGATACTCCATATAAAACTATTCTGCAGTGATAGCTCTTATGCTCAACTTTCTCTTAAGCTCTCAGTTCAGTTCAGTTCAGTTGCTCAGTCATGTCTGACTCTTTGTGACTCCATGAACTGCAGCACGCCAGGCCTCCTTATCCATCACCAACTCCTGGAGTTCACTCAAACTCACATCCATTGACTCAGTGATGCTATCCAGCCACCTCATCCTCTGTCGTCCCCTTCTCCTCCTGCCCCCAATCCCTCCCAGCATCAGAGTCTTTTCCAGTGAGTCAACTCTTTGTGTGAGGTGGCCAAAGTATTGGAGTTTCAGCTTTAGCATCAGTCCTTCCAAAGAACACCCAGGACTGATGTCGTTTAGAATGGAGTGGTTGGATTTCCCTTACAGTCCAAGGGACTCTCAAGAGTCTTCTCCAACACCACAGTTCAAAAGCATCAATTCTTCGGCGCTCAGCTTTCTTCACAGTTCAACTCTCACATCCATACATGACCACTGGAAAAACCATAGCCTTGACTAGACGGACCTTTGTTGGCAAAGCAATGTCTCTGCTTTTTAATAGGCTACCTAGGTTGGTCATAACTTTCCTTCCAAGGAGTAAGTGTCTTAATTTCATGGCTGCAAACACCATCTGCAGATTTTGAAGCCCCGAAAAATAAAGTCTGACACTGTTTCCACTGTTTCCCCATCTATTTGCCATGAAGTGATGGGACCAGATGCCATGATCTTAGTTTTTTGAATGTTGAGTTTTTTTTTTTTTTTAAACTTTACAATATTGTATTATTTTTGCCAAATATCGAAATGAATCCGCCACAAGTACACCCGCATTCCCCATTCTGAACCCTCCTCCCTCCTCCCTCCCCTACCCTCCCTCTGGGTCGTCCCAGTGCACCAGCCCCAAGCATCCAGTACTGTGCATCGAACCTGGACTGGCGACTCATTTCATACATGATATTATACATGTTTCAATGCTATTCTCCCAAATCTCCCCACCCTCTCCCTCTCCCACAGAGTCCATAAGACTGATCTATACATCGATGTCTCTTTTGCTGTCTCGTACACAGGGTTATTGTTACCATCTTTCTAAATTCCATATGTATATGTTAGTATACTGTATTGGTGTTTTTCTTTCTGGCTTACTTCACTCTGTATAATAGGCTCCAGTTTCATCCATCTCATTAGAACTGATTCACATGTATTCTTTTTAATGGCTGAGTAATACTCCATTGTGTATATGTACTACAGCTTTCTTATCCATTCATCTGCTGATGGGCATCTAGGTTGCCTCCATGTCCTGGCTATTATAAACAGTGCTGCGATGAACACTGGGGTACACGTGTCTCTTTCCCTTCTGGTTTCCTCAGTGTGTATGCCAAGCAGTGGGATTGCTGGATCATAAGGCAGTTCTATTTCCAGTTTTTTAAGGAATCTCCACACTGTTCTCCATAGAGGCTGTACGAGTTTGCATTCCCACCAACAGTGTAAGAGAGTTCCCTTTTCTCCACACCCTCTCCTGCATTTATTGCTTGTAGACTTTTGGATTGCAGCCATTCTGACTGGCGTGAAAAGGTACCTCATAGTGGTTTTGATTTGCATTTCTCTGATAATGAGTGATGTTGAGCATCTTTTCATGTGTTTGTTAGCCATCTGTATGTCTTCTTTGGAGAAATGTCTATTTAGATCTTTGGCCCATTTTTTGATTGGGTCATTTATTTTTCTGGAGTTGAGCTGTAGGAGTTGCTTGTATATTTCTGAGATTAGTTGTTTGTCTGTTGCTTCATTTGCTATTATTTTCTTCCATTCTGAAGGCTGCCTTTTCACCTTGCTAATAGTTTCCTTTGATGTGCAGAAGCTTTTAAGGTTAATTAGGTCCCATTTGTTTATTTTTGCTTTTATTTCCAATATTCTGGGAGGTGGGTCATAGAGGATCCTGCTGTGATGTATGTCAGAGAGTGTTTTGCCTATGTTCTCCTCTAGGAGTTTTATAGTTTCTGGTCTTATTTTGAGATCTTTAATCCATTTTGAGTTTATTTTTGTGTATGGTGTTAGAAAGTGTTCTAGTTTCATTCTTTTACAAGTGGTTGACCAGTTTTCCCAGCACCACTTGTTAAAGAGATTCTTTAATCCATTGTATATTCTTGCCTCCTTTGTCAAAGATAAGGTGTCCATATGTGCGTGGATTTATCTCTGGGCTTTCTGTTTTGTTCCTTTTGATCAGTATTTCTGTCTTTGTGCCAGTACCATACTGTCTTGATAACTGTGGCTTTGTAAGAGAGTCTGAAGTCAGGTAGGTTGATTCCTCCAGTTCCATTCTTCTTTCTCAAGATAGCTTTGGCTATTCGTGGTTTTTTGTATTTCCATACAAATTGTGAAATTATTTGTTCTAGCTCTGTGAAGAATACCGTTGGTAGCTTGATAGGGATTGCATTGAATCTATAAATTGCTTTGGGTAGTATACTCATTTTCACTATATTGATTCTTCCAATCCATGAACATGGTATATTTGTCCATCTATTAGTGTCCTCTTTGATGTCGTTCACCAGTGTTTTATAGTTTTCTATATATAGGTCTTTAGTTTCTTTAGGTAGATATATTCCTAAGTATTTTATTCTTTCCATTGCAATGGTGAATGGAATTGTTTCCTTAATTTCTCTTTCTGTTTTCTCATTATTAGTGTATAGGAATGCAAGGGATTTCTGTGTGTTGATTTTATATCCTGCAACTATAATCATTGATTAGTTGTAGTAATTTTCTGGTGGAGTCTTTAGGGTTTTCTATGTAAAGGATCATGTCATCTGCAAACAATGAGAGTTTTACTTCTTCTTTTCCAATTTGGATTCCTTTTATTTCTTTTTCTGCTCTGATTGCTGTGGCCAAAACTTCCAAAACTATGTTGAATAGTAATGGTGAAAGTGGGCACCCTTGTCTTGTTCCTGACTTTAGAGGAAATGCTTTCAATTTTTCACCATTGAGGATAATGTTTGCTGTGGGTTTGTCATATATAGCTTTTATTATGTTGAGGTATGTTCCTTCTATTCCTGCTTTCTGGAGAGTTCTTATCATAAATGGATGTTGAATTTTGTCAAAGGCTTTCTCTGCATCTATTGAGATAATCATATGGTTTTTATTTTTCAATGTGTTAATGTGGTGTATTACATTGATTGATTTTCAGATATTGAAGAATCCTTGCATCCCTGGGATAAAGCCCACTTGGTCATGGTGTATGATCTTTTTAATGTGTTGTTGGATTCTGATTTCTAGAATTTTGTTAAGGATTTCTGCATCTGTGTTCATCAGTGATATTGGCCTGTAGTTTTCTTTTTTTGTGGCATCTTTGTCAGGTTTTGGTATTAGGGTGATGGTGGCCTCATAGAATGAGTTTGGAAGTTTACCTTCCTCTGCAATTTTCTGGAAGAGTTTGAGCAGGATAGGTGTTAGCTCTTCTCTAAATTTTTGGTAGAATTCAGCTCTGAAGCCGTCTGGACCTGGGCTTTTGTTTGCTGGAAGATTTTTGATTCCAGTTTCAATTTCCATGCTGGTGATTGGCCTGTTAAGATTTTCTATTTCTTCCTGGTCCAGTTTTGGAAAGTTGTACTTTTCTAAAAATTCGTCCATTTCTTCCATGTTGTCCATTTTATTGGCATATAATTGTTGATAGTAGTCTCTTATGATCCTTTGTATTTCTGTGTTGTCTGTTGTGATCTCTCCATTTTCATTTCTAATTTTATTGATTTGATTTTTCTCCCTTTGTTTCTTGATGAGTCTGGCTAATGGTTTGTCAATTTTATTTATCCTTTCAAACAACCAGCTTTTGGCTTTGTTGATTTTTGCTATGGTCTCTTTTGTTTCTTTTGCATTTATTTCTGCCCTAATTTTTAAGATTTCTTTCCTTCTACTAACCCTGGGGTTCTTCATTTCTTCCTTTTCTAGTTGCTTTAGGTGTAGGGTTAGGTTATTTATTTGACTTTTTTCTTGTTTCTTTAGGTATGCCTGTATTGCTATGAACTTTCCCCTTAGGACTGCTTTTAAAGTGTCCCACAGGTTTTGAGTTGTTGTGTTTTCATTTTCATTAGTTTCTATGCAAATTTTTATTTCTTTTTTTATTTCTTCTGTGATTTGTTGGTTATTCAGCAGCGTGTTGTTCAGCCTCCATATGTTGGAATTTTTAATAGTTTTTCTCCTGTAATTGAGATCTAATCTTACTGTATTGTGGTCAGAAAAGATGCTTGGAATGATTTCTATTTTTTTTTGAATTTACCAAGGCTAGATTTATGGCCCAGGATGTGATCTGTCCTGGAGAAGGTTCCATGTGCACTTGAGAAAAAGGTGAAATTCATTGTTTTGGGATGAAATGTACTATAGATATCAATTAGGTCTAACTGGTCTATTGTATCGTTTAACGTTTGTGTTTCCTTGTTAATTTTCTGTTTAGTTGATCTATCCATAGGTGTGAGTGGGGTATTAAAGTCTCCCACTATTATTGTGTTATTGTTAATTTCTCCTTTCATACTTGTTAGCATTTGTCTTACATATTGCGGCGCTCCCATGTTGGGTGCATATATATTTATAATTGTTATATCTTCTTCTTGGATTGATCCTTTGATCATTAGGTAGTGACCATCTTTGTCTCTTTTCACAGCCTTTGTTTTAAAGTCTGTTTTATCTGATATAAGTATTGCTACTCCTGCTTTCTTTTGGTCCCTATTTGCATGGAAAATCTTTTTCCAGCCCTTCACTTTCATTCTGTATGTGTCCCCTGTTTTGAGGTGGGTCTGTTGTAGACAACATATGTAGGGGTCTTGTTTTTGTATCCATTCAGCCAGTCTTTGTCTTTTGGTTGGGGCATTCAACCCATTTACATTTAAGTTAATTACTAATAAGTATGATCCCGTTGCCATTTACTTTATTGTTTTGGGTTCGAGTTTATACACTGTTTTTGTGTTTCCTGTCTAGAGAATATCCTTTAGTATTTGTTGGAGAGCTGGTTTGGTGGTGCTGAATTCTCTCAGCTTTTGCTTGTCTGAGAAGCTTTTGATTTCTCTTTCATATTTGAATGAGATCCTTGCTGGGTACAATAATCTGGGCTGTAGGTTATTTTCTTTCATCACTTTAAGTATGTCTTGCCATTCCCTCCTGGCTTGAAGAGTTTCTATTGAAAGATCAGCTGTTATCCTAATGGGAATTCCCTTGTGTGTTATTTGTTGTTTTTCCCTTGCTGCTTTTAATATTTGTTCTTTGTGTTTGATCTTTGTTAATTTGATTAATATGTGTCTTGGGGTGTTTCGCCTTGGGTTTATCCTGTTTGGGACTCTCTGGGTTTCTTGGACTTGGGTGAATATTTCCTTCCCCGTTTTAGGGAAGTTTTCAACTATTATCTCCTCAAGTATTTTCTCATGGTCTTTCTTTTTGTCTTCTTCTTCTGGGACCCCTATGATCCGAATGTTGTAGTGTTTAATATTGTCCTGGAGGTCTCTGAGATTGTCCTCATTTCTTTTAATTCGTTTTTCTTTTATCCTCTCTGTTTCATTTATTTCTACCATTCTATCTTCTAATTCACTAATCCTGTCTTCTGCCTCTGTTATTCTATTTGTTGCCTCCAGAGTGTTTTTAATTTCATTTATTGCATTATTCATTTTATATTGACTGTCTTTTATTTCTTCTAGGTCCTTGTTAAACCTTTCTTCCATCTTCTCAATCTTTGTCTCCAATCTATTTATCTGTGATTCCATTTTGATTTCAAGATTTTGGATCAATTTCACTATCATTATTCAGAATTCTTTATCAGGTAGATTCCCTATCTCTTCCTCTTTTGTTTGGTTTGGTGGGCTTTTATCCTGTTCCTTTGTCTGCTGGGTATTCCTCTGTCTCTTCATCTTGTTTAAATTGCTGAGCTTGGGGTGTCCTTTCTGTATTCTGGCAGTTTGTGGAGTTCTCTTTATTGTGGCGTTTCCTCGTTCTGTGTGGGTTTGTACAGGTGGCTTGTCAAGGTTTCTTGGTTAGGGAAGCTTGTGTCGGTGTTCTGGTGAGTGGAGCTGTATTTCTTCTCTCTGGAGTGCAATGAAATGTCCAGTAATGAGTTATGGGGTGTCTATGGTTTTGGGGTGACTTTGGGCTGCCTGTATCTTGGAGCTCAGGGCTGTGTTCCTCGCTGCTGGAGAATTTGCTTGGTATGTCTTGCCCTGAAACTTGTTTCGCCCAGAGAGGTTTACAGCGTTATATGGAGAAGAGAAGAGTGAGGAGGGAGTTAGAGGTGACCCGAATGAGATGAGGTGGGAGTCAATAGAGGAGAGAATGGGCTATTCAGTAATCTCTTCCTTATGTGCACTCCACAACTGGACCGCTCAGAGTTGTTCACAGAGTTATACAGAGAAGAGAAGGAGGAAGAAGGTGGCAGAGGTGGCCAGGAGGATAAATGAGGGGAATGAAAAGGAGGGAGACAGATCCAGCCAGTAATCAGTTCCCTAAGTGTTCTCCACCGTCTGGAACACACAGAAATTCACAGAGTTGGGTAGAGTAGAGAGGGGTTAGGGAGGAGACACAGGCGACCTAGTGGAGAAAAAGGAGAGTCCAAAGGGAGAGAGAGCAGTCAAGCCAGTAATCTCGCTCCCTAGTTAAAAATGGGTACTGAAGATTGGGTTCTTAAAGGTACAAAATTGGTAACAAATACGTAAAAGCAAAAATTTTAAATCTAGAGTAGAGTTTGGAATTTCAAAAACACGATGTTAAAGAAAAGAAGAAGCAAAAGAAAGAGAAAAAACGAAGAAACAAAAACAAACAAGGTTGCAAAAATTATACAGAAAGTATAGGTACAGAATTGATAACTAATACCAAAAAGCAAAAGTTAAAAATCTAGAGTAGAGTTTGGAATTTCAAAAATACAATGTTAAAAAAAGAACGAGAAAAAGAAAGAGAGAAAAAAACAAACAAACAAGAACAAACAAGGTCGCATAAATTATTAAAAAAAAATACAGGTACAAAATTGATAACAAATACCAAAAAGCATAAATTAAAAATCTAGAATAGAGTTTGGAATTTCAGATATACAATGCTATTTAAAAGAAGAAGAGAAAGCAACAGAGAAAAAGATAAAATTAAAAAGGGTCACAGAAATTATATAAAAACAAAAAGAAAAAAAAACTATAGGTACAAAATTGATAACAAATACTAAAAAGCTAAAATTAAAAATCTAGAGTAGAGTTTGGAATTTCAAAAATACAATGTTAAAGAAAAAGAAGGAAAAAAAAAAAAGTCAAAAAATTATTAAAAAAATATATATATGAAGTTTGCTTAAAAAAATAGGGTCTTTTTTTTTTTTTTTTTTTTTGCAAAGTAATCGGTTATAAAAGTGGAAATTAAAGGAATAATAGAGGACTTAAATTTTTTTTTTTTTTAATAGGCTCACTTGTTCAGTCGCACTGAGGGGAGTTAGGGAGGGATGCTGCAAACAAATAACACTGGCGTGTGCTTGCAGTGCCTCAGCCACACTGGGTCTGCCCCTAGTTCACGGCGCGTGTAGCCTCTCTGCCCACGCTGCTCAGGCTCTAGGTTGCTCCGCCGCAAACCATCCTTGGCCCACCCTGGGCTGCCTGTACTTCCCGGGTCCAAGCCGCTCAGGTTCAGGCACTCGGGCAGTCCTCAGAGGCGCAGACTCTCAGTTGGGCCTGCGTTTTGTGCCCTTCCCAGATCCGAGCAGCTCAGGTGATGAGGTGTTTTGCGCACGCGATTGCTGAGACTTATCGCCTCTCTGCCGCTCGGTTATCTAGTTGTGCACCGGCACACCTTCTCAGGCAGATGTTGACCGCCCAGACCCCCAAGAAGTTTTAGTTAGCAAAGAAGCCTGCTTACAGTTTTATAGATAATGTCTCTCTGGGGCTGCGATTGTCTCCTTCCGGCTCTGGCTGCCTATCACCGAAGGGGGATGGTCTGCCGCGGGCTGTCTCTGTTCAGTCCTTTATTCCGTGTGCGGGCCTGGCGGTGTCATAGGTTAGGGCTGGCTTTTCGCGTGGTAGATATCCCACAGTCTGGTTTGCTAGCCCAAATTATTTCACTCAGATAGTGCTCGGGGTATTCAGGCCAGATTCTTGCGATGCAGCCCGCGCCGCGCCTCCCTGCCCAACCCCCGCTTGCTAATGGCGTATGCAGGCGTCTGCGCTGCTTCTCCGCTGGGGGAGTTACCGTAGGGCTCGCAATGTGCGGGTTTTAATTATTTATATTTCCTCCCTGTTATGTTGCCCTCTGTGCTTCCAAGGCTCGGCACAGATTCCGCAATGAGAAGGTTTCCTGGTGTTTGGAAACCTCTCTTTTTAAGACTCCCTTCCCGGGTCGGAACTCCGTCCCTCCCTCTTTTGTCCCTTTTTTTGTCTTTTATATTTTTCCCTACCTCCTTTCGAAGACTTGGGTTCCTTTTCTGGGTGCCTGATGTCCTCTGCCGGCTTTCAGAAGTTGTTTTGTGGAATTTACTCGGGGTTTAAATGTTCTTTTGATGAATTTGTGGGGGAGAAAGTGTTCTCCCCGTCCTATTCCTCTGCCATCTTAGCTCCTCCCCCTTCGAATGTTGAGTTTTAAGCCAACTTTTTCACTCTCCACTTTCATCAAGACGCTTTTTAGTTCCTCTTCACCTTCTGCCATAAGGGTGGTGTCATCTGCATATCTGAGGTTATTGATATTTCTCCTGGCAATCTTGATTCCAGTTTGTTCTTCTTCCAGCCCAGCGTTTCTCATGATGTACTCTGCATAGAAGTTAAATAAGCAGGGTGACAATAGACAGTCTTGACATACTCCTTTTCCTGTTTGGAACCAATCTGTTGTTCCATGTCCAGTTCTAACTGTTGCTTCCTGACCTGCATATAGGTTTCTCAAGAAGCAGGTCAGGTGCTCTGGTATTCCCATCTCTTTCAAATTTCCCACAGTTTATTGTGATCCACACAGTCAAAGGCTTTGGCATAGTCAATAAAGCAGAAATAGATGTTTTTCTGGAACTCTCTTGCTTTTTCAATGATCCAGCGGATGTTATCAATTTGATCTCTGGTTCCTCTGCCTTTTCTAAAACCAGCTTGAACATCTGGAAGTTCCCGGTTCATGTATTGCCGAAGCCTGGCTTGGAGAATTTTGAGCATTACTTTACTAGCGTGTGAGATGAGTGCAATTGTGCTGTAATTTGAGCATTTTTTGGCATTGCTTTTCTTTGGGATTGGAATGAAAACTGACCTTTTCCAGTTCTGTGGCCACTGCTGAGTTTTCCAAATGTGCTGGCATATTGAGTGCAGCACTTTCACAGCATCATCTTTCAGGATTTGAAATAGCTCAACTGGAATTCCATCACCTCCACTAGCTTTGTTCGTAGTGATGCTTTATAAGGCCCACTTGACTTCACATTCCAGGAAGTCTGGCTCTAGGTGAGTGATCACACCATCGTGATTATCTGGGTCATGAAGATCCTTTTTGTACAGTTCTGTGTATTCTTGCCACCTCTTCTTAATATCTTCTGCTTCTGTTAGGTCTATACTATTTCTGTCCTTTATTGAGCCCATCTTTGCATGAAGTGTTCCTGTGGTATCTCTAATTTTCTTGAAGAGATCTCTAGTTGTTCCCATTCTGTTGTTTTCCTCTATTTCTTTGCATTGATCACTGAGGAAGGCTTTCTTATCTTTCCTTGCTATTCTTTGGAACTCTGATGCTTATATCTTTCCTTTTCTCCTTTGCTTTTCGCTTCTCTTCTTTTCACAGCTATTTGTAAGGCCTCCCCAGACAGCCATTTTGCTTGTTTGCGTTTCTTTTCCACGGAGATGGTCTTGATCCCTGTCTCCTGTACGGTGTCTCGAACCTCTGTCCATAGTTCATCAGGCACTCTTATCTATCAGATATAGTCCCTTAAATCTATTTCTCACCTCCACTTTATAGTCGTAAGGGATTTGATTTAGGTCATACCTGAATGGTCTAGTGGTTTTCCCTGCTTTTTTCAATTTAAGTCTGAATTTGGCAATAAGGAGTTCATGATCTAAGTCACAGTCAGCTCCCGGTCTTGTTTTTGCTGACTTTATAGAGCTTCTCCATCTTTGGCTGCAAAGAATATAATCAATCTAATTTCGGTGTTGACCACCTCGTGATGTCCCTGTGTAGAGTCTTCTCTTGTGTTGTTGGAAGAAGGCGTTTGCTCTGACCAGTGCGTTCTCTTGGCAAAACTCTATTAGCCTTTGCCCTGCTTCATTCCATATTCCAAGGCCAAATTTGCTTGTTACTACAGGTGTTTCTTGACTTCTTACTTTTGCATTCCAGTCCCCTATAATGAAAAGGACATCTTTTTTTTCCCTAAGCTCTAGGAATTATTAGAGAATGCAGTGAGTGGCACCCCACTCCAATACTCTTGCCTGGAAAATCCCATGAATGGAGGAGCCTGGTGGGCCACAGTCCATGGGATTGTGAAGATCGGACATGACTGAGTGACTTCACTTTCACTTTTCACTCTGTTGCATTGGAGAAGGAAATGGCAACCCACTCCAGTGTTCTTGCCTGGAGAATCCCAAGGACAGAGGACCCTGGTAGGCTGCTGTCTCCGGGGTCTCACAGAGTCGGACATGACTGAAGTGACTTAGCAGCAGCAGCAGCAGGAACTATTAACTGCTTCTACTCTCCTCCCCCCATCACCTTATAAACATTTTGATTAATATAGTTTAAATGATTTTTTTGACTTTTAAGTGGACTTCTAATAGAAAACTGGCTTCCCTGGTGGCTCATATGGTAAAGAATCCACCTGCAATGCAGGAGACCCAGGTGTGATCCCTGGGTCAAGAAGATCCCCTGGGGGAGGAAATGGCAACCTTCTCTAGTATTTTTGCCTGGAAAAGCCCATGGACAGAGGAGCCTCGTGAGTTACAGTCCCTGGGTCACAAAGACTTGAACACAACTGAGTGAGTAAGCACACATGCACACACTAACTTTCATTTAGCACACAGTAAATGCTAAATTATGTATTACTTTTTAATCTCAGCAACACAACTAGATAAATAAAGTTTATCTTTATTTTACAAATGAAGTATAAAACTCCTACAGGAGAACATAGGCAAAACACTTTCTGACATTCATCACAGCAGGATCCTCTATGACCCACCTCCCAGAATATTGGAAATAAAAGCAAAAATAAACAGATGGGACCTAATTAACCTTAAAAGCTTCTGCACATCAAAGGAAACTATTAGCAAGGTGAAAAGACAGCCTTCAGAATGGGAGAAAATAATAGCAAATGAAGAACTGACAAACAACTAATCTCAAAAATATACAAGCAACTCCTACAGCTCAACTTCAGAAAAATAAATGACCCAATCCAAAAATGGGCCAAAGATCTACAAAGAATACATTTGAATCAGTTCTAATGAGGTGGATGAAACTGGAGCCTATTATACAGAGTGAAGTAAGCCAGAAGGAAAAACATAAATACAGTATTCTAACGCATAAATGGAATTAGAAAGATGGTAACAATTGTATGAGACAGCAAAAGAGACACTGATGTATAGAACAGTCTTATGGACTCTGTGGGAGAGGGAGAGGGTGGGAAGATTTGGGAGAATGACATTGTAACATGTAAAAGATCATGTAAGAAACGAGTTGCCAGTCCAGGTTCGATGCACGATACTGGATGCTTGGGGCTAGTGCACTGGGACGACCCAGAGGGATGGTATGGGGAGGGAGGAGGGAGGAGGGTTCAGGATGGGGAACACATGTATACCTGTGGTGGATTCATTTTGATGTTTGGCAAAACTAATACAATTATGTAAAGTTTAAAAAAAATAAAATTAAAAAAAAAAAAAAAAAAAAGATAAATAATGCAGCTTCAAAATGTTGTAAGCATAAAAAAAAAAAAAAAAAAATGGGCCAAAGATCTAAATAGACATTTCTCCAAAGAAGACATACAGATGGCTAACAAACACATGAAAAGATGCTCAACATCACTCATTATCAGAGAAATGCAAATCAAAACCACAATGAGGTACCATTTCACACCAGTCAGAATGGCTGCGATACAAAAGTCTACAAATAATAAATGCTGGAGAGGGTGTGGAAAAAAGGGAACCCTCTGACACTGTTGGTGGGAATGCAAACTAGTACAGCCTCTATGGAGAACAGTGTGGAGATTCCTTAAAAAACTGGAAATAGAACTGCCTTATGACCCAGCAATCCCACTGCTGGGCATACACACTGAGGAAACCAGAAGGGAAAGAGACACGTGTACCCCAGTGTTCATCGCAGCACTGTTTATAATAGCCAGGACATGGAAGCAGCCTAGATGTCCATCAGCAGATGAATGTATAAGAAAGCTGTGGTACATATACACAATGGAGTATTACTCAGCCATTAAAAAGAATACATTTGAATCAGTTCTAATGAGGTGGATGAAACTGGAGCCTATGATACAGAGTGAAGTAAGCCAGAAGGAAAAACACCAATACAGTATACTAACGCATATATATGGAATTTAGAAAGATGGTAACAATAACCCGGTGTACGAGACAGCAAAAGAGACACTGATGTATAGATCAGTCTTATGGACTCTGTGGGAGAGGGAGAGGGTGGGGAGATTTGGGAGAATAGCACTGAAACATGTAAAATATCATGTATGAAACGAGTTGCCAGTCCAGGTTCGATGCACGATACTGGATGCTTGGGGCTAGTGCACTGGGACGACCCAGAGGGATGGTATGGGGAGGGAGGAGGGAGGAGGGTTCAGGATGGGGAACGCATGTATACCTGTGGCGGTCATTTTGATATTTGGCAAAACTAATACAATTATGTAAAGTTTAAAAATAAAATAAAAAAAAAAAAAAAAAGAATTGATGCTTTTGAACTGTGGTGTTGGTGAAGACTCTTGAGAGTCCCTTGGACTGCAAGGAAATCCAACCAGTCCATCCTAAAGGAGATCAGTCCTGGGTGTTCATTAGGAGGACTGATGCTGAAGCTGGAATTCCAATACTTTGGCCACCTCATGCGAAGAGTTGACTCATTGGAAAAGACTCTGATGCTGGGAGGGATTGGAGGCAGGAGGAGAGGGGGATGACAGAGGACGAGTTGGCTAGATGGCATCACCGACTCGATGGACATGATTTTGGGTAAACTCCGAGAGTTGGTGATCGGCAGAGAGGCCTGGCGTGCTGTGATTCATGGGGTTGCAAAGAGTCAGACACGAATGAGCAACTCAACTGATATACATATATACTATATTTACACACACGAATATACATATACACACAGAACCCACATAGATATCACATGTATATCAGTAGTTATATATATAACAAATAGCTTTATAGCCAAATATGTAGCCTATTGGTTTTTTTTTCTCTGAAGAACTCTAATACAACTGTTTTCTGCCTTACGTTTCTTTGGAGCCCAAGCCTTTTATTATCTTTCTCCTTTTATGACACTTCATTCTTTGTGTTTATTTGTCTGTGAGCTCAATTTTATTGACAACAAATATTCTCAGTTCTTTTCCTCAAAATGGCAGGTTCACTTCCTTCACTTTTGAGCATATCTGCCAAATACGCAAGATAGAATAGCCATAATGTGTCTGTCATTTGACATTCCGTATAAATGGTAGCTGCATCTGTGCTTTTCCTCAAGACTGCGTAGTTCTTGGGCACGTAGCAGAAGTGCTCTATGTGGGCTTCCCATTTTGTCACATGGAATTAAAAAGATGTATCCTTAAGGAGCAAGCTTTTATAAAATCCAGAATTTTTAGCGCTTCACTAAGGACAGTTTTAAGTGAAGTTGACTTTTTCCCTCTTCTGAGTGCTTGGGGTGAAGAATAGAATAAATAGGTGTATTCCTTGATGGTAGCAATTTCATTCACATTTCTTTTGTACCATCAGTGCAAGTGTCAGAATAGTGAGAAAAGCAACTACTTAATGTTTGTATGAAAATTGTTTTAATTTCACAGACTCCTGAGAGGGTTTCAGGGACCTTTGGTGGTCCATGTGCTACATTAGAGAAACAGTTTAAGATACTGTCTCACAGAATAGACATGGTTGCTGTTGATGAATTTGAGTGATACTTGACTTTCTTTCTCTCCCTTCTTGTGATTTTTTTTCATGATTTGTCAGCAACTGAAGTTCCATCAGATGCCTGTAGCATCTCTCTAAAGGAGAGTGGCAGAACAAATTTACCATTTGTTCCTTCGTATTGTATGTCTTGCATCTGCTTTGTTTGATATTTGAAATTTGAAACCAGTGATGTCCTTTGAGACTTTATTTCCTAGATGACAACAGCAAGGTTCTAAGATATGGGGGTCAGAGAGAAAACAGGAGCAACCTAGAAACAAAGCTTTGACCTGGCTAGAGGAAAACCATAACTATTGGCACTCACATTTAGAGCCATTCCTTGAATATGTTTTTTTCTAGAGCTATTTCTCATCACTACTGTGCCTTTCAGCTTCTAAGCAACTGCTTTGGAATTTTCTTAAATTCAGATTTACAACATTTGGTAATAACATCGAATCTGTGAGGCACGCAGAAAGTGAGGCATGCTGTCAGAATCAGAAGCAATTCTACTTCCCAAGACCTGTAATCATCCAATTTGAAACTCTTTGCATACTGGCAATATATTAAAGCATGTGTAGCAGGCACAGAAATGAAAATGGAAGTTTACTACAGGCGTCCTCAATTTATGATACGTCATGATCCTCTACCTAAATCTGCAGAATGGGGCATCCATTTTTTATACCCTTAAAGATACTGTTTTTGAAAGTTTCCCTTTTTTCATCTCTATTTGATTTACATATTCTTTCATTTCCACAAAGTTCACTCCCACCTTCATTCTTAATATATCTCCCTCCTTATAGTTACTCAGAACACTGCTCACAAAATGACTGCAGGTAACTTATTTTTCTAATACTACTGCAAATTACATCATATTACTGCCTCCTGCACATGTGTGCACATACACTCTTAACACAGGCACATTATTTTATAGTACATCAGCTAGTCACTAACTTTCTATGATGATGGAAATATTCCTTATTTCCTGTATACAGTACACTGTATACAGTACACTGCAGTAATCATTAGCCACATGTATTAGTGGTCTCCAGAGAAACAGAGCCAATTGGAGGGAAGATAGATTGATTTACTCTGTAGAGTTAGCTTATATGCTTATGGAAACTAAGCAGTCCTAACATCAGAAAACTGGTCCTAGTAGTAAAATTAGCAGGAAAGTTGTAATCCAAGTTTTAGTCCAAAGGAAGGAGAAGTCTGATACTCCAACTCAAAGACAGTCTTGCAGACAGAAAAAATTCTTTCTTACTGGACCCTTTGTTCTTTGCAGGCCTTTAATGGATTCAGTGAGTTCCACTCACATTAAGTAAAGCAACCTGCTTTCCTCAGTCTGCTGATTCAGATGTTAGTCTCATCCAAAAACACCTTCACAGACATACCCAGATAAAATGTTTAGCCAAATATCTGGGTACCCCCATGGCCCAATCAAGTTGACACATAAAAGTAACCACCATATTACATATAGCTACTGACTACTTAAAATATGGCTATACCAAGGAACTAAACTTTTATTTAAATTTAAATAGTTTAAATGTAAATTGGTATACATGGCTCATGCTTACTATTTTGGATAACACAGAGATGATTGTCTCAGTCTTAGAATGAAGCTTTGATTGATGTTGTAGGACAATTCAGACTACTTCTCCAGCGTCTAGCTTTCACCTGGGCTTGAAACTCCTCCTCTAGAACACAGCTACCATGTAAGAAGTCTAGCTACCCTGAGACTGCCATGCTCTGAGGAAGTATTGCTTTGGCCACCTCCTGCGAAGAGTTGACTCATTGAAAAAGACTCTGATGCTGGGAGGGATTGGGGGCAGGAGGAGAAGGGGACGACAGAGGATGAGATGGCTGGATGGCATCACCTACTCGATGGACATGAGTTTGAGTGAACTCCAGGAGTTGGTGATGGACAGGGAGGCCTGGCGTGCTGTGATCCATGGGGTCGCAAAGAGTCAGACACGACTGAGTGACTGAACTGAACTGAACTGATGGAGAGAGTGGATCAAGAAGGGGAGAGAGCCCTGTCTGTTCTAGCTGTCCATCCCATATGAAGGAGATGTGAGTGAGGAAATCATACTGGACCTCTCACCCAGGTTAATCAGGCCTTCAGGTGAGCTGCCACCTGACTCTGACCCGATCAGGCCTTCAGCCAGAGCTGCCACCTGACTGACCATGTGAAAGCCTGCAAATAAGAAGCTCCATCTAACCCTGCAGAACCGTGAGAGACTAAGTTGTCTTAAACCACTAAGTTTTGGGGTGATTTGCAAAGCAGTAAATAACCAGAACAGAAGTATGCTAAGGAATCAAGATTTCCTATTTCTCTGACTCACCTAGATCCCAATCTTACTGTCTTTCTGTTTCCTACTTTCTTGCTTTTTGTGGTATAAACTTTTATGCTCAAAACTAAATTTGTGGTTTGGGAAAGTCAGTTAATCTGGCCTTCAGCTATCTTGGATTTCTGACCTCACTTAAAAGGCTTTCCTACTTTCAAATTTTTAGGACAGCTTGAACCAATGTTGACTTTTCCTTCCTTACTAAAGGCCATAACCAGTTAATTTAACATCCTTTTCTTTTTCAACCAGTTGTAAGTGTAACCCAGAAGACATGTACCTTTGCTTCAATATCAACATTTTAACATCTGGTTTGCTACCAGAAGGAAAAGGATGGGAGTGGAGAGGGGTGTGTTAGATAGATACTCAAATGATACCTGCTTATAAAAGCTATACCACTTACATGTAACAAGACTAGACATGTAGTCAGATTCTATGTCAGGTTTTAATACAACTTGTAATTGTACTATTTAATGCAATTATATAGCCTCGAACTTTATTACTAAATAACATACTTTTTATTTCAGTGAGCTCAATATTTATAAAAATTTAAAAGGAATTTACTGTTAAATGTCATGAAAACAAATGTGTGGGACAAGATTTACCATTATAATTGTTTTTAGTGAGCATTTTTTTGTGATTTACACTAAGAGGGCGAATTTTAGATCTGAAAATTCATTAAGACTCTGCTACATCAGTGATTTGTTTTTTTTTTCCTTCTAGTTCTAAGAACAGATAGAAGTGGCTATGGATAATTCATATAATTTCAATCAAAAAGGCTCATGTAATGGAATTCCATCTGAGAAGAAAAACAACTTCCTTGTGTCAGAAGATCATGGACAGAAAATCTTAAGTATACTACAGAATTTTCGAGAACAAAATATCTTTTATGATTTCAAAATAATCATGAAAGATGAAACAATCCCATGTCATCGTTGTGTGTTAGCAGCATGCAGTGACTTTTTCAGGTACTTTTACCTTGTCTGTCTATCCCTCAGATTTTATGATACCACTAATTAAGTTGTTTTTATGACTGTAACTGAGTTTTTCCCCTACAGAGTATGGAATAGTAATCTTTAATACTTAAAAAGAGATACTTAGAACGTAGATTAACTAATGATTTTTTAAATATGAAAATATAAGAATACCTTTTTTTAAAGCTCAAGTCTTCCCAGGCTAGGATTTCCCAAAGTTAAACATTAGTCCTTACTGTTCTGGAAAAAAAAAATTGTTTTGATGTGGGGTCAGTTTTGTTTGGGAGGTCCCCTGCACTGTATAATTTGGCAAAAGAGAAAAGGATAGACTGAGCAGAAATGGAAGCCAAGCTCAAAGAAAATGAGGCATCTGAGAAAAAAATACATTTTGGACATGTGTTGTATCCCATGGATTGTCCAGGGAAGAGGTACTCTAATGCGGAGAGTTTCTCTTCTCTTTAGCCTGGATTGTCCTAAAGTGGGGAGAAGTACTTCCAGAGCCATTTCTGGAGAGCACTCAACTTGTTTTGATTCTGAGTATAATTCTGTTCCCCAAGTAAATCATCCTACAAGGAATGCACTAGTCATAACACTGTTAGAATCCACTATGATGACAGTGGGTTTCTGATTCTTCGTAGTTAAGGGTCAGACACATGACCTTAGTATTGTGGTAACCGTATGAAGATAGTACCTCTGAGACCTATTTGTCAGGCAGGTAAACCTCTCTTGCTGACATCCTGACCTTCAGGCCTCCTAGTCATACTTTAATAAACTTAAATCTTAAGTGCAATATTTTGCGTTAAGTTCAGTTTTAGAAGCAATTCTAAGTAAGCAGAGTTTAAATCTCTAACAAACTTGATAAAAAAAGAGCAAGATATAAGATACAAAAACATCTAGATACAAGTTAACGTATACTGGTTTTAATCCTTAATTTAACTCGTTTTACTACCAACATATAATTAAACCATACCCTTATTGCTCAAGATTAAATCTTACAGGTTGTACTTCATTCAGCAAGTTTATTGATATCTACTACTCACTAAACACCTTTTTTTTTTTTTTTTTTGACTCTTCTATGTGGCATGTGGGATCTTCATTTCCTGATGAGGGATGAGACCGTGCCCCCCTGCATTGGAAGCGTAGAGTCTTATCCACTCGACCACCAGTGGAAGTCACTAAACACCAGTTTCTCTAGGGTTTCCTGCTTTGAATTTGAGAGCAGTGGCTCAGTGCTACATCACAGTTTACTGAGGACAAGGGGAACTACACCTTTTACTAGCTTTTTGCCTAACTAGACTATATGTCTTCAGGTATTCTTCTCATTTCTTCTCTCAGGTAACCTAAGTTATTCTTCAGCCTCCACTGGGGCCCTAACTGGCCTTATGCTCTCCCATTTTCAGATTCCACTAGTTTCTTTCCACTTCCCTTTGAATTCAGTTTTTCTTCCAAGGAACTCTTTTTTTGTTCCCTTATCCTTCATATCACCTCTTCATTAGAGGAAGCAGTACAGTATAATAGGTAAGTATTTGGCCTCTTTATACACATGCCCTAAATCTAAATTCCAGCTCCACCACTTATTAGACTGAACTTAGGTAACTTAGCCTCTTTATGCTTCAGTTTCTTTATTTGTAAAAAATTAGGATAAGACAAATAGGACCTAGCTCATAAAGTCATTAGTGAGAGTTGAATGAAATAACATATATGCAATGATTAGGTCAGTCTTCCCTGGTGTCTTGGTGGTAAAGAATCCACCTGCCAATACAGGAGAGGCAGGTTCAATCTCTCGGTCAGGAAGATCCCGTGGAAAAGGAAATGGCAACCCACTCTAGTATTCCTGCCTGGGAAATCCCATGGATAGAGGAGCCTTGTGGGTTATGGTCCATGGGGTTGCAGTGAGTCAGACACTAGAAACTAAATAACAATTGATTAGTGTCCACTACTTTCAGTTATTGTTGTTGAATTAAATTGTTATTAAGCTGAATTTAGTATTATTATTATTATTAGCTGACTTTTTTTTTAGCTGAAATTATTTCCAAATCTAGCCAAAAAATGGAAATAATTTGGTATGAACATGCAGTTTTATTTCCTTATAAAGTTTGCATGTTAACAAAATAAGAAGTTCATGTGACATTTGAATTAGCAGTCCTCTCTACTGTTTATGTTGGAGTTATGCCTACAGCTTAGCTTTTTAGGGATCTGTTTTCAATTTTTAAAAATTACTGTTAAAAACAGTGTTTTTTAAAATTTGTACCTGTTCTGAAGTAAAACAAAAGACAATTTTATAATGACCTGAATCTTTTATGATATATTTTACTAAATGAGTATATAGTTCACATAAAAATGTGTACAAATGTAGTTAGAAGGTCTATATAATTTACACTCTTGTAGATAAGGCCACTGATTCATAATTTTGTGTTATGATAAAACTCACTGGAGTATTGGGCTATAAACTTACAGGAATACTGGGGTATGTAAAATTAAAAATAGCAGAAAAGTACACAGTGCATGGTAAATGCCCTTTATAATGTTTTTGAAAAACGAAAATTATGATTGAAATGTAAAGTCCCTGGAGACAAGATTCAAAAAGAAGCACACTATTGTATAACCAGTTTATGATAACACAGTAAATTTGAGATGGAAGTTAACTGAATACTTTAAAGATGAATAGGATGAAGTATATAAATATGATATTACATGTCTTCTCATGGACAGTGTGGAAGCTGATGGTAAATTAGAAATGCATATGATTTTAGAAAACTTTTTTTCCTTAAAATGATAGTAACAGCTAATGTGCTCAGTTGCAATGCAACCCCATGGGCTGTAGCTCACCAGGCTTCTCTGTTCATGGAGTTTTTCAGGCAAGAATACTAGACTGGGTTGCCATTTCCTACTCCAATAACG
Source organism: Bos mutus (assembly GCF_027580195.1). Taxonomy (NCBI): domain Eukaryota; kingdom Metazoa; phylum Chordata; class Mammalia; order Artiodactyla; family Bovidae; genus Bos; species Bos mutus. Next base: position 78,243,028 of record NC_091631.1, on the reverse strand, counting down.
GCTAATATTTTGCATCAGTTAACTTAGTTGTTCCTCTCATAACTCTGTGGCATAGGTACTACTAGTATCCGCATTTTCAGAAGAATTTGAAGCACGATTAAGTTGTTAGCTCCCCAAGGTCACACAGTTAATAAGGCAGCCCTGTTCTAGAGGCCACACTCTTATTATTACCTTAAACTGACTATAGATGTCTTAATAATCTAATACGATTATCACCACAGGTTAATGTTTCTAAGTTGATCACATTGAAATATCCTGCACAATGTGGAACATGTATAAATTTTTGTAACCATGTTTATTTGTTATTATATTAAGAAGTATTGAATATCCCTATTAGAAAGGGGCTTTATCATCCTTTTCCTAAGGAGTGTTCTGTATTTGGAAGCCTCCTCATATTTTTCAGGTGGACACTAGTGTTTCTTTAGTAGCTTTAGTTACTCTCTAGAATAGACTTCAATAATGAAATTTAGTTTTCCCCCAGTACTACTTGGGGGCTTCCCTCATAGCTCAGATGGTAAAGAATCCACCTACAGTGCTGGAGATGTGGGTTTGAAACCTGGGTTGGGAAGATACCCTGAAGAAGAAATGGCAACCCACCCCAGTATTCTTACCTGGGAAATCCCATGGACAGAGGAGCCTGGCGGGCTACAGTCCATGCAGTTGAAAAGAGTCTTAACACGCTAACCAACTAAGCATGCCTGCAGAGTACTTGGGCACTGCTCACAAAGGTATCCTGGACAATACTGGTACAAAAACAAACCAATGTTAAACCAGGCCCAAAGTCAGATGATCTTTAGTCTTAATGAATGTTCAACTGGCAATCTTTAGTTGTTTGTTGTAGTCCTTTCCTCTTTAACCTTAATTTTTATTTGCAGTTCTACTGAAAACCATCTTAATGGGTTTGTTTAAAGTGTAAAAATTAGTAAGTCTGGATATAAAGTTAATTAAGGATGGATGGCAATATTGTTCTTACCAAAGCCAGTCATGAAATATTCTTAGTCTCCTGCCTAAACATTTCCAAATAATTTATACTTTTGCTTAAAATGAGCCAAAAATGTTCCCAGTTTCTTAGAGTGGTATCAACATTACCAGATGGGGATAATGTATATGTAAGTTTATCCTGTATTTTAAGTAATTTTAGTTATAACCTGCAGAGTTGATACTAAATTAATCCATAGGTAAATAAATTCAGCCATTAGATTTTACCCCAATTTTATGAATAATGTATAAGAACATCAAATCAGACACAAAATTTGAATCTTTTTAAAGCCTTTGGATTCATTGCTATGGCTTAGCTGTAATTATATATTTTTCAATGTGGTATTGTGTAATATGTGTATTTTACAGATAAATAATATGGTCTCTATTATAGATATTAATTTATTAGGATGCTTTAAAAATGTATTTTGTAAATATATTTTATATCAACCTAAGAGTGAAGGAAACCTCTTTAAGGTCATATTGAAAATTATCTTGGAAAAAAATATTCCTGTTTATTTGTTCTTCTGTGTTCATTTTTGCAGGGCTATGTTTGAAGTAAACATGAAAGAAAGAGATGGTGGAAGTGTTACCATTACTAATTTGTCCTCCAAAGCAGTAAAAGCATTTCTTGATTATGCCTATACTGGAAAAACAAAGATAACAGATGATAATGTGGAAATGTTCTTCCAGTTGTCATCATTTCTTCAAGTTTCCTTCCTATCCAAAGCTTGCAGTGACTTTTTAATAAAAAGTATTAATCTTGTCAATTGTTTACAATTATTATCTATATCAGATAGCTATGGCTCTGCCCGTTTGTTTGACCATGCTTTATACTTTGTACAACATCACTTTTCTTTATTATTTAAATCCAGTGATTTCTTAGAGATGAATTTTGGAGTACTGCAAAAGTGTTTGGAATCAGATGAATTAAATGTTCCTGAAGAAGAAACTGTACTGAAAGTTGTCCTTAGTTGGACTAAACATAACTTAGAATCAAGGCAAAAACATCTGCCTTATTTAATTAAAAAAGTAAGATTATGTCAGTTATCTGAGGAGACACTTCAAGATTGTCTACTCAATGAAGAGTGTTTACTCAAAAGCACAAACTGTTTTGACATAATCATGGATGCAATTAAGTGTGTGCAAGGTTCTGGTGGACTTTTCCCTGATGCTCGACCATCCACAACTGAAAAATACATATTTGTTCACAAAACTGAGGAAAATGGAGAAGCTCAGTATACGTTTTGCTATAATATTAAAAGTGATTCATGGAAGATACTGCCACAGTCACACCTGATTGATTTGCCAGGATCTAGTCTGTCTAGTTATGGGGAGAAAATATTCTTGACAGGTGGTTGCAAAGGGCCATGTTGTAGAACAGTTCGGCTTCATATTGCAGAATCATATCATGATGCCACTGATCAAACCTGGTGCTACTGTCCAGTCAAAAATGATTTTTTCCTGGTATCAACTATGAAAACACCAAGAACCATGCATACATCAGTTATGGCTCTCAATAAATTATTTGTCATAGGTGGAAAAACTAGAGGATCTCAGGACATTAAAAGTCTCTTAGATGTTGAATCTTACAATCCTCTTTCCAAAGAATGGGTGTCTGTTAGCCCATTACCCAGGGGCATATACTATCCTGAAGCAAGTGCATGCCAAAATGTAATTTATGTTCTTGGATCAGAGGTAGAAATTACAGATGCTTTTAACCCATCACTTGATTGCTTTTTCAACTACAATGCTACAACTGATCAGTGGTCTGAACTAGTGGCAGAATTCGGGCAGTTTTTTCATGCAACACTAATTAAAGCTGTCCCAGTAAACTGCACACTCTATATATGTGACCTTTCCACTTATAAAGTTTATAGTTTTTGTCCAGATACTTGTGTTTGGAAGGGTGAAGGATCTTTTGAATGTGCAGGCTTCAACGCAGGTGCGGTTGGAATTGAAGATAAAATTTATATATTAGGTGGTGATTATGCACCAGATGAAATCACGGATGAAGTTCAAGTCTACCACAGCAGCAGGTCTGAGTGGGAAGAAGTTTCACCAATGCCAAGAGCCTTAACTGAATTTTACTGCCAGGTGATTCAGTTTAATAAATACAGAGACCCATGGTTTTCTAATCATTTCTAAATGTAGTGTATGATTAGACATTCTAAAGCAATTGCAGTTCTAGAAGCCTGCAGTAAATTTATTAACTTTAATTATTGGTAAAAAGGTCTTTACAGCTTAGTGAGATAAAATAGACCTTCTATAAGAGAATTACTATGAATGTATACCATATTAGAAAAATACTATGAATGTATACTATATATGAATTAGCAGTTCCCAGAAACTTAAAATACACAATACATTCTACCAAAAAGTGTATTTAATTTAATCTTGGAGAATAGGATATTAGTATTTTCATATGTAAGTAAAACTCAGGCTTTGATGTTTTGATTCTTAAAATACTTTATCCTGACAGAAAAACAAATCATACTTCACATAACTGTACAATGTAAATGGGAGAAGTCTCTTTAGGTAGTAAAAATGACTTATTTATACTATATTATATGAAGTATAAAATATATTAGAGGTGAGAATCCTATCTTGTTACTACAGGTATAAGAGTAGTTGAATTCCTATTTTTTCTGATCATTGGTTAGCTATTTTTAAGCCCTTTCTTTTCTTTCACTATTTTTCAGTCAGAAAATTTTCTGAAATGAAGTGTATTTCCCCAGCCTTCTAAAACTGTACACCAAACATGTTTTAATTTTTTGATTCAACTCTTCATTAAGAGCATAGTGTACTGTAATGCTGTTGGCAGTTACTGAAATGTCTTAAAATTTGCTTATTAGTTTTCAGTGTTAGTTGGTCTCAGTTTTTAGAGGTATTTTATTTTCTGGCTCAAGCTCAGTAAATTAACTTTCTTGATTTATTTAATCAGTTTAAGTTATACCTGACTTGATTTTATCTTGACATGTAATCCTTTTAGTGACATTCTTGGATTCTGGGATGGTAGTCCTAAAATACTTTTCCATATCATTGCCAGATTCCACTGTAAAGTGAGGATATAGAAAATCTGACCTCTAGCTAAGTGGACCACTATTGTTGGCATTTCTTAAACTTTTGCATGTCCAAATTTGAGTTGCAGTAAGAAATTTCAACATCTCAGTTAGTACCGTGTCAGTTTTTTGTGATGATGTATACCAGCTGTTAACTGCTGTGTATGTTTTCTTCTTTAGCACATTATTCATTGTGAATTATTTACTAAATTTAAAAATGTGACTGGGCTTTTGGTATTGATAGTAGATATGTGAAGCTTGCAACTTATTTGGTGTTTAATCATCTCTAACCCAAACAATGAAAGAGAATCATCCTTGTTCTCAGCTAAGATGATTCTGCCTTGTAAGAGGATATGTTTCTTTAATTAGTTTTTACGATACAGGTATTTTAGGTTTTAGGACCTGATTTATATCTCAGGTAATCTGTAGATTGTATTTCTCTGGAATCAAATGAAGTTTCCCACACACTGTAGTAAATGTTAATCTGTTGTAAATATTCTTTAGAAGTAGAAATATACCTAAATGAAGGTCCTTTTATTTTACCATATAAAATTTATGTAATCATAAGTTTCAAATATATTTTTCAAAACAGAACAGAATGCTAGACTAAATTATGCGATTTGAAAATCAGGGATTGTCCGTAATCAGACGATAGTTGCCTAAAAATTCTTGTGTAGAATTGGTGGCTTCCTCCCTACCTACCTTTATTGGCTCTGCCCTGTTCTCTCTCTCTCTCTCTGTGGGTGTGTGTATGTGTGTCGTGTGCGTAAGAAATAAAATTCAGTGGAGGCTTTCTCTGTGTTTTATGTGGCACTTTGAAAACAAGTTACTTAAGAAAGACCATAACACAGTGGGTGATTAAATTGTTAAACATGTATAAACAAATATTTCCAGAAAGGAGAAACTAAAGCAAAATAGAATCCCTTCCTGATCTTGTTTCATTATTATATCTTGATTTCTACCATTCTTCTCACTGGCCATTGATTTTTTTAAATTTTATTTTTACTTGGAGGATAATTACGATGTGGTGATGGTTTCTGCCACACATCAACATGAGTCAGCTATAGGCATATATACTTCCCCTTCCTCTAGAGCCTTCCTCCCACCTCCTTCCATACCCCAACCCTCTGGGTTGTCACAGAGCAACTGCGGCCATTGATTCCTGATGTTACTAGAAGTATCCTTGTTACCAAGCCATAAGTAACTCCCTCTGCATTTGATTTTAAACACTTTTCAATGCACAAGGCTTTCTGCCTTAGTTTCCACAATTGCTGCAGGAAACTTGATTGTTTTTCACTTACTGTCATCCCTTTACATCTGTACCTGAGTGTTCTTCATCAGTTATAACTAAAAAAAGTAGTCTGTCTAGTCATAAAACCTCAAACTCTTACTTACTCTTCTTTTTCCTTGACATTATAGCAATCTGTGCTGGGCTTGGCTCTCTTAGCAATTAATCTTGTAGTCTCCAATTTTGCATCATCTGGTAAAGGGAACACTTGCATTTGATCTACTAAATGGTTATTGAAAAATGGTTCTGGGTGTTCAAAATCCTCAAGGAACCCAGGCACATTATTCTGATCTTGGCAATAACTTTGGCTTCACCAAGAACCACATATATTATTTCTGCCTTGGCCCTCTATTCTTGATCTCTTGCAAGTCTCAGTGATCTCTCAAGTCTATTCTGCTACCCAGGAGGAGCCGTTTTTCCTGTCTGTAAGATTAAAAAACAATATCCCTTTATGACTTCTTCCTTCTTTTTTTTTTTTCTTTAAAGTTTCCTTTCCTTTCATTATCATCCTTCAGTCAGTGCTGCATTGTAAGAGACAAAATAATTAAGCTCATTATCCAGATTGCTTTCATTCTTGTAGCAAAATTCTAAATAACATTTCCAAATTGTCATTTGTCCTGGTAAATGGATTGTGCATGCATAAAAAAATTGCAGTATTGTAGTATCCTAGTGTCTGCTAAAATTGAAAGTAGTTACGTGTCACTATTAAACATAAAAAAGATTAAATTCAACACTTATATCAAAGTTAATGAACATTTTTAGAACTATCTTCAAACTTGATTTATAATGTAGAGCACCTGTTCATCTAATTGCCTGTGAAATAAAAGCAGCATGAAGAATATTTGCATAATCAAATTAACTGCATTCATATAATACTCAATTTTGGTTGGGGAGGGGAAACAGTCTTTATCACAACAGTATTCATTATATATTACTCTTGAAAGCTAGAATATTATTTGAGAGCAACCACATCCTGCAACATGATTCCATTTTCCCCAGATACCAAGAAGAGCAATTGAGTATGTGTTCAGGGTACCTAAATGAAGGCATCTGACTTGAAAATCAGAGTCAAATATAGAGGGAGACATCTGTTTACCTTTTGAGATTTGGAAGCAATAAATGGTTAAATATATTGTTGAATATATTTTGGATCATCATTCTCAGTTTAATTGGATCCAATGTGTGGAAACCCGTATATTTAGAATTGAAGGTGTAAGAATGAAAAATGCCTTCCAATGGACAGCTCTTGAGGGCAATCTAAAAACGAAGGCTAAAGTTTAAAAGGAAGCCAATTTCTGTTCAGCATAACAGAATTAACTCCACTTTATAAAGCCATATTTGGAATAAGACTAAATATCAAAAACTGCGGCATGTGGCAGAAAATGAGCCCAAATAAATAAATTCCTACACAGGAGTACACCAAAGATTTCTATATTTTATTTGCACATTTTGATCTTAATATTTTTCTGTCTTTTGACTAATTGCTTCCTCCAGTTTGTTTAGCATTTAGGCATTCTGAGTAACTTGATTTTATTGTCTGCATACTCAAGATTTCAATAAGATGTGAGTCATAAAATTACATCATTTTAGGAGCATTCTTGTTGAAGGAAATTTGTTCTTTTTTTAAAATCACTTCGGAAAAACTCTGTAAAGGGTGCTGACATTTATAGTGAGCTGCTAATAGGGATTTCTCCTTCTGTTTACCATAAGTGCACATTTGTTTTACATTGAGTAGAAACTGAAAGACCATTACCTAAAATTTTGTCCTGAATTATTTCACTGCAAATGTGGCTATATAGCTATATGTAGTGAATTTAGTTAAAGATTATGTGCTTTGAAAGATATCTTTAATTTTAAAAATCTGTTTATAAATTATATTTGACTACACTAAGATGCTTAATCAAATTTAATTTATAAATAGGGGTTTTAATCAGCATAGTATTACAATAGGGATTTTAATCACAGCATGGTATTACACACTGATCAAGAGATAACTTTTCTAAAATATAGATTCATATTCAAACTTGAAGATAAAATCTAATACAGCTTCCAGCCTTGTATAGAAAACCCCTCTAAATTCTAAAATACCCTTGACAGATGATTTTCTTTTCAAATTCTAATTCAGTTCTTTCAGGGTAAAGAGCTCACTACCTCCATTTTTAAACAGTTCTATTAGAAAGTTCTTCCTAAGGTTGAAAGCAACTCTGCCTCCCTGTAATAACTTTCAGTCCTTGATCTTAGGTTGCTGTCTCCATAAGTATTGGAAATAGCATGTCTTCCATTCCTCTAAAATCAAGTCTTCACTTTCCTTCTTGTTTAAATGCTTAACACTTTAAAACTTGCCACAGTGGCCAAGGTTACATACCTTCTACATGTACATTTGCCTCAGAAAAATCTATCCTAGCTCTATTGCTTTTTTGGTGTGTTGAGCATGATGAGCATTGCATAGTCTAATAAAGCAAGCACTTCATTCCCTTAATCAGCTCTTATAAATCCAGTGTGAGCTAGAGCTTTGCTATCTCTCCTTCTATCAACTATCAACATAATCACAAACATAGTTTCTGGGAGGAATTCTGAAGCCAGATTTTAATGTCTTGATCATTTGTCATTAGATATGGTTTTGAGAATTTTAATAATACTTCTAAAAGAGACTAAAGCATATACAAAAAATAGAAACCAAAGCAGTCACTAACTAGTTCAACAAATTATGCTATTGGTTCCAAGGGTAACAAGGTTGCCGGAATTACTTAAGAGTACAATTCTCTTGAGTATCACATTGTAGTGTAAATACTTCTTTACATGTCTGTCTTATTTAATTGGAAACTCTTAGGAGTAGGGGTATTATCATTTCTGGACCTAGCAATTAGTACAGTGCTTGCATATTAATAAGGCGTCTAACAATCTAACATTCTATGAAGCCAATATATGAAGCAAAATTTATTGTTTCTGAATGGGTTAGACTTAACTGCATATTTTGCAATTTCCATGTACAAAAAATTGATTTACATTAGGATTTTACATTTAAGAATGCTACCCATTGTACTTTAGTTATCAATGTATGTGTTAATTCTTTTTGTAATATTTGATATCCTTATATTAAAAAGTCTGGGCAAGCTAATTTATACAACTTTTTGTTAGTATATGTTGTATATCTTTGTTAGTATATGGAAAAATTAATAATGAAGTATACTTTTTATTTGAGAATGAAATTGCATTACATAGTACATTGCCCACATTTGGAGAACATGTATAGTTGGTTGTATAGTTGTGTTGTATATGTATATTTGGTACTTGAAAGAGAAATTATACTTTCAAAGTAATTCATTGAATTTTTTTAGTGCTTAAGGATTATTTGTTCTCCTTGAATTTTAATTATAATATTTAATTCTGTGTTTCTTTTCAAATACAGTAATAGATAAGACAATGACTGAAAGTATCGTTAGTAGACATACAACCCCCATTTCCCCTACAAGAACATAATAGCTTCAGTGACCTTCTTCCCACAGGGGAGACTGTGCGCAAAGCTACTTAACTTTGCATACATAAGTGATTTATTTCATTTTCTATTAGTAGAATATGGGCATTTACCATATGGTATGAGAAATAAAATCATTTTTTTCAGGTCCATGTTAACCATATTAATATGTAGTAAACATTTCAATTATGTAAATAATTATTAATGTATTAAAATGTATCTCAGAAAAGAATATATATTGTTTGTATTTATTGTTACTAGAAATAAAAAAGGTAGAAAAAGGTGAATTCTAAGGCTCTCATTTTCTTGCCACCCCCTTCCCCAGATGCCCTGAGTGGCTCTGATGAATCTCAGAATTCCTGAGAGAGTGGTGGTGGAGGTGGGGTTACTGTTAGAACTGGCTCTGTAACTGTGGACAGAGCAGCATAGACTTCAAGGTGGACATATTGGGCTGAGTGAATAAAATGCAGCTAGATTTGAAATGAATCATAGATGAGGAGAGACCTTGAGGCTGTGCATGAGCTAAGAAAGAACAGACCAAATGTCCATGAGCCACAAATGAAATCAGTAGAAGCTAGCTGAATGTCCAAGGTCAGGCACTGTCCAACCCTACTTCAACGGATATCAGCAACACAAGAATCAGCTAGATGCCAGGGTATAAGCCTCCTTCCTACCTAATATGTACAGGTGAACTAGTGAAGAGGTCCAGAGTCTGAGAGACTAAATCATACCATAACATTATTTTAAGATGTTTACATTGGACAGATGCTGTCTTAATTCCAGTTCAATTTTTCCTCTTTCTGGACAGGCTCATTTGCCGTCTCATTTCTGGTTTTCCTATGTGATCAGTTGTGATTTACTAAACAACTTTGACTTCCAAACCCTCTTCTAGAATACTGCTCAGGTTGAAACAGTTGATCTATGGAAACCTAACCCTTCAAAAATCAACTGTTGTATCCCACATGCTTGCATAATGCTAGTTGATTTCTCTTCATTTCTTAGGCTCTCTTATCAAATCCTTGGTCCAACCTTACTGCTCCAGATTTCTTCCCTTATTACCTCCAATTCTCCATGTGCTTCCATCTTCTGTAGTTTACTTTGCCAGCAAATGATGACTCACCTCCTTCTCTTTAATCACCGTAGTTAATTTAAAATGTAAGGATGTTGGCGGGAATTTGCCTGTTACCAGGTTATTGGGGATGCTACCCTGAAACTAGAGGTCTCTCTTGGTCAGCATTTTAGTACTTGCAAGTTTTCCTCTTAAGTCATTAAATAGAATGGTTCATAATCTCAGACTGATGCATTGGCATTTGAAGTTCTTTCCCTAAATTCTGAACTGCCTGAATTTATCCTACTCCTCACTGCAAAACAAAACCCCCTCAAAGACAAAATTTAATCTCTGTACTCAGAAAATAAATTGCAAAACACATTTAAACTTAAGTAATTAAGGATTACTTAATATTGTTTTACAGGCTCTTATTCAGTTACAGTGTAAGTTGCAAATATGTTTTGTCAAAAACTAGCTATTCGGCTAATATGTATATGTACATTTTTCAGAGAAAAAAAATAATCCTAAAATGTAATTACTCTTCACTATGAATATGGAGTTTCAAAGTAATATTTATAAAGTGGTTTGAAGTTTTTGAAACGAAAATGTTGAATTTTTAGACACTGTGGCACTAAACCAATCTATCTAGTAAACATTAATTAAAACTGCAATTTATTTTAATTACTTTTATAAAACCCGTTTCCAAGGTTAAGTTTCCTTGGACTTAATAAATTTTGTGATTTTGAAGACTTCTATGAAGCCTAATGAAACTAAACCTGAAATAGCAAACTTAATATTCATGAAAAACTTAAGAAATATGTGGGAACCTCTTAAAATATTTAACATATCATCATAGTATTTATAGAGTTAGATTTCACTGCACTGGATAAATATTTTTGCATTTCTTCCAAATTCAGGGCTTGTTCAACCTGATTCTGTTCTGGTAGTAATTAGTGAGTCTTTCCATTGGAAATTAATTACCCTTACCTAACTTTGAGTAAAATACATGGTGCAAAGTTAGTTTAACATTTTCAATCAAGCCTTTGTCTAGCCTTTTCATTTAAAAATTCAACTAGCCTAATTTTTTCCTTTTAGAGATTAACCACCTTTTATGTTATGAAACATTAGTTGAAATTCAAAAAAAACTTTTCGAATGTTTTTAAAAACTTTTAAAAACAACTTTCAACAAATGAGTAATTTTTTTGTTTGTTTGTTTCCTTTACAAATAGTGTTCACCTTGTGATAATTCCTGAAGGAGTGAAATATACCACAATATTCTTCCATTTAAATACAATTCACATTTCACTTATAAGCACAAATTAATGAACACTTGTTTCTAGGAATTTTCACAAAGAGAATTATTCTAGTAGTTTAAAGCATCTAAGTTTCTTTCCTTGATAAATGAAATATTAAGCTCTAACCAATAATTTTTGTTATGGGATGTCTACCCAGGAGTATATGTGTCAGGCAGTGTTCCTTAAAGTTTCCTCCAAAAAGAAAAAGGTCATCTGGTAATTCCATTAAAAATACTGAATCCAGGGGGAGGTGCCGCCAGGCTAGCAGGAAACCTCCAACCCCCTGTGCTACTAGATGAATAGAAAACTGATTTAAACAAGGTACTAACAAGGAATTGTCCTTGATTTTTGTACTTTGTAGCATTCCTCAAATTATTTTCACATCTTCCCTTACTGTAAAAACTGCATTTAAGTTAGAAAATGAAACAATTGAAAAGGAAAAGCAATTTCAGTGTACAAGAAACTCAGACCCTTTTGAAAGAAATTACAGAAAGGAAGGAAGTAATTTTTTCTAAGCAGCTTAATACAACAATTAATGTGATGAAGCAAATGGCTTGGGAGGAGATTGCACAGTGTGTGAATGTAGGAGAAGGAGAACAGAGAACAGGGACAGAAGTGAAAAGAAGTTACCTTGACTGGCGAGCCCTTTGAAGAGAAAGAAGATGAAGGCGAACATTAAGCAAGTTGGTTCAGGGTTTCCCCTTCCCACATCTGATTTAGATGACTCACTGAAGAGATAGATGAAAAGATTGGATTCTGAAGTGATACAAATTTTGATTGGCAAAATGTGGCAGATTTCAGGGATGCAGGTGGATCCTGAGGTCAAGGAAGAAGAAGAAGAAAGAGATCCCCAGAGTCCTGAATTTGAGATTGAAGGAAGAAGAAATGTCATCAGTCATACCAGATTCCAGGAGGGAAAATGAACTTCCTGATTTCCCCCACATTGATGAATTTTTTACTCTGAACTCAACACCATCTAGGTCTGCATATGATGAGCCCCATTTGCTTGTAAACATTCCAGAAACTAGAATTGGAAAAACGAAGTCTTGATATTGAGGCTGAAAGACTGCAGGTAGAAAAGGAATGCCTACAGATTGAGAAAGAGAGACTGTGACATTTAGACATGGAGCACGAGCAACTTCAGCTGGAGAAGGAGCGGTTGCAGATTGAAAGAGAGAAGCTGAGGTTACAGACAGTAAACTCAGAGAAGCCATCTTTGGGAAGTGAACTACGTCAGCCACAGGATATAGAAACCGAGAAGTTAAAACCTGAGAGAGAATGCTTACAACTGGAAAAAGGCTGCATTTTTTGGAATCTGAATCGAAGAAGCTGCAGATTGAAAAGAAACACTTTCAAATAGCAAGAGACTACAAATTCAGAAGGAAAGACACTTGCAGTGATTTATCTAGGTCTCCATTTATCAAATGGTTGTAAAGCATAAGTTTAGGTTTAAAAATGGTTGCGGGATTAACTGTATTGTTTTGTCCCTGTTAGTGTTTTCAATACGAAAAAGATAATTCTTTGTGGGTAATATATGCTTAAGTCTTCTATGAAAACTATGTGCCCTAGCATAAACAATATAGCAGAAATTGTTGTACTATACACTTTAATTTAGTAAAATTACACACAATCTTGTATAATCTATGCACTCAGAGTTTACAATTATGTCTGTGTAAAATTCTAGCTCAGTAGTTGTCAACTGGGGGTGACTTTGGCCCCCAAAAGACATTTGGCAATGTCTGGCAACATTTTTTGGTTGTCAGAATTGGAAAGTTGGCCACATTCCTCGTGGCATGTAGTAGCTAGGGATGCCCAACATCCTGCAATGCACAGGACAGTTCCCACTCTCCCCCCCCCCCCCCAAAAAAAAAGAATGATCAAACCCTAAATAGCAATGTTGCTGAAGTTGAGGAACCCTGTCTTAGCCTGGCTGAGCACCTCTTTAGCTTTGTTTCAGTTTCAGAATGTTAAAACCACAGATATTTATGTGGGAATTACTTAAATGGCCCAAAACTTTAACTATGAAACAGTACTGTATAGTATATTGACTATAGGAAGTGATGAAGATTATAGATGTTTTATTCCTTTGTTTCCATCTATAGATAATGTGAGAGTCAGAAAACAATGTAAGCAACATCAGAGGTTGTCTAAAGTGGGTTACTTTCCAAAGCAGTTCACTCATCTAGCTATCGGTGCTTTAGAAACGGCACACATTTTTGTAAGCTTTATGCTTTCTTCTGTGACTCCATTGACTAAGCCAGTAGTTTAGACAAAAACTATCATTTCAACCATGTACTGAAATCTTAATATACTTGGTTGAAGCTAGTAAGAATGCTACCAGTTTAAAAATGGTGCCAGTAGTCAATGAACTGAAACTCAGCAAGTGGTCATTTGATTTTTAAAATAGATAATAGGTATTTGGAACTGGGAGTGGGGGTAGGGGAGAATGTCCTCTGTATCCAATAGTAATGATGATGGTGATGAAATAATGATAGTAGTGGTGTATTATGAATTAGGGAAGCACTTACTGCACACTATCTGACCTAATCTGTAGAAAAAGTATTGAGAGTAGTATCATTATTCCTGAATCTGAGACTTAGAGAAGTCACACTTCTCTTAAATGACTGATTTCATATATCATGATGTATCTTGTCTTTGTTCTTTCCTGTGAAACAAAGTTTGTATCTTTAGTCAGTCAGATATTTATTCTGAGACCAAGGGTTTACTTAATCTGGTGATTTGCCTTCAGTCCCTTAAAGGTACTTTTTCCACTGTCCAGATGATTGTAATGCACACTAAATTTGAGAATCACTGCATGAGATCACCTTGTATTTTCCCATTTCCCTATATATAGCCTTAATACATCTCTTCTATTCACAGATACTACCTTGATTCTAAATTGATTATTGTTAATTTGAGAATATCTTGAAACCAAATTTAGAGAAGAGCTAACACCTATCCTACTCAAACTCTCCCAGAAAATTGTAGTGGAAGGTAAACTCCCAAACTCATTTTATGAAGCCACCATCACCCTAATACCAAGAGCAGACAAAGATGCCACAAAAAAAGAAAACTACAAGCCAGTATCACTGATGAATATAGATGCAAAAATCCTCAACAAAATTCTAGCAAACAGAATCCAACAACATATTAAAAAGATCATATATCATGACCAAGTGGGCTTTATCCCAGGGATGCAAGGATTCTTCAATATTAGCAAATCAATCAATGTTATACAGCACATTAATAAATTGAAATATAAAAACCATATGATTATCTCAATATATGCAGAGAAAGACTTTGACAAAATTCAACACCATTTATGATTAAAAACTCTCCAGAAAACAGACATAGAAGGAACATACCTCAACATAATAAGAGCCATATGTGATAAACACATAGCCAATATTATCCTCAATGGTGAAACATGGAAAGCATTTCCCCTAAAGTCAGGAACAAGACAAAGGTGCCCACTCTCACCACTACTATTCAACACAGCTTTGAATACTTTAGCCACAGCAATCAGAGAAGAAAAAGAAATAAAAGGACTCCAGATTGAAAAAGAAGAAGTAAAACTGCAGATGACATGATCCTCTACATAGAAAACACTAAAGACACCACTTGAAAATTACTAGAGCTAATCAACGAATATAGCAAAGTTGCAGGATATTAAATTAATACACAGAAATCCTTTGCATTCCTATACACTAACAGTGAGAAAACAGAAAGAGAAATTAAGGAAACAATTCCATTCACCATTGCAACAAAAAGAATAAAATACTTAGGAATAAATCTACCTAAAGAAACAAAAATCTATGTATAGGAAGCTATAAAACACTGATGAACGAAATCAAAAATGACACAAATGGATGGAAAAATATACCATGTTCATGGATCAGAAGAATCAATATAGTGAAAAATGAGTATACTACCCAAAGAAATCTATAGATTCAACTCAATCCTCATCAAGCTACCAATGGTATTTTTCAAAAAACTAGAACAAATAATTTCACAAATTGTATGGAAATACAAAAAAACCTCGAATGGCCAAAGCAATCTTGAGAAAGAAGAATGGAACTGGAGGAATCAACCTTCCTGACTTCAGACTATACCACAAAGTTACAGTCATCAATACAGTATGGTGCTGGCACAAAGATAGAAATATAGAGCAACGGATCAAAATAGAAAGCACAGAGATAAATCCACGCACCTATGAACACCTTATCTTTGACAAAGGAGGCAAAAATACACAATGGAGAAAAGACAATGTTTTTAATAAGAGGTGCTGGGAAAACTGGTCAGTCACCTGTAAAAGAATGAAACTAGAACACTTTCTAACACCATGCTGCTGCTGCTAAGTCGCTTCAGTTGTGTCCGACTCTGTGCAACCCCATAGACGGCAGCCCACCAGGCTCCCCCATCCCTGGGATTCTCCAGGCAAGAACACTGGAGTGGGTTGCCATTTCCTTCTCCAATGCATGAAACTGAAAAGTGAAAGTAAAGTTGCTCAGTCGTGTCCGACTCAGCGACCCCATGGACTGCAGCCTACCAGGCTCCTCCGTCCATGGGATTTTCCAGGCAAAAGTACTGGAGTGGGGTGCCATTGCCTTCTCCGAACACCATACACAGAAATAAACTCAAAGTGGATTAAAAATCTAAATGTAGGATCAGAACTATAAAACTCCTAGAAGAAGACACAGGCAAAACACTCTCTAACATAAATCACAGCAAGATCCTCTATGACCCATCTCCCAGAGTAATGGAAATAAAAGCAAAAATAAACAAATGGGACCTAATTAAACTTAAAAGCTTTTGGACAACGAAGAAATTATAAGCAAGGTAAAAAGGCAGTCTTCAGAATGGGAGAAAATAATAGCAAATGAAACAACTGACAAAGAATTAATCCCTAAAATATGCAAGCAGCTCAAGCTGCTCAGTACTAGAAAAATAAATAACCCAATCAAAAAGTGGGCCAAAGAACTAAACAGACATTTCTCCAAAGAAGACATACAGATGGCTAACAAACACACGAAAAGATGCTCAATATCACTTATTATTAGAGAAATGCAAATCAAAACCACAATAAAGTATCATCTCACGCCAGTCAGAATGGCTGCTATCAAAAAGTCTACAGACAATAAATACTGGAGAGGGTGTGGAGAAAAGGGAACCCTCTAACTCTGTTGGTGGGAATGCAAACTAGTACAGCCACTATGGAGAACAGTGTGGAGATTCCATAAAAATCTGGAAATAGAACTGCCATATGACCCAGCAATCCCACTGCTGGGCATCCACACCGAGGAAACCAGAATCGAAAGAGACTCTTGTACACCAATGTTCATTGCAGCACTGTTTACAATAGCTAGGACAGAAAAGCAACTTAGATGTCTATCGGTAGACGAATGGATAAGAAAACTGTGGTACTTATACCCAATGGAATATTACTTCGCCATTAAGAAGAATACATTTGAATCAGTTCTAATGAGGTGGATGAAAACTGGAGCCCATTATACAGAGTGAAGTAAGTCAGAAAGAAAAACACCAATATAGTATATCGACACATATACATGGAATTTAGAAAGATGGTAACGACAACCCTATACACGAGACAGCAAAAGAGACAGATATAAAGAAACGACTTTTGAACTCTGTGGGAAAAGGGGAGGGTGGGATGATTTGAGAGAATAGCATTGAAACATGTATATTACGATATTTGAAATAGATGAACAGTCCAAGTTCGACACATGAAAAGGGCACTCAAAGCCGGTGCACTGGGACAACCTAAAGGGATGGGATGGGGAGGGAGGTGGGAGGGGGGTTCAGGATAGGGGACACATGTACACCTGTGGCTGATTCATGTCAATGTATGGCAAAAACCACCACAATATTGTAATTAGCCTCCAAGTAAAATAAATAAAAATATAAAAATAATAAAAAAGAATATCTTAAAAACCACATGTGACATTTGAGTATGTGTATATAAGGCAAAAATATACATCTTAGTTATCTTGCATTTGAAATAGTGTTATTTTTCTATAATTGAAATAAATGCTTCCATAGGGGGGAAAATACCCAATCCAGGACCTTATTCTTAGAGATTTTCATTTAGTAAGTTCTAGATTTGGATCCTAGGAACTCATAGCTTTTACAAGCACTGCAAATAATTCTTATCAGTAAGCAGGCCTGGAAATATACTAAGGTAGAGACTGAGAACCCAACTCTAAGTCAAGCAGGTTTGGGTTTGTATCTTTGTTCCACCATAGAGTGGTTTAGAAGCTGTATAAGCTTGAGTAAATTACTTAAACATTCTGTGCCCCAGGTATTTTATTGACAAAACAGTTAATAGTTATACCTCCTACAACATGTTGTTGTAAGAATTAAATAACACACGTGACATACTTGACAGTGGGAAATGTTCAGTAAATGTCCTTTGTCTCCTCTCTTTTGTCTTGTTTGCTTTCAGCAGAAAACATCTTTTCCTAATTCTCTGACATGCTACTACAGCCTTACATTCTACAATTACAGCTAAAATTTTAAATCTGAAAAGTATACAAATCTTCCTTGACAGAGGGAATTGATGGGACAAAGTAAAACTTTGCCTAATATACAGTTTAGCTTTGACTTGGCCCTAAACATTCCTTCTTAGGCTCAACCATGAGTATCTCATTTATTAATTTAACTGAGTTCCTAATGTGTGTTATCAGTGTAGTAGGCTTGAAGGTACAATAGCAAGAAAGTCAGATGTGTTCCCTGTTTTCCTTGAACTCACTTAGTGTTCTGTCACTTCTTCAAGTCTCTCCAGGCTTGATTTTTGCCTAGTCTCTATTGATAACAAACACTTTCGATTTGGCCCCATTTTTGTTTTCCAATCCCTCTTTCAGAGCTTTGAACCTTAGAAAGTTCTTTGGCTTCCGCATCTGCTCTGTCCAGATGAGAATTCCCTTTTTCTCTTTGACCCACATCTCTCACCTTTTTCTCAAGTTTAACTTTGGCTGATGCCAGATAGAGAATTAAGTTCAAATCTCCTGTATATACCTGAGCAGAGGGTCAGACAACCAGGTTACAGAACCCTAAAATGGGTAAGAGCTCTTAGAAATCTACAAGAAATTTAAAATCTATTGCATGTTTTATTTTCACAAACTGCAATGTAGAATGTATACACGATTCAAAATTTTGAACACAATTAAAAAACTTTTTTCTCATTAATTTCCCATCCTGCTATCTGTATTCAACCCTATATAATATGTCATGTTGAGGGGGTGGTCCCGAGATGACTTAAGAATAGGATGGGGAGATCACTTTCTCCCCTACAAATTCATCTAAAGATCAGTTGAATGTTGAGCAACTCCCACAAAACAACTTTAGAACGCTGGCAGAGGACACCAGGCACTGAGAAAGGCAGCCCAATCTCTTCTAAAGGAGGTAGGACAAAATATAAAAGATGAAAACAGAGACAAAAGATTTAGAGATGGAGACTTGCTCTGGGGAGGGAGTCGTGAAGGAGTAGGATAACCCTCTCATAAGCTGTGTAGGTTTGTCACAGCTTTTCTTCCAAAGAACAAGCATCTTTTAATTTCATGGCTGCAGTCACCATCTACAGTGATTTTGGAGCCCCCAAAAATAAAATCTGCCACTGTTTCCACTGTTTCCCATCTGTCTGCCATGAAGTGATGGGACCAGATGCCGTGATCTTCGTTTTCTTAATATTGAGTGTTAAGCCAACTTTTTCACTCTCCTCTTTCACTTTCATCAAGCTTTTTAGTTCCTCTTCACTTTCTGCCATAAGGGTGGTGTCATTTGCATATCTGAGGTTATAGTTATTTCTCCCAGCAATCTTGATTCCAGCTTGTGCTTCATCCAATCCAGCATTTCTCATTATGTACTCTGCATATAAGTTAAATAAGCAGGGTGACACTATACAACCTTGATGTAATCCTTACCTGATGTGAAACCAGTCTGTTGTTCCATGTCCAGGTCTAACTGTTGCTTCCTGATCTGCATACAGATTTCTCAAGAGGCAGGTCAGGTGGTCTGGTATTCCCATCTCTTTCAGAATTTTCCAATTTGTTGTGGTCCACAGAGTCAAAGGCTCTGGCATAGTCAATAAAGCAGAAATAGATATTTTTCTGGAACTCTATTGCTTCCAGATGTTCAAGCTGGTTTTAGAAAAGGCAGAGGAACTAGAGATCAGATTGCCAACATCTGCTGGATCATCAAAAAAGCAAGAGAGTTCCAGAAAAACATCTATTTCTGCTTTATTGACTATGCCAAAGCCTTTGACTGTGTGGATCACAATAAACTGGAAAATTCTTCAAGACATGGGAATACCAGACCACCTGACCTCCTTCTTGAGAAACCTATATGCAGGTCAGGAAGCAACAGTTAGAACTGGACATGGAACATTGCCAGGAGCCACCACGGGAGATCCAACCCATGACAAAGGTCATGCGGAAGAGACCTGACAGGCAAAGGCGGATCAGGCTTCAAGGGACCCCCCTGAATCTGCTCGAGCATCTACCCCCAAACCAGAATCTGTCTGTCTTGCTATTTTGTGCCTTTCACCAACTTTTCTGACATTAACAGGGGGTTATCCCCGACCATCTTTCTCTGGAAAAAGTCAACTTAGGGCTTTAGTTAATGGGCATGATAGGAGTGTTTCAATTCAAACCCCTCTGATGGCTTTCTAGCTTGCCTGACAGGTTTATCCATATTCTTGCAATTAACATACATGATTGTTCAAAATTCCCCAACCTTGAAAGGCACGGGAAGCCAAAACATTCTAAAAGTCCTAACGAGCATAGAGTCCTTTAAGGGATGAAAAATTATTAGAATACATGGTACTGGTGAAGGGCTTCATTATTGGGCCAATGCTTGCTGCCAAGTTCCCATATCCCTTATCCATTGTACACCTGGGAGTGCATTAGTTAACATAGTTGGAATGTAAGAAAAACAAGTAGCAGCCTTGGAATTAACCACATCAGACCTTTGAGCTAATTGGTTCTTTCTTTGTTGTGACCCACTGTACCTTTGCTCTGTGAGAATGTAACTCTGTTTAGTACTTTCTGAGGCTGGGAAAAATAAAGAAAAAACACTTCAAGGGAACTAAGTTTTCTGGTTGAGCAGCCTTTATCAAAAAAGGGTCATAAAATGTCCACAGGCCTCCAAGGCGAGAAGATATTGTGCACAGCATTGTTTATGGGAAAGGTATGCAGAAAAAATCCTGGTTTCAATAAAGACAAAACAGATGTAATGTTTGGGCTGACTCTGTATGACTTTGCATCTTTCATTTCCCTCTATGTACAACTCAAGGTATAAAAGTTCCTTTTGAAAGTAAAGTTTTGGGCCTCGCTCACCAAAGCTTGGTCTGCCCGTGTCATTCTTTTTTTCCTTTTCCTCCTTTTCTCTCTCTGTTCTTCTTTCAGGATGACTCCTTGGAACACAGGAGCTTTATTGGCTTTCTGTGTTAATCAAGGAAGATCAAGCCTCTGATCTCTCTGCTTTGCTATCCTTATTGTCTAGGCCGTCATCTTGAGGGTACCCCTGCATCCTGCTGGGGCTGGACCCCGGCAGAACAACAGACTGGTTCCAAATAGGAAAAGGAGTACGTCAAAGCTGTATATTGTCACCCTGCTTATTTAACTTATATGTAGGGTATATCATGAGAAACGCTGGGCTGGAAGAAGCACAAGCTGGAATCAAGATTGCTGGGAGAAATATCAATAACCTCAGATATGCAGATGACACCACCCTTATGGCAGAAAGTGAAGAGGAACTAAAAAGCCTCTTGAAAGTGAAAGAGGAGAGTGAAAAAGTTGGCTTAACACTCAACATTCAGAAAACGAAGACCATGGCATCTGGTCCCATCACTTCATGGGAAATAGATGGGGAAACAGTGGAAACAGTGTCAGACTTTATTTTGGGGGGCTCCAAAATCGCTGCAGATGGTGATAGCAGCCATGAAATTAAAAGACACTTACGCCTTGGAAGGAAAGTTATGACCAACCTAGATAGCATATTTATAAAAAGAGATATTACTTTGCCAACAAAGGTCCGTCTAGTCAAGGCTATGGTTTTTCCAGTAATCATGTATGGATGTAAGAGTTGGACTGTGAAGAAAGCTGAGTGCCAAAGAATTGATACTTTTGAACTGTGGTGTTGGAGAAGACTCTTGAGAGTCCCTTGGACTGCAAGGAGATCCAACCAGTCCATCCTAAAGGAGATCAGGCCTGTGTGTTCATTGGAAGGACTGATGTTGAAGCTGAAACTCCAATACTTTGGCCACCTCATGCGAAGAGTTGACTCATTGGAAAAGACTCTGAGGTGGGAGGGATTGGGGGCAGGAGGAGAAGGGGACGACAGAGGATGAGATGGCTGGATGGCATCACTGACTCGATGGACATGAGTTTGAGTGAACTCTGGTAGTTGATGATGGACAGGGAGGCCTGGTGTGCTGTTATTCATGGGGTCACAAAGAGTTGGACACGACTGAGCAACTGAACTGAACTGATTGCTTTTTTGATGATCCAATGGGTATTGGCAATTTTATCTCTGGTCTACAAATAATCTACAGAGCAAGTCAAAACATAAGAATAATAAATGTTTTTCTTGAGTCACTGCTGTCAGAGTCCTTTCCCACGCTGGGAGTCACAGTCCATCTCACCTCCCGAGGATGCCCCCAACACTGTGCTGATCTCTGGGCCTGCTGTGGGGGCAGCGCAAATTCTAATCTGGTTCTCCTATGTGTTCTTGCCTCCAATGTCTACATATATCAGTACTAGTGCATTTTCTTTTGTGTAAGCTCTCAATGACCTTTTATATATTCCATAGACACAGAATCTGCCTAGTTGATTGTGTGGGTTTAATCTGCAGCTTGTACAGCTGGTGGGAAGGTTTTGGGTTTTCTTCCTTAGCTACACTGCCCCTGGGTTTCATTTGTTGTGTTGAGTAGGATAGGTGTTAGCTCTTCTCTAAATTTTTGGTAGAATTCACCTGTGAAGCCATCTGGTCCTGGACTTTTGTTTGTTGGAAGATATTTGATTACAGTTTCGATATCCATTCTTATGATGGGTCTGTTAAGATTCTCTATTTCTTCCTGGTTCAGTTTTGGAAGGTTATACTTTTCTAAGAATTTGTCCATTTCTCCAAGTTGTCTAGTTTATTGGCATATAGTTGCTCATAGTAGTCTCTTATGATTTTTTTTTTGTATTTCTGTTATCTGCTGTGATTTCTCC
The DNA here is from genome assembly GCF_027580195.1 of Bos mutus. Classification (NCBI taxonomy): domain Eukaryota; kingdom Metazoa; phylum Chordata; class Mammalia; order Artiodactyla; family Bovidae; genus Bos; species Bos mutus. The sequence continues at coordinate 78,220,651 of NC_091631.1, read as the reverse complement.
ATTTTCTTTTCTAATTTTATTGATTTGATTCTTCTCACTTTTATTCTTCGTGAGTCGGCTAATGGTTTGTCTATTTTATTTATCTTCTTATAGAACCATCTTTTAGTTTTGTTGATTTTTCCTATTGTCTGCTTCGTTTATATCTGCTCTGATTTTTACTTCTACTAACTTTGGTGTTTTTCTGTTATTTTTCTAGCTGCTTTAGGTGTAAAGTTAGGTTGTTTATTTGGTATTTTTCTTGTTTCTTGAAGTAAGCTTGTATTGCTATGACTCTCCCTCCTAGCCCTGCTTTTACTGAATCACATAGGTTTTATGTTGTCATGTTTTCATTTTCGATGGACGTGAGTCTCAGTGAACTCCGGGAGTTGGTGATGGACAGGGAGGCCTTGGCATGCTGCGATTCATGGGGTCGCAAAAAGTCAGACACGACTGAGCGACTGGTCTGATCTGATCTGATCTGATGCATATTTTGGTTTCCTTTTTGATTTGTTCCATGATCTCTTGGTTATTCGGAAGTGTGTTGTTTAGCCTCTGTATGTTTGTATTTTTAATAGTTTTTTTTTTTTTCCTGTAGTTGACATCAAACCTTAAAGCTTTGTGATCAGAAAAGATGCTTAAAAGATGGTTGAATTTATTTTAATTTTTAAAAATTTACCAAGGCTCGATTTATGGCCCAGGATGTGATCTTTCCTGGAGAATGTTCCATGTGCTCTTAAGATAAAGGTGAAATTCATTGGATTTTGGTGAAATGCCATGTAGATATCAATTAGGTCTAACTGGTCCATTGTATCATTTAAAGCTTGTGTTTCCTTGCTAAATTTCTGTTGGGTTGATCTATCCATAGGTGCGAATGGGGTATAATTCAGATCAGATTCAGATCAGTCGCTCAGTTGTGTCCGACTCTTTGCGACCCCATGAATCGCAGCACGCCAGGCCTCCCTGTCCATCACCAACTCCCGGAGTTCACTCAGACTCACGTCCATCGAATCAGTGATGCCATCCAGCCATCTCATCCTGTGTCGTCCCCTTCTTCTCCTGCCCCCAATCCCTCCCAGCATCAGAGTCTTTTCCAATGAGTCAACTCTTCTCATGAGGTGGCCAAAGTACTGGAGTTTCAGCTTTAGCATCATTCCTTTCAAAGAAATCCCAGGGCTGATCTCCTTCAGAATGGACTGGTTGGATCTCCTTGCAGTCCAAGGGACTCTCAAGAGTCTTCTCCAACACCACAGTTCAAAAACATCAATTCTTCGGCGCTCAGCCTTCTTCACAGTCCAACTCTCACATCCATACCTGACCACAGGAAAAACCACAGCCTTGACTAGACGAACCTTTGTTGGCAAGGTAATGGCTCTGCTTTTGAATATGCTATCTAGGTTGGTCATAACTTTCCTTCCAAGGAGTAAGCATCTTTTAATTTCATGGCTGCAGTCACCATCTGCAGTGATTTTGGAGCCCAGAAAAATAAAGTCTGACACTGTTTCCACTGTTTCCCCATCTATTTCCCATAAAGTGGTGGGACCGGATGCCATGATCTTCGTTTTCTGAATGTTGAGCTTTAAGCCAAGTTTTTCACTCTCCACTTTCACTTTCATCAAGAGACTCTTTAGTTCCTCTTCACTTTCTGCCATAAGGGTGGTGTCATCTGCATATCTGAGGTTATTGATATTTCTCCCGGCAATCTTGACACAATAATAGTGGGATATAATAGTCCCCCACTATTATTGTGTTACTGTTAATTTCCCCTTTTATACTTGTTAGCATTTGCCTTATGTATTGAGGTGCTCCTTTGTTGGGTGCATATATATTTATAATTGTTACATTTACTTCTTGGATTGATCTTTTGATCATTAGGTAGTGTGCTTCTTTGTCTCTTATCACGGCCTTTATTTCAAAATCTATTTTATCTGATATTAGTATTGCTACTCCTGCTTTTTTTTGGTCTCCATTCGCATGAAATATCATTTCAAGCCCCTCACTTTCAGTCTGTATGTGTCCCTAAGTAGGTAATTATTGATAAGTATGATCCCATTACCATTTACTTGGTTGTTTTGGGTTCGTTTTTATAAACCTTTTCTGTGTTTCCTGTCTAGAGAAGATCCTTCAGCATTTGTTGAGGAGCTGGTTTGGTGGTGCTGAATTCTCTCAGCTTTTGCTTGTCTATAATGCTTTTGATTTCTCCTTTGAATCTGAATGAGATCCTTGCTGGGTAGAGTAATTTTGGTTTTCAGTTCTTCTCTTTCATCACTTTAAGTGTGTCCTGCCATTCCCTGTTGGCCTGAAAAGTTTCTATTGAAAGATCAGCTGTTATGTTTATGGAGATCCCCTTGTGTATTATTTGCTGCTTTTCCCTTGTTGCTTTTAATATTTTCTCTTTGTGTTTGATATTTGTTAATTTGACTAATATGTGTCTTGGAGTGTTTTGCCTTGGGGTTATCCTGTCTCTGGGTCTTTTGGACTTGGGTGTCTATTTCCTTCCCAATTTTAGGGACATTTTGACTGTTATCTTCTCAAGTATTTTCTCATGCCTTTTATTTTTGTCTTCTTCTGGGACATCTAAGATTCAAATGTTGGGGCAATTAACATTGACCCAGAGGTCTCTGAGGTTGTCCTCATTTCTTTTAATTCCTTTTCTCTTCTTTCCTCTCTGCTTCATTTATTTCCACCATTCTATCTTGCACCTCGCTTATCTACTCTTCTGCCTCTGTTATTCTATTGTTGTTCCCTCCAGAGTGATTTTATTTTATTTATTATTTTAAAAAATTATTTATTTATTTTACTTTACAATATTGTATTGGTTTTGCCATACATTGACATGAATCCACCATGAGTGTACATGTGTTCCCCATCCTGAACCCCTCTCCCACCTCCCACCCCACCCCATCTTGCTGGGTCATCCCAGTGCACCAGCCCCGAGCACCCTGTATCATGCATCAAACCTGGACTGGCGATTCATTTCACATATGATAATATACATGTTTCAATGTCATTGTCCCATATTATCCCACCCTCGCCCTCTCCCATAGAGTCCAAAAGACTGTTCAATACAACTGTATCTCTTATGCTGTCTCGCATACAGGGTTATCATTACCTTCTTCCTAAATTCCATATATATGTGTTAGTAAACTGTATTGGTGTTTTTCTTTCTGGCTTACTTCACTCTGTATAATAGACTCCAGCTGCATACACCTCATTAGAACTGATTCAAATGTATTATTTTTAATGGCTGAGTAATATTCCATTGTATATATGTACCACAGCTTTCTTATCCATTCATGTGCTGATGGACATCTAGGTTGCTTCCATGTCCTGGCTATTATAAACAGTGCTGCAATGAACATTGAGGTACATGAGTCTCTTTCAATTATGGTTTCTTCAGTGTGTATGCCCAGCAGTGGGATTGCTGGGTCATATGGTAGTTCTATTTCCAGTTTTCTATGGAAACTCCACACTGTTCTCCATAGTGGCTGTACTAGTTTGCATTCCCACCAACAGTGTCAGAGGGTTCCCTTTTCTCCACACCCTCTCCAGCATTTATTGCTTGTAGACTTTTTGATAGCAGCCTTTCTGACTGGAGTGAAATGGTACCTCATTGTGGTTTTGATTTGCATTTCTCTGATAATGAGTGATGTTGAGCATTTTTTCATGTTGTTTGTTAGCCATCTGTATGTCTTCTTTGGAGAAATGTCTGTTTAGTTCTTTGGCCCATTTTTTGATTGGATCTTTATTTTTCTGGAATTTAGCTGCAGGAGTTGCTTGTATATTTTTGAGATTAATTCTTTGTCCATTGCTTCGTTTGCTATTATTTTCTCCCATTCTGAAGGCTGTCTTTTCACCTTTCTTATAGTTTCCTTTGTTGTGCAGAAGCTTTTAAGTTTAATTAGGTCCCATTTGTTTATTTTTGCTTTTATTTCTAATATTCTAGGAGGTGGGTCATAGAGGATCCTGTTGTGGTTTATGTCGGAGACTGTTTTGCCTATGTTTCCCTCTAGGAGTTTAATAGTTTCTGGTTTTACGTTTAGATCTTTAATCCATTTTGAATTTATTTTTGTGTATGGTGTTAGCAAGTGTTCTAGTTTCATTCTTTTACAAGCAGTTGACCAATTTTCCCAGCACCACTTGTTAAAGAGATTGTCTTGTCTCCATTGTATGTTCTTGCTTCCCTTGTCAAAGATAAGGTGTCCATATGTGCGTGAATTTATCTCTGGGCTTTCTATTTTGTTCCATTGATCTATATTTCTGTCTTTGTGCCAGTACCATACTGTCTTGATGACTGTGGCTTTGTAGTAGAGCCTGAAGTCAGGCAGGTTGATTCCTCCAGTTTCATTCTTCTTTCTCAAGATTGCTTTGGCTATTCGAGGTTTTTTGTATTTCCATACAAATTGTGAAATTATTTGTTCTAGTTCTCTGAAGAATACCATTGGTAGTGTGATATGGTTTGCAGTGAATCTATACATTGCTTTTGGTAGTATATTCATTTTCACTATATTGATTCTTCTGATCCATGAACACGGTATATTTCTCCATCTATTTGTGTCCTCTTTGATTTCTTTCACCAGTGGTTTATAGTTTTCTATATATGCGTCTTTTGTTTCTTTAGGTAGATGTAAGTATTTTATTCTTTTCATTGCAATGGTGAATGGAATTGTTTCCTTAATTTCTCTTTCTGTTTTCTCATTGTTAGTGTATAGGAATGCAAGGGATTTCTGTGTGTTAATTTTATATCCTGCAACTTTACTATATTCATTGATTAGCTCTAATAATTTTCTGGTTGTGTCTTTAGGGTTTTCTATGTAGAGGGTCATGTCATCTGCCAACAGTGAGAGTTTTACTTCTTCTTTTCCTATCTGGATTCCTTTTATTTATTTTTCTGCTCTGATTTCTGTGGCCAAAACTTCCAAAACTATGTTGAATAGTAGTGATGAGAGTGGGCACCCTTGTCTTGTTTCTGACTTTAGGGGAAATGCTTTCAATTTTTCACCATTGAAGATCATGTTTGCTGAGCATTTGTCATATATAGCTTTTATTTTGTTAAGGTATGTTCCTTCTATTCCTGCTTTCTGGAGGGTTTTTATCATAAATGGATGTTGGCTTTTGTCAAAGGTTTTCTCTGTCTCTATTAAGATAATCATATGGTTTTTATTTTTCAATTTGTTAATGTGGTGTATTACATTAGTTGATTTGCAGATATTGAAGAATCCTTGCATCCCTGGGATAAAGCACACTTGGTCATGATGTATGATCTTTTTAATACGTTGTTGGATTCTGTTTGCTAGAATTTTGTTAAGGATTTTTGCATCTTTGTTCATCAGTGATATTGGCCTGTAGTTTTCTTTTTTTGTAGCATCTTTGTCAGGTTTTGGTATTAGGGTGATGGTGGCCTCATACAATGTGTTTGGATGTTTACCTTCCTCTGCAATGTTCTGGAAGCGTTTGAGTAGGATAGGTGTTAGTTCTTTTCTAAATTTTTGGTAGAATTCAGCTGTGAAGCCATCTGGACCTGGGCTTTTGTTTGATGGAAGATTTCTGATTACAGTTTCAATTTCCATGCTTGTGATGGGTCTGTTAAGGTTTTCTATTTCTTCCTGGTTCAATTCAGGAAAGTTGTACTTTTCTAAGAATTTGTCCATTTCTTCCAAGTTGTTCATTTTATTTGCATATAGTTGCTGATAATAGTCTCTTATGATTCTTTGTATTTCTTTGTTGTCTGTTGTGATCTCTCCATTTTCACTTCTAATTTTGTTGATTTGATTTTTGTTCCGTTGTTTCTTGATGAGTCTGGCTAATAGTTTGTCAATTTTATTTGTCTTCTCAAAGAACCAGCTTTTGGTTTCATTGATTTTTGCTATAGTCTCTTTTGTTTCTTTTACATTTATTTCTGCCTTAATTCTTAAGATTTCTTTCCTTCTACTAACACTGGGGTTCATAATTTCTTCATTTTCAAGTTGCTTTAGGTGTAGAGTTAGGTTATTTATTTGACTTTTTTCTTGTTTCTTGAGGTAAGCCTGTATTACTATGAACCTTCCCCTTAGTACTGCTTTTTTTTTTTTTTAATTTTTTTTATTTTTAAACTTTACATAATTGTATTAGTTTTCAGAGAAATGCAAATCAAAACCACTATGAGGTACCATTTCACACCAGTCAGAATGGCTGCGATCCAAAAGTCTACAAATAATAAATGCTGGAGAGGGTGTGGAGAAAAGGGAACCCTCTTACACTGTTGGTGGGCATGCAAACTAGTACAGCCACTATGGAGAACAGTGTGGAGATTCCTTAAAAAACTGGAAATAGAACTGCCTTATGATCCAGCAATCCCACTGCTGGGCATTCACACTGAGGAAACCAGAAGGGAAAGAGACACGTGTACCCCACTGTTCATCGCAGCACTGTTTATAATAGCCAGGACATGGAAGCAACCTAGATGTCCATCAGCAGATGAATGGATAAGAAAGCTGTGGTACATGTACACAATGGAGTATTACTCAGCCATTAAAAAGAATACATTTGAATCAGTTCTAATGAGGTGGATGAAACTGGAGCCTATTATACAGAGTGAAGTAAGCCAGAAGGAAAAACACCAATACAGTACTGCTTTTACAGTGTCCCATAGGTTGTGGGTTGTTGTGTTTTCATTTTCATTCATTTCTATGCATTGTTTGATTTCTTTTTCGATTTCTTCTGTGATTTGTTGGGTTTTCAGCCGCCTGTTGTTCAGCCTCCATATGTTGGGATTTTTAGTAGTTTTTCTCTTGTAATTGACATCTAATCTTACTGCATTGTGGTCATAAAAGATGCTTGGAATGATTTCATTTTTTTTTTTTTTAATTTACCAAGGCTAGATTTATGGCCCAGGATGTGATCTATCTTGGAGAAGGTTCCATGTGCACTTGAGAAAAAGGTGAAATTCATTGTTTTGGGTTGAAGTGTCCTATAGATATCAATTAGGACTAACTGGTCTATTGTATCATTTAAAGTTTGTGTTTCCTTGTTAATTTTCTGTTTAGTTGATCTATCCATAGGTGTGAGTGGGGTATTAAAGTCTCCCACTATTATTGTGTTATTGTTAGTTTCCCCTTTCATACTTGTTAGCATTTGTCTTACATATTGTGGTGCCCCTATGTTGGGTGCATATATATTTATGATTGTTATATCTTCTTCTTAGATTGATCCTTTGATCATTATGTAGTGTCCATCTTTGTCTCTTTTAATCACCTTTGTTTTAAAGTCTATTTTATCTGATATGAGTATTGGTACTCCTGCCTTCTTTTGGTCTTTATTTGCATGGAATATCTCTTTCCAGCCCTTCACTTTCAGTCTGTATGTGTCTCTTGTTTTGAGGTGGGTCTCTTGTAGACAACATATATAGGGATCTTGTTTTTGTATCCTTTCAGCCAGTCTTTGTCTTTTTGTTGGGTCATTCAACCCATTTACATTTAAGGTAATTATTGATAAGCATGATGCTGTTGCCATTTACTTTAGTGTTTTGAGTTCGAGTTTATACACCCTTTCTGTGTTTCCTGTCTAGAGAAGATGCTTTAGCATTTGTTGGAGAGCTGGTTTGGTGGTGCTGAATTCTCTCAGCTTTTGCTTGTCTGTAAAGCTTTTGATTTCGCCTTCATATTTGAATGAGATCCTTGCTGGGTACAGCAATCTGGGCTGTAGGTTATTTTCTTTCATCAGTTTAATTATGTCATGCCATTCCCTTCTGGCCTGACGAGTTTCTGTTGAAAGATCAGCTGTTATCCTTATGGGAATCCCCTTGTGTGTTATTTGTTGTTTTTCCCTTGCTGCTTTTAATATTTGTTCTTTGTGTTTGATCTTTGTTAATTTGATTAATATGTGTCTTGGGGTGTTTTGCCTTGGGTTTATCCTGTTTGGGACTCTCTGGGTTTCTTGGATTTGGGTAATTATTTCCTTCCTCATTTTAGGGAAGTTTTCAACTATTATCTCCTCAAGTATTTTCTCATGGTCTTTCTTTTTGTCTTCTTCTTCTGGGACTCCTATGATTTGAATGTAGCAGAGTTTAACATTTTTCCAGAGGTCTCTGATGTTGTCCTCATTTCTTTTAATTCTTTTTTCTTTTTTCCTCTCTGTTTCATTTATTTCTACCATTCTATCGTCTACCTCCCTTATTCTATCTTCTGCCTCCGTTTTTCTACTGTAGGTTCCCTCCACAGTGTTTTTGATCTCATTTATTGCATTATTCATTATATATTGACTCTTTTTTATTTATTCTGGGTCCTTGTTACACCTTTCTTGCATCTTCTTGACCCTTGTCTCCAGGCTATTTATCTGTAAGTCCAATTTGTTTTCAAGATTTTGGATCATTTTCACTATTATTATTCGTAATTCTTTATCAAGTAGAGTCCCTATCTCTTCCCCTTTTGTTTGGTTTGGTGGGCATTTATCCTATTCCTTTACCTGCTGGATATTTCTCTGCCTTGTCATCTTGTTTATATTGCTGTGTTTGGTGTGGCCTTTCTGTATTCTGGCAGTTGGTGGTTCCTCTTTATTGTGGAGTTCCTCACTGTGGGTAGGGGTTGGACGGATGGCTTGTCAAGGTTTTCTGGTTAGGGAAGCTTGTGTTGGTATTCTGGTGGGTGGAACTGGATTTCTTCTTTCTGGAGTGCAATGAAGTGTCCAGTAATAAGTTTTGAGATGTCAATTGGTTTTGTGTGACTTTGGTCAGCCTGTGTATAGAAGCTGAAGGTTTTGTTCCTGTGTTGCTGGAGAATTTGCGTGGTATTCCTTGCTCTGGAGCTTGTTGGCTCTTGGGTGGTGCTTGGTTTCAGTGTAGGTATGGAGGCGTTTGATGAGCTCCTACCGATTAATGTTCCCTGGATTCAGGAGTTCTCTGGTGTTCTCAGGATTTGGACTTAAGCCTCCTGCCTCTGGTGTTCAGTCTTCTTCTTACAGCAGCCTCAAGACTTCTCCATCTTTACAACACCGATGATAAAACATTTAGGTTAAGGATGAAAAGTTTCTCCACAGTGAGGGACACCCAGAGAGGTACACAGAGTTACATGGAGAAGAGAAGAGGGAGGAGGGAGATAGAGGTGACCAGGAGGAGAAGAGGGGGAATCAAAAGGGCAGAGAGCAAGCTAGCCAGTAATCACTTCCCTATGTACTCTCCACAGTCTGGATCCCTCAGAGATGTTCATGGAGTTACACAGAGAAGAGAAGAGGGAGGAAAGAAACAGAGGTAGCCAGGAGGATAAAAGGGGGAATCAAAAGGAGAGAGACAGATCCAGCCAGTAATCAGTTCCCTAAGTGTTCTTCACAGCCCGGAACACATGAAGAGCTTCACCTATTTGGGTAGAGAAGAAAAGGGAGGGAGAGGGATAGAGGCGACCTGGTGGAGAAAAAGGAGAGTCAAAAGAGGGAGACAGCCATCAGGCCAGTGATCTCGCTCCCAGGTAAAAATGGGTACTGAAGATTGGGTTTTTAAATGTACAAAGTTGATAACAAATACCAAAAAGCAAAGATTAAAAATCTTGAGTAGAGGTTAGATTCTAAAAAATACAATATTTAAAAACAAAACAAAAAGAAAACACAAAGTCACAGAAATTATTTTATATATATATATGTATATAAAGTTTGCTTTAAAAATATGGTCTTTCTTTTTTTGTAAGGTAATTGTAGGTTATAAAAATGAAAATTAAAGGAGTAATGGGGACTTTAAAAACAAATACCAAAAAGCAAAGATTAAAAATCTTGAGTAGAGGTTAGATTCTCAAAAATACAATATTTAAAAACAAAACAAAACAGAAGAAAAAAAAAAACAAAAAAAAAAAAAAAAGAAAACAAAACCACAGAAATTATAAAATATATATATGAAGTTTGTTTTAAAAATAAGGTCTTTCTTTTTTTGTAAGGTAATTGTAGGTTATAAAAATGAAAATTAAAGGAGTAATGGGGACTTAAAAATAACAAAAAAATAAAATAAAGTAAAAAATTTTTTTAATTTAAAAAATGATAATAGTAAAAACATATCTAAGACTCTCTGGAGCTGTTGTGGACAGTGTGTAGTCACTTCATTTTCAGATAGTTCCTTGGTCCAGCTCGTATTTCTCACGGTCTATAGGTCCCTTCCTATGTAGTCGGTGCTAACTACAGGGTTTTAAACTATTGCACCTGTCACTTCCCAAGCGGTTCCCTCTGCTTATTTTAGCTTCTTCTGTTTGCTGGTCTCTTCAGTGTCTAATTTACACCCTGACACAAGGGGCACGGTGGTGGTCACATTTTATTTTAGCCTCGCTTGTTCCAGAGTGATTTTAATCTCACTTATTGCATTGTTCATTATTGATTGACTATTCTTTATTTATTCTATGTTCTTGCACCTTCTCAATCCTTGTCTCTAGTCTATCTGTAACTTTATTTTGTTTTAGAGATTGTGGGTCATCTTTACTATCATTATTATGAATTCTTCTAAAGGTAGACTCCCTATCTCCTCCTCTTTTGTTTGGTTTGTTGGGCTTTTATCATGTTCCTTCATATGCTGTATATTTCTCTGCCTTTTCATTTTGTTTAGACTGCTGTGTTTGGGGTGCCCTTTCTACAGGCTGGAAGTTTGTGACTCCTCTTAATAGAGGAGCCTGCTCCCTGTGGTTGGGGTTGGACCAATGGCTTCTCAAGGTTTCCTGGTTGGGGGAGCTTGTGTCTTTGTTCTGGTGGGTGGAGATGGATCTCTTCTCTCTGGAGTGCAATGAAGTGTCCAGTAGTGAGTCTATGGGTTTGGTATGGCTTTTGGCAGCCATCTTTCAATTTTCAGGATTGTGTTCCTGTTTGCTAGAGAATTTGCATGGTATGCCTTGCACTGGAGCTTGTTGGCTCTTGTGTGAATCTTGGTTTGAGTGTACTTATGAAGACTTTTGTGTGAGGTGTTGTCTATTAATGCTTCCTGAGTTAGGTGGTCTGGGGTTCACCTTTGGTTTCTCATTTTTGGGTATTTGTTTTACTCTCCCTTAATGCCATAACAAACCACTTGTGGAATCTTCATTCCTGACCAGAGATCAAACCCTGAGCCTTTGGAGTGGGAGCACTGACTCCAAGACCCCAGACTACCAGAGAACTAACCCTATGGAGTATCAAATAGTGAGAAATCACGCGAAGGAAACCACTTGAATACAAGATTCAGCAACAGCCAACCACCAGTAACACCCTGTGCAGGACTTCTCATCTAAAAAAGAAACAAACAAACACAAACCCAATTGTTGGGGGCCAGAGTGAGGTACTCCGCCCGTGACAAAGGTCATGAGGAAGGAGGCTCGACATACACAAAGGCGGGATCGAGCCTCAGGAGTCCCCCTGGAAATCCTCGAGCGTCTACCCCCATAACCAGAGCCTGCCTACTTTACTACTTTGTGCTCTCACCTACATCTCTGACTTTACGGGGGGCTGTCCCCCACCACCTCTTTCGGAGAAGGAGTTAACCTAGAGCTCCAGTCAATAAAAACTCTTGGGTGTGACAAGAGTGTTTTAACCTACAAACTCCTCTGAAGGTTCTCTAGCCTGCCCGACAGGCTCGTCGGGCCACATGTGATTGCTCACAGCCTCCCAACCGTGAGAGGCACGAGATGCTTTAAACCCTCTAAAAACAGGTTCTTTAGAGAAGTTAGAAAACTATAAGTATAATGGGCTAATTAGAAATTGTATTGGTGAAGGGTTTTTCATTTGTTGAGCCAATGTTTGTTGCTAAGTCTCCACATCCCCTGCCCTTACACACATTAATGAATATATAGAAGAAATAAGTATTAACCTTTGATATTAATCACGTTAGACCTTAGGCTAAGTAAATTCTTTCCTTAACTAAAACCCATTACACCCTCACCCTGTAGGAATGTAACTTTATTTGGGTGGCGTCTGTTTTGAGAATAATCAGCCCTGGAGAAATAAGTGTCCTGATTGACTGACCGCTGTCACAAGGAGAGGGTCAGAATTGTCAGCAGGCCCCCTGGCCAGAAGATGATGTAACACCCTAAGACCTCTGTATACATTTGTGTGAAGCACCTGACTTTAATAAAAGTCAGGACTGCTGTCCCCACGTGACTTTTGTATAACATCTTAGTGTATAAAAACAGACTCTGGAAAATAAAGAATTGGGATCAGTTTCTTGAAATACTGGTCTCCCCATGTCGCTCTCTCTCCCACTCTGGCTGAGTCTCCATCTGGAGCGCGGAACCCACCAAATTATGCCTGGGCTTCTAGGATCCGACCGGGGAGGCCTCAGTGTCTCCTCTCCTTCGGGAGAACGGAAGGACGCCTGCGGCCTACGTAAGTGGTGCAAGCTTCTTGTCTTGAAGTTTTATTGGTCCCCCGCGTAAACCAAGCTACTCAGCCTCTTTTCTCCACTGAATTTTCCTACTGAGCTATCCTTATTCTATTACTCTTTATATCTTTAATTAATATCTAATTGAAGCTATTGTATCCTGATCCTCGCCTATGCCGTCTCTCCTTCGAATACCCTGGATCAGCCGGGGCTGGACCCCGGCACCCAATCATCAGCAGACAGCATTATCACCTCACTCAGCCTTGCATATCAAAGGAAAAACAAGCAAACAAACAAAAACTCAGGTGAAATCTCACTCTATATGAAGCTTACACAAACCACTGGACAAACCTTAGAAGGGCAGAAACCAAAAGGAAGAAATAATTCAACCTTGAAGCCTGGAAAAGGAGACCTCAAACCCAATAAGTTAAAAAAATAATGAAAAGACAGAGAAATGCTACACAAATGAAGGAACAATCTAGAAACACAAAAGCCCAAATAAATGAAGAGTAAATAGTCAAACTACCTGAAAAAGTATTTAGAATACTGATAGGGAACATGATAAAAAAAAACACCTTGAAAACAAAATGGAGAAAAGGCAAGATTCAATTAACAAAAACCTGGAAGAATTAAAGAATAAACATACAGAGACAAACAACACAATTACTGAAATTAAATATACTCTAGAAGGAATCAGTAGCAGAATATCTGAAGTAGAAGGACGATACAGTGAGCTGGAAGATAAAATGGTGGAAATGAGTTCTGAAGAGCAGAATAAAGTAAAAATAATGAAAAGAACAGGACAGTCTCAGGGACTTCTGGGACAATATAAAATGCACCAACCTTCAAATTATAGGGGTCACAGAAGAAGAAGAGAAAAAGAAAAGGTATGAGAAAAATTTTGAAGAGATGATAGTTGAAAATTTCCCCAAAAATGTAAAGGAAATGATCAATCATGTCCAAGAGGCACAAAGAGTCCCATACAGGATAAACCCAGGGAGAAACATGCCAAGACACATACTAATCAAACTAACAAAGACTAAACACAAAGAAAGAATATTAAAAACAGCAAGGGAGAAGCAACAAGTAACATACAAGGGAAACCCCATGTGCTTAAAAACTTATCTTTCAGCAGAAACTCTTCAGGCCTGAAGGGAATGGCAGAATGTATTTAAAATACTGAAAGGAAAAAATCTACAACTAAGATTACGTAGCTGGCAAGGATCTCATTCAAAATTGATGGAGAAATAAAAAGAATTTCAGACAAGCAAAAGTTAAGAGAACTCAGTACCACCAAAACAGATTTACAACAAATGTTAAAGGAACCTATATAGTCAAGAAATACAAGAGAAGAAAAAAGATCTATGAAATCAACCCCAAACAATTAAGAAAATGGCAATAGGACATATATATCATATATATCTTTGCGACCCTGTGGACTGTAGCCCACCAGGCTCCTCTGTCCATGGGATTCTCCAGGCAGGAATACTGGAGTGGGTGGCCATTTCCTTCTCCAGGGGATCTTCCTGGCCCAGGGATCAAACCCAGGTCTCCTACATTGCAAGCAGACACTTTAACCTATGAGCCACCAGGGCAGACCCATATATATCAATAATTACTTTAAATGTAAATGGATTAAGTGCTCCAAACAAAAGATACAGACTGGCTGAAAGGATAAAAGAAAAACAACAACAACAACAACAACCAAAAAACCCATATATACGCTGTCTACAAGAAACCTACCTCAGACCTGAAGACACATATAGACTGAAAGTGAGAGGATGGAAAAATTGGGAAGCAAATTGGGAAGCAAAAGAAAGCAATTGGGAAACAATTGGAAGGCAAAAGAAAGCTGGAGTAACAATCCTCATATCAGACAAAACAGACCTTAAAATAATGACCAAGGGATCAATCCAAGAGAAAGACATAACAATTGTAAATATCTATGCACCCAACATAGGAGCACCTCAATACATAAGACAAACACTAACAGACATAAAAGGAGAAATTGACAGTAACACAATAAGAGTAGGAGACTTTAACACCCCACTCACATCAATGAACGGTTCATCAAAACAGAAAATTAATAAGGAAGCACAAGTCTTAAATGATACATTAGATGAGATGGATCTCACTGATATCTTCAGGACATTCCATCCAAATGCAGAAGAATACACCTTCTTCTCAAGTGCACATGAAACATTCTCCAGGATAGACCACATCTTGGGTCACAGATCAAGCCTCAGTATATTTAAGAAAACTGAAATCATATCAAGCATCTTCTCTGACCAGAACGCTGTGAGACTAGATATCAATTACAAGAAAGAAATTGTAAGAAACAAGAACACAAGGAGATTAAACACGTTTCTAAATAACCAACAGGTTACTGAAGAAATCAAAAGGGAAATAAAAAGTTTTCTATAAACAAATGACAATGAAAGTACAACAACTCAAAACCTATGGGAGGCACCAAAGCAGTTCTAAGAGGGAAGTTTATAGCAAGACAATCTTACTTCAAGAAACAAGAAAAACATCGAATAGACAACCTAACTTTACACCTAAGACAGCTGGAAAAAGGAGAACAAAAAAACGTCAAAATTAATAGAAGGAAAGAAATTGAAAGACCTGAGCAGAAATAAATGAAAAATAAATGAAAGAAACAATAGTAAAGATTAAAAAAACTAAAAATGATTCTTTGAGAAGACAAACGAAATTGACAAGCCTTTAGCCAGTTCAGTTCAGTCGCTCAGTCGTGTCCGACTCTTTGCGACCCCATGAACTGCAGCACGCCAGGCCTCCCTGTCCATCACCAACTCCCGGAGTACACCTAAACCCATGTCCATTGAATTGGTGATGCCATCCAACCATCTCATCCTCTGTCGACCCCTTCTCCTCCTGCCTTCAATCCTTCCCAGCATCAGGGTCTTTTCAAATGAGTCAGCTCTTCGCATCAGGTGGCCAAAGGACTGGAGTCTCAACTTCAACATTAGTCCTTCCAATGAACACCCAGGACTGATATCTTTTAGCATGGACTGGTTGGCTCTCCTTGCAGTCCAAGGGACTCTCAAGAGTCTTTTCCAACACCACAGTTCAAAAACATCAAATTTTTGGCACTCAGCTTTCTTTATAGTCCAACTCTCACATCCATACATGACTACTGTAAAAACCATAGCCTTGACTAGATGGACTTTGTTGACAAAGTAATGTCTCTGCTTTTTAAATATGCTGTCCAGGTTGGTCATAACTTTCCTACCAAGGAATAAGCGTCTTTTAATTTCATGGCTGCAAACACCATCTGCAGTTATTTTGGAGCCCCCACCAAAATAAAATCTGCCACTGTTTCCAATGTTCCTCATCTATTTGCCATGAAGTGATGGGACCAGATGCCATGATCTTAGTTTTCTGAATGTTGAACTTTAGGCCAACTTTTTCACTCTCCTCTTTCACTTTCATCAAGAGGCTATTTAGTTCTTCACTTTCTGCCATAAAGGTGATGTCATCTGCATATCTGAGTTAATTGATATTTCTCCTGGCAATCTTGATTCCAGCTTGTGCTTCCTCCAGCCCAGCATTTCCCATGAAGTACTCTTCATATAAGTTAAATAAGCAGGGTGACAATATACAGCCTCGACATACTCCTTTTCCTATTTAGAACCAGTTTGTTGTTCCACGTCCAGGTCTAACTGTTGCTTCCTGAACCTGCATACAGGTTTCTCTAGAGTCAGGTCAGGTGGTCTGGTATTCCCATCTCTTGAAGAAATTTCCACAGCTTATTGTGATCCACACAGTCAAAGGCTTTGGCATAGTAAGTAAAGCAGAAATAGATGCTTTTCTGGAACTCTCTTGCTTTTTCCATAATCCAGCAGATGTTGGCAATTTGATCTCTGGTTCCTCTGCCTTTTCTAAAACCAGCTTGAACATCTGGAAGTTCACAGTTCATGTATGCTGAAGCCTGAAGCTTAAAATTGGAGAATTTTAAGCATTACTTTACTAGCGTGTGAGATGAATGCAATTGTGCAGTAGTTTGAGCATTCTTTGCCAGACTCATCAGGAAAAAAAGAGAGAATAATCAAATCAAGTTTAGAAATGAAAAATAAAAATTAGAAATGAAAAAGGAGACGTTACAATGGACAATACAGAAATACAAAGGATTTTAAGAGACTATTATGAAAACTATATGGCAATAAAATGGATAACTTGGAAGAAAGGGACAGATTCTTAGAAAAGTTCAATCTTCAAAGACTGAACCAGGAAGAAATAGAAATTATGAAGAACCCTATTACAAGCACTGAAATTGAAGCTGTGATTAAAAAAAAAAAAAAAATCCCCCAAAATCAAAAGCCCAGGACCAAATGGCTTCACAGGAGAATTCTATCAAACATTTAGAAAAGAGCTAATGCCTATCCTTCTAAAACTCTTTCAAAAAATTTCAGAGGAAGGAATACTTCAAAACTCATTAAGGCTACCATATCCCTGATACCAAAACCAGAGAAAAATAACACTAATAAAGAAAACTACAGGCTGATATCACTGATGAACAAAGATGCAAAAATCCTCAACCATATTTTAGTGAACAGAATTCAGGAACACATCAAAAAGCTCATACACCATCATCAAATTGGGCTTATTCCAGCAATACAATGATTTTTCAATATATGCAAATCAATCAATGTGATACACCATATTAACAAATTGAAAGATAAAAATCATATGATTATCTCATAAGATGCAGAAAAAACCTTTGACAAAATTCAGCACCCATTTATGATTGAAATTCTTCAAAAAAAGGACATAGAAGGAACCTACCTCAGCATAGTAAAGGCCATATATGATAAGCCTACAGCAAATATTATTCTCAATGGTGAAAAACTGAAAGCATTCCCCCTAAGATAAGGAAAAAGACAAGGGTGTCCACTTTCACCAATATTATTCAACATAGTTCTGGAAGCCCTAGCCAAAGCAATCAGAGAAGGAAAAAAAAAAAAAGGAATCCAGATTGGAAAAGAAGAAGTAAAGCTCTCACTGTTTGCAGGTGACATGATACTATACATAGAAAACTCTAAAGATAGTATCAGAAAATTACTAGAGCTAGTCAGTGAATTTAGCAAAGTTGTAGGATACAAGATCAATACACGGAAATCACTTACTTTTCTATATACTAACAATGAAAAATCAGAAAGAGAAATTAAGAAATCAATCCCATTCACCATTGCAGCAAAAAGAATTAAACATCTAGGAATAAACTTACCTAAGGAGACAAAAGAACTATACACAGAAAATTATAACATGCTAATGAAAGAAATCAAAGACAATGTAAATAGATGGAGAGATATTCCATGTTCAAAGGTAGGAAGAATCAATATTGTGAAAATGACTATACTACCAAATGCAGTCTACAGATTCAATGTGATCCCTATCAAATTACCAATGGCATTTTTCACAGAACTAGAAGAAAAAATTTCACAATTCATATGGAAACACAAAAGACCCTAAATAGCCAAAGCAGACCTGAGAAAGAAGAATGGACGGGAATCGACCTTCCTGACTTCAGATTATACTACAAAGGTACAGTCATCAAGACAGTATGCTACTGACACAAAAACAGAAATATAGACCAATGGAACAAGATAGAAAGCCCAGAAATAAACCCATGCACCTATGGTTGCCTTATTTTTGACAAAGGAGACAAGAATATACAATGGGGGCAAAGAAGACAGCCTCTTCAGTAAATGGTGCTGGGACAACTGGACAGCTACATGTAAAAGAATGAAATTAGAACACTTCCTAACACCATATGCAAAGATTAACTCAAAATGGATTAAAGACCTAAATGTAAGATCAGAAACTATAAAACTCTTAGAGGAAAACATAGGCAGAGCACTCCATGACATAAATCAAAACAATATTCTCTATGACCCATCTCCTAGAGTAATGGAGATAAAAACCAAAGTAAACAAGTGTGACCTGATTAAACTTAAAAGCTTTTGCACAGCAAAGGAAACTATAAGCAAGGTGAAAAGACAACCCTTAGAATGGGTGAAAATAATAGCAAATGAAACAACTGACAAAGGATTAATTTCCAAAATATACAAGCAGCTCATACAACTCACTGCCAGAAAAACATACAACCCAATCAAAAAGTGGGAAAATGACCTAAATAGACATTCCTCCAAAGAAGACATAGATGGCTAACAAACACATGAAAACATGCTTAACATTGCTCATTATTAGAGGAATGCAAATCAAAACTACAGTGAGATATTATCTCACACCAGTCAGAATGGCCATCATCAGAAAGTCTACAAAAAATAAATGCTGGCGAGAGTGTGGAGAAAATTGAATGCTCTTGCACTTTTGTTGCAAGAATGTAAATTGATACAGCCGCTAAGGAAGACGGTATAGAATTACTTAAAAACCTAGGAATAAGACCACCATATGACCCAGCAATCCCACTCCTAGGCATATACCCTGAGGAAACCAAAACTGAAAAAAACACATGTATCCCATTGTTCACTGCAGCACTATTTACAATAACTAGTCAAGGCTACGGTTTTCCCAGTAGTCATGTATGGCTGTGAGAGTTGGACTGTGAAGAAGGCTGAGTGCCAAAGAATTGATGCTTTTAAACTGTGGTGTTGGAGAAGACTCTTGAGAGTCCCTTGGACTGCAAGGAGATCCAACCACTCCATTCTGAAGGAGATCATTCCTGGGTGTTCTTTGGAAGGAATGATGCTAAAGCTGAATCTGCAGTACTTTGGCCACCTCATGTGAAGAGTTGACTCATTGGAAAAAACTCTGATGCTTGGAGGGATTGGGGGCAGGAGGAGAAGGGGATGACAGAGGATGAGGTGGCTGGATGGCATCACTGACTCGATGGATGTGAGTTTGAGTGAACTCTGAGAGTTGGTGATGGACAGGGAGGCCTGGCGTGCTGCAGTCCATGGGGTTGCAAAGAGTTGGACATGACTGAGCGACTGAACTGAACTGAAGTAATGAGTGGAAGGATTATTCCAATTATTTGGGGGAAGAGGTGAAGATTTCTAGGAATTGGGCTATCGCCCATTTTTTGGTCTTTTATGGTTAGCTTCTGAACTGTCATGGTGTCTGTGGGTATGTCATTTAACATGTTAATGTATTACAATGAGCATATAATGAGGCCAAAGGTCTACTGGAAGTCACATCTTCCACCATCTTGGACCTAGTTGGTTCTAACCGGTTTTTCTCATGTCCTGTGGCTGTCCCCTGTCATAGATCACAGACTTGTCATGGTGAAGGGGCTTGCATAACTCAAAGAAGCTATGAGCCATGCCATGCAGGGCCATCCAAGATGGAAGGGTCATAGTGGAGAGTTCTGACAAAACGTGGTCCACTGGAGGAGGGAATGGCAAACCACTCCAGTATTCTTGCTGGACAGTATGAAAAGTATGAACAGTATGAAAAGGCAAAAAGATATGACATTGGAAGATGAGTCCCCAGGTTAGAAGGTGTCCAACAGGCTACTGGGAACAGAGGAGGGCAATTACTAATATCTCCAGAAAGAATGAAGCATCTGGGCCAAAGTGGAAATGATGCCCAGTAGTGGATATGTCTGGCGGTGAAAGTAAAGTCCGATGCTGTAAACAACATTGCGTAGGAACTGGAATGTTAGGTTTATGAATCAAGGTAAATTGGATAAGATTAAGCGGGAGATGGTAAGAGTGAACATTGAAATTTTAGATATCAGTGAACTAAAATGGATGGAAAGGGGCAAATTTAATTCAGATGACTATTATATATACTACTGTGGGCAAGAATCTCTCAGCAGAAATGGAGTAGCCCCCATAGTCAACAGAAGAGTCCAAAATTCAGTACTTGGGTACAATCTCAAAAATGACAGAATAATCTTTGTTCATTTCCAAGGCAAGCCATTCAACATCACAGTAATCTAAGTCTATGCCCCAACCACTAATGCTGAAGAGCTAAAGTTGACCAGTTCTATGAAGACCTACAAGACTTTCTAGAACTAACATCAAAGGAAGATGTCCTTTTCATCATATAGGATTGGGATGAAAAAGTAGAAAATCAAGAGATACCTGGAATAATAGGTAAGTTTGGCCATGGAGTACAAAACGAAGCAGGACAAAGGCTAACAGAGTTTTGTCAAGAGAACACAGTGATCATAGCAAACACCATTTTCTAACAACACAGAAGATGACTCTTCACATGGACATCACCAGATGGCCAATACCAAAATCAGATTGATTATATTCTTTGCAGCCAAAGATGGAGAAGCTCCATACAGTCAACAGAAACAAGACCAGGAGCTGACTGTGGCTCAGTTCATGTGTTCCTTACTGAAAAATTCAGACTTTAAGAAAGTAGGGAAAATCAGTAGGCCATTTAGGTGTGATCTGAATCAAATCCCTTATGATTATACATACAGTAGAGGTGACGAATAGATTCGGGAGATTAGATCTGATAGACTGCCTGAAGAATTATGGATGAAGGTTTGTAACATTTTACAGGAGGCAGTGACCAAAACCTTCCCAAAGAAAAAGAAATGCAAGAAGGCAAAGTGATTGTTTGAGGAGGCTTTACAAATAGCTGAGAAAAGAAGAGAAGTGAAAGGTGAAGAAGAAAGGGAAAGATATACCCACTAAATGCAGAGTTCCAAAGAATAGCAAGGAGAGATAAGAAGACTTTCTTAAATGAAAAATGAAGATAAAAAGAGGAAAACAATAGAATGGGAAAAACTAGAGATCTCTTCAAGAAAATTGGAGATATGAAGGGAACATTTCATGCAAAGATGAGCACAATAAAGGACAGAAATTGTAAGGACCTAACAGATGCAGAAGATATTAAGATTAAGTTGCAAGAACATACAGAAGAACTATACCAAAAAAGTCTTGATGACTCAGATAACCATGATGGTGTGGTCACTCACTTGGAGCCAGACACCCTGGATTCCGAAGTCAAGTGAGTCTTACGAAGCAATACTATGAACAAAGCTAGCGGAAATGATGGAATTCCAGCTGAGCTATTTTAAATCCTAAAAGATGATGCCATTAAAGTGCCATACTCAATATGTCAGCAAACCTGGAAAACTCACCAGTGGCCATAGGACTGGAAGAGATCAGTTTTCATTCAATCCTCCCAAAAAGCAATGCCAAATAATATTAAAACTACCATACATTTGTGCTCTTTTCATGCCAGCTTTCATGCTAGCAAGGTTATGCTAAAAATCCTTCAAGCTAGGCTTTAGCAGTACAGGAACTGAGAATTTCCAGATGTATAAACTCGGTTTAGGAAAGGCAGAGGAACCAGAGATCAAATTGCTAACATATGTTGGATCACAGACAAAGCAGGGAATTTCAGAAAAACATCTATGTCTGCTTCATTGACTACACTAAATCTTTTGACTGTGTGGATCACAGCAATCTGTGGAAAATTCTTAAAGAGATAGGAATACCAGACCACCTTGCCTGTCTCCTGAGAAACCTGTAATGCAGATAAAGAAGCAACAATTAGAACTGAACAGGGAATGATGGAAATGGAACAACAAAAATATTTGGAAAGGAGTACAACAAGGTTGTAAATTGTCACCCTCCTTATTTAACTTCTATGCAGAGTACAACGTGCGAAATTTTGTGTTGGATGAATTACAAGCTGGAATCAAGATTGCCAGGAGAATGTCAACAACCTCTAATATGCAGATTACACTACTCTAATGGCAGAAATTGAAGAGGAACTAAAGAGCCTCTTGATGAGGGTGAGAGAAAAGAGTGAAAAAGCTGCTTAAAACTCACCCTTACAAACTAAGCTCATGGCATCTTGTCGCATCACTTTATCGCAAATAGAAAGGGAAAAAGTGAAAACAGTGACAGATTTTATTTTTGGGGGCTCAAAAATCACCCCGGATAGTGACTGCAGTCAGGAAATTAAAAGACGGTTGTTCCTTGGAAGGAAAGTGATGAAAAACCTAGACCCCTTGTTAAAAAGCAGAGACATCACTTTGTTGACAAAAATGTGTCTAGTCAAAGCTATCGTTTTTCCAGTAATCATGTATAGACGTGAATGCTGAACCATAAAGACTGAGTGCTGAAGAATTTATGCTTTTGAATAGTGCTGCTGTAGAAGACCCTTGAGAGTACCTTGGATTGCAATGAGATAAAAATCAACCATTCTTAAAATAAATCAATCTTGAATATTCACTGGGAGGATTGATGCTAAAGCTCCAGTATTTTGGCTAATTGATGTGAAATTCCAGCTCATTGGAAAAGAATCACACTGGGAAATATTGAAGACAAAAGGAGAAGGGGGCAGCAGAGGATAAGATATTTAGATAGAATCACTGACTTAACGGACATGAATCTGAGCAAACTCTGGGAGATAGTGAAGGACAGGGAAGCCTGGTATGCTGCAGTCCATGGGGTCACAGAGTTGGACATGATTTAGCAACTGAACAACAATGGTTATGTCACTCTTAAAGATTATGCCCTGCCTCCTTCCCTCCTGTTTCACTCCTCCTCAGGGGTTTTGTCCCCATATTCTTATAAAGCAGAGGGGCAAAGATCTGTCTTTTGCAACAGCTGAGTAGGGATGTTGACCCTGCCTATCAGGGAGTAAAAATCTCTGGATGCCTGACCTAGGGCCTCCAAGGCAGGACAGCTGTTTTTATTTGTCGACTGAAATAGATGGATAGTGTGAGAGTTGTGAGTTAACATTTATTTGGTGTAAAATGAGGACTGCAGCCCAGGATACAGCACCTCAGATAGCTCTAGAGACTGCTTCAAAGAGACAGTGGGGGAAGGTCAATATATAAGATCTCGGTAAAGGCAAAGTTCAATGTAATCAAGCTTACTTTACTGAAAAACCTTTCTGCTAGTCAGGAGGAGCTGATGTCACCATGAAAGAATTTAGTGCTTTTCTAGATATGAGGAGATGAAAGGATTTGGATCATGAAATCAGTTCCTGAAAATATCTAGCTATCTAAAGACCTGTTCCACCAGTTTCTCTGGAACACAGAGTGCCTCACTCTCCATCCTGAATTCCCTTTGGGGAATATCAAATGTCATTAGCTGTAGCAGCACAGGCAGATGGCAAATGCCCTTGTTTTTGCTGTTCAGTCTCTAGCTAATTCTCTTGGCAAGCACCAGTTCATAGTTCATAGGCAAGTGCCAATTTGTAGTTGACAGTTTTAAGTTGGTATGGACTGGAATCCTTCCATAGCCATAATCTTGATGTGCAACTGTTATTACTGTTTCTTTAGCCTTCCTATGAATCTTCTTGATGATTAAGCACTTTTGTAACTGCATCATAGTGAAAGATAACTATCTATAAATGACAAAAGACTTAAAAAGCATGGTTAAATATCTGATTACAGTGTAATGGATGTTGACTAAAAATGATGTATAACTTGAGAGTTGTGAGTTAAGTTTTATTTGGGGCAAAATGAGGACTGCAGCCTTGGAGACAGCATCTCAGATAGCACTGAGAGACTGCTCCAAAGTGGCAGTGGAGGAAGATCAATATATAAGGTTTTGGTGAAGGGGGAGTTCAATACCATGAAGCACTCATTTTACAAAAGTTTTTTTGTGAGTCATGAGGGTCTGATGTCACCATGAAGGGACTTAGTGCTTCTCTAGATATGAGGAGATGCAAGTATTGAGATCATAAAACCTATTCCTAAAAACATCCAACTCTCTAAAGACCTGTCCAACCAGATTCCCCGAAGCACAGAGTGCCTCACTCCACTCTGAACTCCCTCAGGGATTGTTGAAGGTCAACAGCTATAGAGGCAGATGGCAAATGCCTTTGTTGTTTAGTCATTGGCAATGCTCTTGGTAAGTGCCAATTTGTAGTTGACATGGATAAACTCAGTTATAATAACAAGGATCACAAATGACTACATTTAACATACCAAATAATCCTAGTTAATTTAGTGTTTCTCTTCCTGCTGACTAACTGTGTAACAAGAATAACATAAACTTGATTTTCAGTAAACCTAGGTACTACAGACTATTATACTTAACATTGATAACTTTAAAGATATGTCTATATTAATTAAACCAATAAGGTTAAGCCAGCCTTAATATCAGATATTAATTTAATATTGAATATTTCCTAGATCCTGTGAACCTGAAATTCATTTTGGCTGATTTTCTTCATAAATATGAAGAATTCTGTTTATATAAGAACTTAAGTTCCCTTAGGCCAATCTATTTAATTAGGCCAATTAAATAGCACTTTTATTAATTAATTTTTGCAACACCATACATCTACAACACATATAGATACACAAACACAGAGATCTCATAGTTACCATTTCAAAATTTCAGGTACAACAATATAAAACCCATCAGTCACAAGGGGTTCAATTCAAATTAGGTTTCTCACAGACAGAAGAAATCAAGATTACCTGTCTAGATGGCTAAATACATTTTACTAATGTCTATAGAAAAAACACTTAAGATTTATATTTACCCTTGACAAGTCAAGTTCTAAATTACCTTCCCCCTTTCTTCAAAATTTGCATTTAAAAAAGATGGTGGAGATAAAGGTTTCTGGAAAAGAAATTTTGCATCTCAAGTGCGTGAAATTCGCTCAGTCATGTCTGACTCTTTGTGACCCCTCTACTGAAGTGGGTAGCCTTTCTTTTCTCCAGGGGATCTTCCCAACCCAGGGATTGAAACCAGGTCTCCCACACTGCAGGCAAACTCTTCAGCTGAGCCACAAGGAAAGTCCATGGCATGGGAAAACTTCTCCTAGGGTCACTTTTTTTCCTTAAGGCCAGAAAAAATATTCTCGTCTTTTTTTCTCAAAGAATTGGATGGCCACCTCAATGATATCAAATGATTGACCTACCCATTCACCTATGTTGTAAGGTTTTACTTTCTCTCATTCAGCTTAGGAGAGAAGGCCTTCTCGAAAATTCCTATCAGGTTCTATATATCAGCTGTGGTTAGTTTAGCTGGACCAGTGGCCTCCCATTTTGGTAATCAACTTACAAACCCTTTTAAGGATCCTCCTGGTTTAAGAAATTTGTGCCTTATGTTTAGAAACTCTATAACCCTTTTAAACTTAATAACCACCAACTAGATAATCTTTGGCCAAGACCAGAACCTTGATATTCCACACTCCAGGATCTACTAAGGCTTCTATTTCAGCTCCAGATTCATTCTGCTCCTTTCCACTTTCTGTAAAAATCATTTGATAATGAAGGTGGTTCTCTTGCCCCTCAAGAAATAGAGTGGCCCCTAGCTTAGTTAATAAGTCTCTTCCCATTAAATGGATGGGACAATCAGGCACAAACAGAAGGGAATGTAAAAGCAACAGGCCATTAATGTTGCACAAAATGGGTTCCAGGAAAGTGTGCCACTGCTTCTTTCCTGACACCTCCATTAGAAAAGCCAGCCTCCCCTTTGGTGGTCTCTGAGCAGACAAAGCCACAGCAATCTTTTGGGCCTTTTGCATATTTCTCTGGGTGCAGTCAGCCTTTTTGGCCATATCCTTGATATTGAAAACCAAAATAAGCCAATCATTTACCAGAATCTGAGGACTAGCAGTTGCTTTCTGAATTTTGTGCCTGATGTCTGGGATAGACTGAAATGAATAGCTAAAAGAGCTTATTCCTTGAGGGAAGAGGGATCCATGTTCATATATTTCCTAAAAGCCTCTGCTAGTCTCCCTTGGAGGAGAAGGCAATGGCACCCTACTGTGGTACTCCTGCCTGGAGAATCCCTTGGATGGAGGAGCCTGGAAGGCTGCGGTCCATGTGGTCGCTGAGGGTCGGACACGACTGAGCGACTTTACTTTCACTTTTCACTTTCATGCATTAGAGAAGGAAATGGCAACCCACTCCAGTGTTCTTGCCTGGAGAATCCCAGGGATGGGGGAGCCTGGTGGGCTGCCATCTATGGGGTCACACAGAGTCGGACACGACTGAAGTGACTTAGCAGTAGCAGTAGCAGCAGTCTCTCTTGGAAGACAGCAATGTTTTTGTCCTGTCCGTGTTATACCTCTTTCACTTTTTCAGAATTGACAGGTTTTACTGTTTTTGTAATCTCTACTAAACAGGTAATCATATGGTCCTGTCTATTCCTATCAATAAAATTTGCCTGGTAATTCCATTGTGTGTCCACCTTGGAGCAGTGTTGTTCCCCACAGAGTGTACTGCATGGCCTCACATGGGGAGTCTATTGAAATGTCCTTTCTGTCTTTCTTAGAGTCATCCCTCCAAGCTACACATGTGTTAATTATGAGGGGGTTTCATTGCCTAAATGCAAGGTCATGAAAATTTGAACATATGGTACCTCACTCCATTTAAATTTCCTGACTCATAATGTGGATAAATCTGATTATATAACTTAATAAGCTTTTCCCTTTTTAACGTGTTTTGTCAATTTTTTCCCCAATCCTGGAATATATGCTCCAGTGGGTATTGGTCAGAATTGATATAGTCTCATTCATTTCAGACCCAAGCCTGAGGTGATAGCTCTAATTTCCATGCTATCCAAAACTCCACTTTTAAGTCAAAACTCACCGTGCAATTTGGTCAAGATTGACACTTAGGATTTACTACTTCTGAGGTAGTTTCCTAACCAGGCGATAGTGCCCCAGTGATGCAAATGAATAGTACAGAAAGTGTCCCCATCAGTGTTGACAATGAATGAGAATTGGTCTAGCTATAAGTTGGAAATAAAAGGTCAGGATTTATCAATAACAAGTATATCTTGGCAGTCACACAGGTCTCCTGCAGTTTAGAAAAGAAAGAAAGAAATGGAACAGGAGTGAATACAGCATACCGGAGAAAGACTTCAGAGTCCAGGAGAAGAGTACCGATTCTCAAATCTTGCAACGACAGTTTTGCTGTTGGATGTGCATAAGCATAGCCATTCCAGATCATCTTTCTATAGCAAACCATGCCAATTGCCATCATTCTTCTGGTATGGACCTAGGTTTGCAATCAGAGCCCCAAAACATTTGGGGCCAACAAGCCTGACAAACATGGGCAGACATCAGTGGAGCATCCTCCTTGGTACCTTGCTCATGGCATCCCATGAGCCATTCTAGGACCAACACCTAACTTTCAGCACTTTTTTGCCTTATATTGTCCCTTTGTGTCTCACCAGCTGAAATCATTCACCTCAGATTGAACTTAAACCCATGTACAGGGACTCAAAGCCAGCCAGAACCCGTTGCCTTTAAATTGAGATCAGACACCTAGTCTCAGGATTTAACAACGCTTAGGTTCTTTATGTCTCATTGCAGAAATCATTCAGTTCAGTTCAGTTGCTCAGTTGTGTCTAACTCTTTGCAACCCCATGGACTACAAAAAGAATTAAGAAAAAGACAAATGTAGGTAAGAAGTGAAGTTATTTAGAGAGAAACACATTCCACAAAGTGTGAGCTATCTCAGAAGGTGAGGTATATGTATATGTGTATATACATACACACATATGTATATGTATAATATATAATATAACACATGTATGTATATAATATACATATGCTTTAGATCAAATTACTTCAAAATATTGAGTATAATTCCCTCTGCCATACAACAGGTCCTTGTTTTTATCTATTTTATATATAATAGTGTGTTCATTCTAAATACCTTATTTATCCCTTGTCCCTTTCCTCTTTGCTCCCCACCACTGTTTTATGTTTGTGAGTCTATTTCTGTTTTGTAAATAAATTCATTTGTATTATTATTTTTAGATTCCAAGTATGAGTGTTGTCATATGATATTTGTCTTTCTGTGTCTAATTTACATCCCATAGTATGATAATCTCTAGGTACATTCTTGTTGCTGCAAATAGCATTATTTCATTCTTTTCTTAATTAAGACTGGATAATATTCCAGAGACACACATAAATATGCATATCACACCTTCTTAATCCATTCATCAGTCAGTGGACACAATTAGGTTTCTCCATGCCTTGGCTTTTGTAAATAGCACTACAATGAATATTAAGGTGTGTGTATCTTTTTGAATAAGAGTTTTCTCTGGATATATGCCAGGAGTAGTATTGATGGAGCATATGGTAATCATATTATTAGTTTTGAAGGTCCCTCCAAACTTTTGTCCATACTGGCTATAAGAATTTACACTGCCACCAACAGTGTAGGGAGAAAAAGGAGGGTTCCTTTTTTCTCCACACCCTCTCCAGCATTTATTGTTTGCAGACTTTTTGATGATGGCCATTCTGACAAGTGTGATACCTCGTTATAGTACTGACTTGCATTTCTCTAATAATTAGCAATATTAAGCATCTTTTGATGTACCTGTTGGCCATGTCTTTGTATTCTTTGGACAAATGTCTATTTAGGACTTCTGCCCAGTTTTTGATTGGGTTGTATATTCTTTTGTATTAAGCTGTGTGAGCTGTTTGTATATTTTGGAAATTAGTCCCTTGTTGGGCACATCATTTGCAAATATTTTCTCCCATGCTGCTGGCTGTTTTTCCTTGTGTTTATGGTTTCCTTTGCTGTGCAAAAGCTTTTACATTTGTTTAGATCCCATTTGTTTATTTTTGTTTTTAGTTCTGTTACTCAAGAAGATGGCTCAAAGGAAGTATTGCTGTGATTCGGATCAAATAGTGTTCTGCTTATGTTTTCCTCTAGGAGTTTTATAGTATATGGTTTTACACTTAGATTTTTAATCCATTTTAAGGTTACCTTTATATATGGTATTAAATAAAGTTCCAATTTCACTCTTTTACATGTAACTGTCAAGTTGTCCCAGCACCACTTATTGAAGACATAGCCTTTTCTCCAGTGTGTATTCTCCTTTGTTGTAAATTATTTGACCATGGGAGTGTGGGTTTATTTCTGGGTTTTCTATGTGCATGCGTGCTAAGTTGCTTCAGTCATGTACAACTATTTGCAAGACTATGGATCTCTGTCCATGGGATTTCCTAGGCATGAATACTGGAGTGGGGTGCTAGAGAATCTTTCTGACCCAGGAATCAAACCAACAACTCTTATATCTCCTGCATTGGTAGGTGGGTTCTTTACCACTAGTGCCACCTGGGAAGCCCAGGCTTTCTATACTATTATATTGGTCTATGTGTCTGTTTTATTGTCAGACTATACTTTCTTGATTACCATAGCATTGTAGTATAGTCTGAAGTCAGGGAACATGATTCCTCCAGCTCCATTCTTCTTTCTAAAAAACAAAAAACAAAAAACTGCTGTTAGCGTCCTTTGTGTTTTCACTGGCTTCTACAGTGGCTCATCAGTGAAGAATCCGCTTGCAATGCAGGAGCCACAGGAGACGTGGGCTCAATCCCTGGATCAAGAAGAGCCCCTGGAGGAGGACTATGGCAACGCACTCCAGAAATCTTGCCTGAAGAATCCCATGGACAGGGGAGCCTGGGAGGCTATAATCCATAGGGTTGCAAAGAGTTGGACATGACTGAAGCAACTTAGCATACCCGCATGCACTTGTTTCCATGCAAATTTTAAGTTATTTTGTTCTAGTTCTGTGAAAAACACCATTGATAATTTGATAAGGATTGCACTGAATCTGTACATTGTCTTGGGTAACATAGTCATTTTAGCAATATTGATACTTCCAATCCAAGAATATGGTATATCTTTCTATATGTTTTTGTCATCTTCAATTTCTTTCATAAGCATCTTATACTTTCAGAGTACAAGATTGTCTGCCTCCTTAGGCAGATTTAGTCCTAGGTGTTTTAGTATTTTTGAAGAAATAAATGGTAAATGGGATTCTTTCCTAATTTTTTTTTCTGATAGTTTGTTGTTACATGTATAAATGCACAGATTTCTGTATATTAACTTTCTATCTTGCAACTTCACCAAATTCATTGATGAGCTCTTAGTTTTCTGGTGTTATCTTTAGGATTTTATAGTATTTTTTAGGATATGTATAGTATTATATTATCTGCAAACAGTGAGTTTTATTTTTTCCCATCTTTAAAGATTTTTTAAAAGAAGAATACATTTTAAATTTCTTCACATTTCTATTTACAGTATCACTTCTCAACCAATTCCCCCACCCCTGAATCCTAAATTTCCTCACATTCACAATGACTTCAGAGTATACTGAAAGTGTTAGTTGCTCGGTCATGTCCATCTCTTTGCCACCCCATGAACTGTAGCCTGCCATGCTCTTCTGTTCATGGAATTCTCCAGGCAAGAATACTGGAGTGGTCATTCTTTTCTCCAGGGGATCTTCCTGACCCAGGAATAGAACCCAGGTCTCCCGTATTGCTGGCCGATTCTTTATCATATGAGCCAGCAGGGAAGCCCCCATAAAGCATGGAAGGAGACGTTAAATGAAATAGAAATAAAGATGGGGGAATGGGAAGGTAAGGATTATCCACCCACTTACCTAGTTACTTACCTGTCTCCCCTCTGTCCTTTTATTTAAAAAAATTTTTTTATTAGAATATAAATCATTTACAATGTTGTATTAATTTCAAGTGTACAACAAAGTGAATCTGATATACATATAAATATATCCATTCAAAATTAGATTATTTCCCCATAGAGACCATTAAAGAGTATTGAATAAAGTTTCCTATGCTATACTGTAGGGTCCTACTAGTTATGTTGTATATGTTATACATAGTAGTCCATGTATGGGCTTCCCTGGTGGCCCAGATGGTGAAGAATCCAGCTGCAGTGCAAGAAACATGGGTTTGATCCCTGGATTGGGAAGATCCCCTGGAGGAGGGCATGACAATCCGCTCCAGTATTCTTGCCTGGAGAATCCCCATGGACAAAGGAGCCTGGTGGGCTACAGTGCAAGGGATTGCAAGAAGTCAGAAGTGACTGAGCAACATAGCACAACATAGCACAGTCCATATATATCAATCCAAATCTCTCAATTTATCCTTCCTCGTCTTCCCCTCCACATACACTGCTAATGAAAAGTTTGTTCTCTATATCTGTCACCCTATTTTTCTTTTATAAATAAGTTCATTTGTACCATTTTCAGATTATACATATGTGGGCATTCACTGTCTGATTTAACCTCACTCAGTATGAAAATCTCTGTATCCATCTATGTTGCTACAAATGGCATTATTTGATTCTCTCTTATCGCTGAGTAATAGTCCATTGTATATATGCACCACATCTTCTTTATCCATTCCTCCATCGATGGACTTGTAGGTTTCTTCCATGCCCTGGCTATTGGGAATGGTGCTGTAGTGAACACTTGGGTGCATGTATCTTTTCAAATTATGTTTTTCTCTAGATATATGTCCAGGAATGGGATTGTGGCTTCTTATGTAAGCTCTATTTTTAGTTTATTGAGGAACCTCATTACTCTTCTTTTTAGTGGCTTACATTCCCACCAAAAGTATAGGAGAGTTTCCTTTTCTGTACACCCTCTCCAGGTTTTACTGTTGGTAGACTTTTTGATAATGGCTGTTCTGTCCAGTGTGAGTAATATGCATTGTAGTTTTGACTTGCATTCCTCTAATAATTAACAATATTGAGTATCTTTTCATGTGATTTTATCCATCTGGATTTTTTTTGGAGAAATGTTTATTTAGATCTATTAACCATTTTTGTTTTCTTTGGGTCTTTTTTTCTTTTGATATTGAGATACATGAGTTGACTGTAGATTTTGGAGGTTAATCCATTGTCATTTGCAAACATTTTTCCCACTCTGTAGGTTGTTGTTTTTTGTTTGTGGTTTCCTTTGCTGTGCAAAAATTTTGAGGTTTAATTATGTCCCCTTTGTTTATTTCTGTTTTTATTTACATAACTCTAGGAGGTGGATCAAAAATGGTCTTGCTATGATTTGTGTCCAAGGGTATTCTATGTTTTCTTCTGAGAGTTTTATAGTATGTGGCCTTAAATTTTTGTCTTTAATCCATTTTTAGTTTATATTTGTGTATGGTGTTATGTTGTTGTTCATTTGGTAAGTCATATCTGATGCTTTGCAACCCCATGAACTGTAGCACATCAGACTACCCTGTTCTCTGCTATCTCCCTGAGTTTGCTCAAACTCATGTCCATTGAGTTGGTGATGCCATCCAACCATCTCATCTTCTGTTGTCCCCTTCTCCTGCCTTAAATCTTTCCCAGCATCAGGGTCTTTTCCAATGAGTCAGCCCTTTGCATCAGGTGGCCAAAGTATTGAAGCTTCAGAATCAGTCCTTCCAATGAATATTCAGGGTTGATTTTCTTAAGGATTGACTAGCTTGATCTCCCTGCAGTCCAAGGGACTCTCAGCACAGCACTTCAAAAGTATAAATTCTTCAGCATTCAGCCTTCTTCATGGTCCAACCCTCACATCCATATGTGACTACCAGAGAAACCATAGATTTGACTAGATGAACCTTTGCAGCAAAGTGATGTCTCTGTCTTTTTATACACAGTCTAGCTTTGTCATAGCTTTTCTTCCAAGGAGCAAGTGTCTTTTAATATCGTGGCTGCAGTTACTGTCCACAATGATTTTGGAGCCCAAGAAAATGAAATCTATCACTGTTTATGCTTTTCCCCATCTACTTGCCATGAAGTGATGGACTGGAGGTTTTTTGAATGTTGAGTTTAAAGCCAGTTTTTTCACTGTCCTCATTCACATTCATAAAGAGGCTCTTTAGTTCCTCTTCACTTTTTGCCATTACAATGGTATCATCTGCATGTCTGAGGCTGTTGATATTTCACCTGTCAATATTGATTCCAGCTTGGGAGTATCCATCCTGGCATTTTGCCTTGATGTACTGTGCATAGAAATTCAATAATCATATGAGGCCACCATCATCCTAATACCAAAACCAGAAAAAAAAGTCACAAAAAAAGAAAACTACAGGCCAATATCACTGATGAACATTGATGCAAAAATCCTTACAGAATTCTAGCAAACAGAATCCGTATACATATTAAAAAGATCTTACATCATGACCAAGTGGGCTTTATTCCAGGGATGCAAAGATTTTTCAGTATTCTCAAATCAATCAATCTGATACATCACATTAACAAATTGAAAGATAAAAACCATATGATTATCTCAATAGAAGCAGAGAAAGCCTTTGAAAAAATTCAACATCCATTTATGATAAAAACCCTGCAGAAAGCAGGCAAAGAAGGAACATACCTCAACATAATAAAAGCCATATATGATAAACCCTAGCAAACATTATCCTCAATGGTGAAAAATGCAAAGCATTTCCCCTAAAGTCAGGAACAAGACAAATGTGCCCACTTTCACTACTGCTATTCAACATAGTTTTGGAAGTTTTAGCCACAGAAATCAGAGAAGAAAAAGAAATAAAAGAAATCCAGATTGGAAAAGAAGAAGTAAAACTCTCACTATTTGCAGATGATATGATCCTCTACATAGAATACCCTAAAGATTCCACCAGAAAATTACTAGACCTAATCAATGAATACAGTAAAGTTGCAAGATATAAAATTAACTCAAAGAAATCCCTTGCATTCTTATACACTAAGAATGAGAAAACGGAAAGGGAAATTAAGGAAACAATTCCATTCACCATTGCAATGAAAAGAATAAAATAGGAATAAATCTACCTAAAGAAACAAAAGATCTATATATAGAAAACTATAAAACACTGATGAAAGAAATCAAAGAGGACACAAATAGATGGAAAAATATACCATGTTCATGGATCAGAAGAATCAATATAGTGAAAATGAGTATACTACCCAAAGCAATCTATAGATTCAACTCAATCCCTATCAAGCTACCAATGGTATTTATCACAGGACTAGAACAAATAATTTCACAAATTGTATGGAAATACAAAAAAACCTCGAATAGCCAAAGCAATCTTGAGAAAGAAGAATGGAACTGGAGGAATCAACCTTCCTGACTTCAGACTATACTACAAAGATACAGTCATCAAAACAGTATGATACTGGCACAAAGACAGAAATATAGATCAATGGAACAAAATAGAAAGCCCAGAGATAAATCCATGTACCTATGGACATCTTATCTTTGACAAAGGAGGCAAAGAATATACAATGGAGAAAAGACAATCTCTTTAACAGGTGGTGCTGGGAAAACTGGTCAACCACTTGTAAAAGAATGAAATTAGAACACTTTCTAACACCATACACAGAAATAAACTCAAAATGGATTAAAGATCTAAACGTAAGACCAAAAACTAACTATAAAACTCCGAGAGGAAAACATAGGCAAAACACTCTCCAACATAAACCACAACAGGATCCTCTATGACCCATCTCCCAGAATAATAGAAATAAAAGCAAAAATAAACAAATGGGACCTAATTAAACTTAAAAGCTTCTGCATGAAGCTATATATAACAAAGGAAACTATAAGCAAGGTGAAAAGAATGGGAGAAAACAATAGCAAACGAATCAACTGACAAAGAATTAATCTCAAAAATATACAAGAAACTCCTGCACCTCAATTTCAGAAAAATAAACGACCCAATCAAAAAATGGGCCAAAGAACTAAACAGACATTTCTCCAAAGAAGACATGCAGATGGCTAACAAACACATGAAAAGATGCTCAACATTACTCATTATCAGAGAAATGCAAATCAAAACCACAATGAGGTACCATCTCACGCCAGTCAGAATGGCTGCTATCAAAAAGTCTACAGACAATAAATACTGGAGAGGGTGTGGAGAAAAGGGAACCCTCTGACACTGTTGGTGGGAATGCAAACTAGTGCAGCCACTATGGAGAACAATGTGGAGATTCCTTAAAAATCTGGAAATAGAACTACCATATGACCCAGCAATCCCACTGCTGGGCATACACACCAAGAAATCCAGAAATGAAAGAGACACCTGTACCCCAATATTCATCGCAGCACTGTTTACAACAGCCAGGACGTGAAAGCAACCTAGATGTCCATCGGCAGACGAATGGATAAGAAAGCTGTGGTACATATACACAATGGAATATTACTCAGCCATTAAAAACAATGCCTTTGAATCAGTTCTAAGGAGGTGGATGAAATTGGAACCTATTATACAGAGAGAAGTAAGTCAGAAAGAAAAATACAGTATACTAACACATTTAGAAATTAGAAATTTAGGAATTTAGAAAGATGGTAATGATGACCCTATATGCAAGGCAGCAAAAAAGACACAGATATAAAGAACAGTCTTTTGGACTCTATGGGAGAAGGCAAAGGTGGGATGATTTGAGAGAATAGCATTGAAACATGTATTTTATCATATGTGAAATAGATTGCCAGTCCAGGTTTGATGCATCCAGGGTACTCAGGGTTGGTGCACTGGGATGACCTTAAGAGATGGGATGGGGAGGGAAGTGAGAGGTGGGTTCAGAATGGGGAACACGTGTACACCCATGAATGATTCATGTCAATGTATGGCAAAAGCCACTACAATATTGTAAAGTAATTAGCCTCCAATTAAAATAAATTAATTAATTTAAAAAAAAAGTTGAATAACTAGAGTGGCAACATATAACCGTGACATTCTGCTTTTCCAATTTTGAACCAGTCAGTTGTTCCATGTCTGGTTCTAACTATTGCTTCTTGCCCTGCATACAAATTTTCTAGGGGGCAGGTAAGGTCCATCACTTTAATAATTTTCCAAATTTTGTTCTGACCCATAGGCTCAAAGGCTTTAACGTAGTCAGTGAAGCAGAAGTAGATTTTTGGGGGGATTCCCTTGCTTTTACTATGATCCAGCAGATATTGACAAGTTTGATCTGGTTCTTCCGCCTTTTCTAAATCCAGCTTTTACATCTGGAAGTTCTTGGTTTACATAATACTGAAGCTTAGCTTGAAGGATTTTGAGCATAATCTTGCTAACATGTGAAATGAGTGCAATTGTATGGTGATTTGAACATTGTTTGGCTTTGCCTTTCTTTGGGATTGGAATGAAGAGTGACATTTTCCAGTCTTGTAGCCACTGCTGAGTTTTCCAAATTTGCTGACATATTGACCACACCACTTTAACAGCTTCATCTTTTAGGATTTGAAATAGCTCAGCTGAAATACCATCACCTTCACTACTTTAGTTGGTGTAATGCTTCCTAATGTCCATTTGACTTCACACTCCAGGATGACTGGCGCTAGGTAAGTGACAACACCATTGTGGTTATCCACCTGATTAAGACCTTTTAAATACAGTTCTTCTTTGTATTTTTGCTACCTTGTCTTAGTTTTTTTTTTTTTTTTTGCTTCTGTTAGGTTCTTGCTGTTTCTGTCATTTATTGTGCCCATCAGGGCATGATGTTCCCTTGGTATCTCCAATTTTCTTTCTTTTTTGGTAGTATTTGTTTATATATGGGAAATAGATGGGGAAACAGTGGAAACAGTGTCAGACCTTATTTTTGGGGGCTCCAAAATCCTGCAAATGGTGATTGCAGCCATGAAATTAAAAGACGCTTACTCCTTGGAAAGAAAGATATGACCAACCTAGATAGCATATTGAAAAGCAGAGATATCACCTTGCCAACAAAGGTCCATCTAGTCAAGGCTATGGTTTTTCCAGTAGCCATGAATGGATGTGAGAGTTGGACTATGAAGAAAGCTGAGCACCAAAGAATTGATGCTTTTGACCTGTGGTGTTGGAGAAGACTCTTGAGAGTCCCTTGGACTGCAAGGAGATCCAACGACTCCATTCTAAAGGAGATCAGTCCTGGGTGTTCATTGGAAGGACTGATGCTAAAGCTGAAACTCCAATACTTTGGCCATCTTATGCGAAGAGTTGACTCATTGGAAAAGACTCTGATGCTGGGAGGGATTGGGGGCAGGAGGAGAAGGGGACGAAAGAGAATGAGATGGCTGGATGGCATCACCAACTCGACGGACATGAGTTTGAGTGAACTCCGGGAGTTGGTGATGGCCAGAGAGGCCTGGTGTGCTGCAGTTCATGAAGTCGCAAAGAGTCAGACACGACTGAGCAACTGAACTGAACTCAACTGAACTGATTTATTTATTTGGACTGTGCTGGGTCTTCATTACTGTGTGGGCTTTTCTCCAGTTGAGGTGAGTGGGGACTACACTTTGTTGCAGTGCACAGGCTTCTCATTGAGGTGACTTCTCTTGTGAAGCATGGGCTCTAATTGCATGGGCTACAGTAGTTGCAGCACATAGGCTCCGTAGTTGTGGTTCCCAGGCTCCAGAACACAGGCTCAATTGATGTGGTGCATAGGCTCCGTTGGTCTGAAGCTTGTGGGATTTTCCCAGACCAGGGTTCCAACCTGTGTCTTCTGCATTGGTAGGCAGATTCATTACCATTGAGCCTCCAGGGAGGCCCCTATACAACTTTCTTGAGGAGATCTCTAGTCTTCCCCATTCTATTGTTTTCCTCTATTTCTTTGCATGGTTCAGTTAAGAAGGCTTTCTTATTTCTCCTTGCTATTCTCTGAAACTCTGAACTTAGTTGGGCATATATTTCCCTTTCTTTTTGCCTTTTGCTTCTCTTCTTTTCTCAGCTATTTGTAAGGTCTCCCCAGACAAGTAATTTGCCTTTTTGCATTTCTTTTTCTTGGGGATGGTTTTGTCACCACCTCCTGTACAGTGTTATGAACCTCCATCCATAGTTCTTCAGGACTCTGTCTACCAGATTAAATATCTTGAATCTATTTGTCACCTCCACTGTATATATAATTATAAAGGATTTTATTTAGGTCACACCAAAATTGCCTAGTGGTTTTCCCTATTTTCTTCAATTTAAGTCTGAATTTTGCAATAAGGAGCATATGGTCTGAGCCACAGTCAGCTCCAGTTAGTTCTTGCTGACTGTGTAAAGCTTCTCCATCTTTGCCTGCAAAGAATATAATCAGTCTGATTTTGATATTGACCATCTGGTGATGTCCATGTGTAGAGTTATCTCGTGTTGTTGGAAGAGGGTATTTACTATGACCAGTGCATTCTCTTGGCAAAACTATTAGCCTTTGTCCTGTTTCTATTTGTACCCAAGGCCAAACTTGCCCGTTACTCCAGGTATCTCTTGACTTCCTACTTTTACATTCCAGTCCCCTTTGATGAAAAGGCTATCTGTTTTGGGTTTGAATTCTAGGAGGTCTTGTAGATCTTCATAGAAATGTTCAACTTTAGCTTCTTCAGCCTTAAGTGTTTGGGGCATAGACTTGGACTACTGTAATGCTGGATGGTTTGCCTTGAAAATGAACCGAGATCATTCTTTCATTTTTGAGATTCCATGTAAGTACTTCATTTTTGACTCTTTTGTTGACTATGAGGGCTATTCCATTCCTTCTAAGGGATTCTTGCCTACAGTGTTTGATATAATGCTCATCAGAATTAGATTTGCCCATTCCCATCCATTTTAATTCATTGAATCCTAAATTGTTGATATTTACTCTTGTTGTCTCCTGCTTGACCACATCCAATTTACCTTGATTCATGGACCTAACATTCCTGGTTCCTATGCCATATTGTTCTTCATCACATTTGACTTTACTTTTACCACCAGACACATCTGCAACTGGGCATCATTTCTGCTTTGACTCAGCCTCTTCATTCTTTCTAAAGCTATTTCTCTGCTCTTCCCCAGTAGCATATTGGACAACTTCCAGCCTGGGGCTCAACTTTCAATGCCATATCTTTTTGCTTTTTCATACTGTTAATGGGGTTCTCAAAGCAAGATTACTGATGTGGTTTGGAATTTCCTTCTCCAGTGGACCACGTTTTGTCAGGTGGCTTAAACAGTAAAGAATCTACCCATGTTGTGGGAGACCCGAGTTTGATCACTAGATCCAGAAGATCCCCTGGAGAAGGGAATGGTTCCCTACTCCAGTATTCTTGCCTGGAGAATCCCAGGGACAGCTTTGTAGTGTACTCTGATGTCAGAGAGCCTTATTCCTCCAACTCTGTTTTATTTTCTCAAAATTCTTTAGGCTATTTGTAATTTTTTTTTGTTTCCATACAAGTTGTAAAGATTTTGGTCTAATAGTGACAGTTTTGCTTGTTTTTATCTGATGTGCATGCATGTGTGCATGTGCATGCTCAGTTTTGTCCAATATGGATTCCTTTTATTTGTTCTTCTCTGATTTCCATGTCTGGGACTTCCAAAACTCTGCTGAATAAAAGTGGTGAGAGTGGGTGTGTTTTTCTTGTTCACAATCTTAGATGGAATAATTTCAGATTTTTATCATTAAGAATGATGCTACTTGTGGGTTTGTCATATATGACTTTTATTATGTTGAGTTGTTACTTCTATGCCCATTTTCTGGAGTTTTTATCATAAATGTGTTGGATTTTATCAAAAGTTTTTGCATCTATTTAGTTGATCAAATGTCTTTACCCTTCAGTTTGTTAATGTAGTGTATTAATGTAGAAATACTGAAAAATCTTTGCATCCCTGGAATAAATCCCACTTGATCATAGTGTATGACCCATTTTATTGTATTGTTGGATTCAATTTGCTTGGATTTTCTTGGGATTTTTGTTTCTATGTTATATTTGCCTGTAGTTTTCTATTTGTGTATTATCTTTGTCTTGTTTCAGTTTCAAAGATATAGTAGCCTCCTAGAATACATGAGTTCAGAAGAGTTCCTTCTTTACTATTAAGTTCTTAGTTTCTTTTTCATTTATTTCTTCTCCAATCTTTATGATTTGCTTCCTTCTATTAACCTTGGATTTTGTTTATTCTTCTTTCTCTAGTCACTTTAGGTGTAAGGTTAATTTGTTTATTTGAGATTTTTCTTGTTCCCTAAAGTAAGCTTTATTTCTAGAGACTCCTTCTCAGAACTGCTTTTGTTTTCATCCTATAGGATTCGGATTGTCTTATTTTCATTTTAATTTGTCTCTAATTGTTTTTTATTCTTTTTATTTGATTTCTTTAATGATCCATTGTTTGTTTAACCTTCATGTGTGTGTGTTTGCAGTTTTTCTATTTGCTGTTGTGAGCCATTGTTTGTTTAGCCTCCACGTGTTTGTGGGTTGTTTTTGCAGTTTTTCTGTTTGTTGTTGGTTTCTCAGAGTGTTATGGTCAGAAAAGATGCTTGGTATGACGTCAGTGTTCTTAAATTTACTTTACTTTGTGGCTTAGCATGTGATATATCTGAGAGAATGTTCCACTTGCACTTGAAAATAATATGCTTTCAGATGGAATGGTCTATTCAGTTCAGTTTAGTCACTTAGTCATGTCTGACTGTTTGCAACCCCATTGACTGCAGCATGCCAGGCTTCCCTGTCCATCACCAACTCCCAGAGCTTACTCAAACTCATGCCTATTGAGTCAGTGATACCATCCAACCATCTTATCCTCTGTCGTCTCCTCCTCCTCCCACCTTCAATCTTTCCCAGCGTCAGGATCTTTTCCAATGAGTCAGTTCTTTGCATCAGGTGGTCAAAGTATTGGAGTTTCAGGTTAAGCATCAGTCCTTCCAATGAATATTCAGGAGTGATTTCCATTAGAATTAGCAGTTTGGATCTCCTTGCAGTACAAGGAATTCTTAAGAGTTTTCTCCAACATCACAGTTCAAAATCATCAATTCTTCGGTGTTCAGATTTCTTTAGAGTCCAACTCTCACATCCATACCTGACTACTGGAAAAAGCATAGCTTTGGACAGACAGACCTTTGTTGGCGAAGTAATGTCTCTGCTTTTTAATATGCTGTCTAGGGTGGTCATAGCTTTTCTTCCAGGGAGCAGCCATCTTTTAAATTCACGGTTGCAGTCACCTACTGTAGTGATTTTGGAGCCCCTCAAGATAAAGTCTCTCACTGTTTCTGTTGTTTCCCCATCTACTTGCCATAAAGTGATGGGACCAGATGCCATGATATTAGTTTTCTGATTGTTGAGATTTAAGCCCACTTTTTCACTCTCTTCTTTCACTTTCGTCAAGAGGCTTCTTAGGTCTTCTTCACTTTTTGCCATAAGGGTGATGTCATTCTATCTGAGGTTATTGGTATTTCTCCTGGCAATCTTGATTCCAGCTTGTGCTTCATTCAGCCTGGCATTTCATGTGATGTACTCTGCATATAAGTTAAATAAGCAGGATGAGAATATACAGCCTTGATGCACTTCTTTCTTGATTTGGAATAAGTCTGTTGTTCCATGTCCAGATCTAACTACTGGTTCTTAACCTGCATACAGATTTCTCAGGTCAGGTGGTCTGTTATTCCCATCCTTTGAAAAATTTTCCAGTTTGTTGTGATCCATGTGGTCAAAGGCTTTGGTGTAGTCAATAAAGCAGAAGTGTTTTTCTGGAACTCTCTTGCTTTTTCCATGATATAACAGATGTTGGCAATTTGATCTCTGTTTCTCCTGCTTTTTCTAAATCCAACTTGAACATCTGGAAGTTCATGGTTCACGTACTGTTGAAGCCTGGCTTGAAGAATTTTGAGCATTACTTAACTTAGCTAGTGTGTGAGATGAGTGCAATTGTAAGGTAGTGTGAACATTCTTTGGCATTGCCTTTCTTTGAGATTGGAATGAAAACTGACCTTTTCCAGTTCTGTGGCTACTGCTGAGTTTTCCAGATTTTCTGACATATTGAGTGCAGCACTTTCACAGCATCATCTTTTAGGATTTGAAATAGCTCAAATGAAATTCCATCACCTCCACTAGCTTTGTTCATAGTGATGCTTCCTAAGGCCCTTTTGACTTCACATTCCAGGATGTCTGGCTCTAGTTGAGTGATCACACCATCGTAGTTATCTGGGTCATGAAGATCTTTTTTGTACACTTCTTCTGTGTATTTTTGCCACCTCTTCCTAATAATATCTTATAACTCTGTTAGGTCCATACCATTTCTATCCTTTACTGTGGCCATCTTTGCACAAAATGTTCCCTTGGTATCTGTAATTTTCTTGAAG
This sequence comes from Bos mutus, assembly GCF_027580195.1. NCBI lineage: Eukaryota > Metazoa > Chordata > Mammalia > Artiodactyla > Bovidae > Bos > Bos mutus. The sequence goes on along the minus strand of NC_091631.1, from coordinate 78,178,655 downwards.
AGATCTTTCAATTTTCCCATTTTACTGTTTTCCTGTATTTCTTTGCACTGATTACTGAGGAAATCTTTTTTATCTTAGAAAATTAACCAAACTGATCACATGGATTACAGCCTTGTCTAACCCAATGAAACTATGAGCCATGCCATGTAGGGCCACCCAAGATGCACATGTCCTGATGGAGAGTTCTGACAAAATGTGGTCCACTGTAGAAGGAAATAGCAAACCATTTCAGTATTCTTGCTTTGAGAACCCCATGAACAGTATGAAAAGGCAAAATGAGATGATACTGAAAGATGAAATGCCCAGGTTGGTAGGTGCCCAATATGCTACTGGAGATCAATGGAGAAATATCTCCAGAAAGAATGAAGAGACAGAGCCAAAGCAAAAAGAACAACCAGTTGTGGATGTGACTGGTGATGGAAGTAAATTCTGATGTTATAAAGAGCAGTGTTGCATAGGAACCTGGAATGTTAGGTCCATCAGTATCAGTATCAGTTTAGTCGCTCAGTTGTGTCCAACGCTTTGTAACCCCATGGAATGCAGCACTTCTGGCCTCCTTGTCCATCACTAACTCTCAGGGTTTACTCAAACTCATGGCCATTGAGTCAGTGATGCCATCCAACCATCTAATCTTCTCTTGTCCCTTTCTCCTCCTGCCTTCAGTCTTTCCCAGCATTTCCCAGATTCAGGGTCTTTTCAAATGAGTCAATTCTTCCCACCAGGTGGCCAAATTGTTGGAGTTTCAGCTTCAACATCAGTCCTTCCAATGAATATTCAGGACTGATTTCTTTTAGGGTGGACTGGTTGGATCTCCTTGAGTCCAAGGGACTCTCAAGAGTCTTCTCCAACACTACAGTTCAAAAGCACTAATTCTTCAGTGCTCAGCTTTCTTTATAGTCCAACACTCACATCTATAAATTACTACTGGAAAAACTATAGTCTTGACTAGACAGACCTTTGTTGGCAAAGTAATGTCTCTGCTTTTTAATATGCTATCTAGGGTGGTCATAACTTTCCTTCCAAGCAGTTAGTGTCTTTTAATTTCATGGCTGCAGTCACCATCTGCAGTGATTTTGGAGCACCAAGAAATAAAGTCTGCCACTTTTTCCAATGTTTCCCCATCTATTTGCCATGAAGTGATGGGACAAGATGCCATGATCTTAGTTTTCTGAATGTTGAGTTTTAAGCAAACTTTTTCACTCTCCTTTTTCACTTTCATCAAGAGGCTCTTTAGTTCTTCTTTACTTTCTGCCATAAGGGTGGTGTCATCTGCATATCTGAGGTTATTGAGATTTCTCCCAGCAGTCTTGATTCCAGCTTGTGCTTCTTCCAGCCCAGTGTTTCTCATGATGTGCTCTGCATATAAGTTAAATAAGCAAGCTGACAATATACAGCCTTGACCTAATCCTTTTCCTATTTGGAACGAGTCTGTTGTTCCATGTCCAGGTTTAACTATTGCTTCATAACCTGCATACAGATTTCTCAAGAGACAGATCAGGTGATCTGGTATTCCCATCTCTTTCAGAATTTTCCATAGTTTATCGTGATCCACACAGTCAAAGGCTTTGGCATAGTCAATAAAGCAGAAATAGATGTTTTCCTGAAACTCTTGATTTTCCAATGATGCAGCAGATGTTGGCAATTTGATCTCTGGTTCCTCTGTCTTTTCTAAAACTAGGTTGAATATCTGGAAGTTCATCATTCACATATTGTTGAGGCCTGGCTTGGAGAATTTTGAGCATTACTTTATTAGCATGTGAGATGAGCACAATTTTGTGGTAGTTTCAGCATTCTTTGGCATTGCCTTTCTTAGGGATCAGAATGAAAACTGACCTTTTCCAGTCCTGTGGACACTGCTGCATTTTCCAAATTTGCTGGTGAAATGTTGTTGCTGAACTGTGGAAATACGCCGGAATTCTTGGCCTCCGGAGGAGAAGAATTCAATCCGGGGCCAGAGACGAGGCTTGATTGCTCAGAGCTTTTGTGTAATAAAGTTTTTTTTTTTTTTTTTAGGTATAAAGGATATAGAGAAAGCTTCCAACATAGACATCAGAAGGGGGCAGAAAGAATACCCCCCTGATAATCTTTAGGTGGATGTTATATAGCTGCCAGGATTATGCTAATTAAAGGAAGGAAATGTCTCAAAACTCAGAGAATGACACCAGGCCCCTCACCCACAAGATGCATTTTGAGATAATCTTGGCACCAGGTGAGTCATTCCGGGCCAAAAAACGATTGACATGAATCTTGAAGAAAGGCAGATTCCCATACAAATATTATAGTTTCATTAACATAGATTAAGAGAACAATGTATGAGTATAACATACTGGTTTGTCAAGTCAGTTCTAAGCCTTTAGGTGAACCGACTTGAATACAGTCTGGGATAAATGAATAGTACATTAACATAGCTTAAGACAAACATTTCCATAAGAAAAATGCATTGGTTAGCTCAAGATTTGAAAATAGTTAAGTTCAGGTGGAAACAGGTGTCATTATGGCAACACAGTATTTTAAGAGAAACCTCTTTTTAAATTTGTATAGATGAACATTGGGGTACATGTGTCTCTTTCAATTCTGGTTTCCTCAGTGTGTATGCCCAGCAGTGGGATTGCTGGGTCATAAGGCAGTTCTATTTCCAATTTTTTAAGGAATCTCCACACTATTCTCCATAGTGGCTGTACTAGTTTGCATTCCCACCAACAGTGTCAGAGGGTTCCCTTTTCTCCACACCCTTTCCAGCATTTATTGCTTGTAGACTTTGGGATCCCAGCCATTCTGACTGGCATGAAATGGTACCTCATAGTGGTTTTGATTTGCATTTCTCTGATAATGAGTGATGTTGAGCATCTTTTCATATGTTTGTTAGCCATCTGTATGTCTTCTTTGGAGAAATGTCTATTTAGTTCTTTGGCCCATTTTTTGATTGGGTCATTTATTTTTCGGAAACTGAGCTGTAGGAGTTGCTTGTATATTTTTGAGATTAGTTGTTTGTCAGTTGCTTCATTTGCTATTATTTTCTCCTATTCTGAAGGCTGTCTTTTCACCTTGCTTATAGTTTCCTTTGATGTGCAGAAGCTTTTAAGGTTAATTAGGTCCCATTTGTTTATTTTTTGCTTTTATTTCCAATATTCTGGGGGCAAAACCAATACAATATTGTAAAGTTAAAAAATAAAATAAAATAAAAAGACAAAAATTTGTATAGAGAAGGGGGGGGGGAAATCACTAGTTTGTTTCCTCCTGCTGCTTAAGAGAAAGATAAAAAATGTCTGACATTTGCGCCTATTTCCTCTGTTTGGAGACCCCTAGCCTTCCTGTCTGTTACCCTCTCATTGGCATATTGAGTGCAGCACTTTAACAGCATCATCTTTTAGGATTTGAAATAGCTCAACTGGAATTCCATCATCTCCACTAGCTTTATTCATAGTGATGCTTTCTAAGGCCCATTTGACTTCACATTCCAGGATGTCTGGCTCTAGGTGAGTGATCACACCATCATGATTATCTGGATCATGAAGATCTCTTTTTACAGTTCTTCTGTATATTTTTGCCACCTCTTCTTAATATCTTGTGCTTCTGTTAGGTCGATACCATTTCCATCCTTTATTGAGCCCATCTTTGCATGAAATGTCCCTTGGTATCTCTAATTTTCTTGAAGAAATCTCTAGTATTTCCCACTCTATTATTTTCCTCTATTTCTTTGCACTGATCACTGGGGAAAGCTTTCTTACCTCTCCTTGCTATTCTTTGGAACTCTACATTCAAATGGGTATATCTTCCCTTTTCTCTTTTGCTTTTTGCTTCTCTTTTTTCACAGCTATTTGTAAGGCCTCCTCAGACAGCTATTTTGCTTTTTTGCATTTCTTTTTTGTAGGGATGGTCTTGATCCCTGTCTCCTCTACAATGTCACTAACTCTGTCCATAGTTCATCAGGCACTCTGTCTATCATATCTAGTCCCTTAAATCTATTTACCACTTCCACTGTATAATCGTAAGGGATTTGATTATGGTCACACTTGTATGGTCGAGTGGTTTTCCCTACTTTCTTCAATTTAAGTCTGAATTTGGCAATAAGGAGTTAATGATCTGAGCCACAGTCAGCTCCATGTCTTTTTTCTGCTGACTATATAGAGCTTCTCCATCTTTGGCTTCAAAGAATATGATCAGTCTGATTTTGGTGTTGACCATCTGGTGATGTCCATGTGTAGAGTCTTCTCTTGTGCTGTTGGAAGAGGGTGTTTGCTCTGACCAGTGCGTTCTCTTGGCAAAACTCTTTTCCCTGCTTCATTCTGTACTCCAAGACCAAATTTGCCTGTTACTCCAGATGTTTCTTGACTTCCTACTCTAAGGTAATTGGAAGTTATCAAACAGGAGATGGCAAGAGTAAACAGCAACATTTTAGGAATCAGTGAGCTAAAATGGACTGGAATTGATGAATTTAACTCAGATGATCATTATATCCACTACTGTGGGCAAGAATCCCTTAGAAGAAGTGGAATAACCATCAGAGTCAACAAAAGAGTCTGAAATGCAGTACTTGGATGCAATCTCAAAAACGACAGAATGATCTCTGTTTGTTTCTATGGCAAACCATTCAATATTACAGTCATCCAAGTCTATGCCCTGGAGAGTAATGCTGAAGTTGTACGGGTCTATGAAGACGTACAAGACCTTCTAGAACTAACACCTCAAAAACATGTCCTTTTGATCATAGGGGACTGGAATGCAAAAATAGGAATGCTCTATAAGTATCTGTTAATTCCATCTGGTCTAAAGTGTTGTTTTAAGCCTGTGATTCCTTACTGATTTTTCTATCTAGATGATATGTCCATTGATGATAAGCAGAGTGCTGAAATCCCCCACTATTATTGTGTTAATTTCGATTTCTCCTTTTAAGTCTGTTAACATTTCTCTTATATATGGGGGTTTCTTACGTTGCATGGACATCTATTTACAATTGTTATAGCTTCTTCTTGAATTGATCCTTAACTCATTATGTAGTGTCCTTTTTTTGTCTGTTACAATAGTCTCTCTTTTAAATTCTTTTTGATGTGTATATGAAGGAAATTTATGACCAACCTAGATGGCATATTTAAAAGCAGAGACATTACTCTGCCAATAAAGGTCCATCTAGTCAAGGTTATGGTTTTTCCAGTGGCCATGTATGGATGTGAGAATTGGACTGTGAAGAAAGCTGAGCACCAAAGAATTGATGCTTTTGAAGTGTGGTGTTGGAGAAGACTCTTGAGAGTCCCTTGGACTGCAAGGAGATCCAACGACTCCATTCTAAAGGAGATCAGTCCTGGGTGTTCATTGGAAGGACTGATGCTAAAGCTGAAACTCCAATACTTTGGCCACATCATGGAAAGAGTTGACTCATTGGAAAAGACTCTGATGCTGGGAGGGATTGGGGGCAGGAGGAGAAGGGGACGACAGAGGATGAGATGGCTGGAAGGCATCACTGACTCGATGGACGTGAGTCTGAGTGAACTCTGGGAGTTAGTGATGGACAGGGAGGCCTGGCGTGCTGTGATTCATGGGGTCGCAAAGAGTCGGACACGACTGACCGACTGAACTGTACTGAACTGAGTGCAGCCTTCTTATGATTTCCTGATTTCCATTATATTGGAGCAGTATTTTCCAACTCCTCATTTTCAGTCTGTATGTGTCTCTAGATCTGAAGTGAGTCTCTTGTAGGCAACATATGTACAGGTCTTGATTTTTTTTTTTATCTATTCAACCAGTCTGTCTTTTGGTTGAAATATTTAGTCCATTTATATTGCAGGTAATTATTGATATGTATGTTGTTATTGCCAGTTTTTTATTTGTTTTAGATTTGCTTTTGTAGGTCTACTTTTATCTTTCTATTTTTGTTTTTTTTATCTTGTGATTTGATGACTACTTTTAGTGTTGTGTTTGGATTCCATTTTCTTTTTCTGTGTGTATAGCTTCCATAGATATTTGGTCTGCAATTACCATGAGGTTTTGGTATATCAGTCTCCCTCCCTCTGTCTTTCTCCCTCTCTCTCTGTCTCTTCCCTGCTTGCTCAATTTCTCTCTCTCTCTCTCTCTCTCTCTCTCTCTCTATATATATATATATATATATATAGTATTAAGTTACTAATCTCTTAATTTCAAATGTATTTTATTTTTTCAATTGCTTTTTACATACTCCACATTTGTACTCTCCTCCACTGGTGATTGCTGTTTTTGATATCATATTTACTTCTAACTGTTTTGTGTATCCCTTAACTGCTTATGGTGGATCAGGATAATTTTACTATATTTGTCTCTTAACCTCCCTACTAGTTTGTGCATGGATGATTCCCTATCTTCACCATATGTTTGCCCTACTGATGAGCTTTTCCATTACATAATTTTCTTGTTTTTAGTTGCAGCCTTTTTTTACCTAGAAAATTTCCTTTTATATTTTTTTTGTAAAGCTGGTCTAGTGGTGCTGAAGTCTTTTAGCTTTTGTTTTTCTCCACAGTCTTTGATTTCTCCATCAAATCTGAAGGAGAGCCTTGCTGGGTGGAGTATTCTTGGTTGTAGGTTTTTCCCTTTCATTACTTTAAATATATCATGCCTTTCTGTTCTGGCCTGTGGATTTCCTGCTGAAAAACCAGCAGATAGCCTTATGGTAGTTCCCTTGTATGTTATTTGCTGCTTTTCCCTTGTTGTGTTTAGTAGTCTCTCTTTATCTTTAACTTTTGTCATTTTGTATATAAGGTGCCTTTGTACATCTCTTTTTGGGTTAATTCTGTATGGGATTCCCTCATTTCTTGGACTTATGATTGTTTCCTTTCCCACATTAGGGAAGTGTTTTCAGGTATTATCTCTTCAAATATCTTCTCAGGCCCTTTCTTTTGTCTCTTTCTGGGACCCCTATAATGCAAATATTTGTGTGCTAGCTGTTGTCCCAATGGTCTCTTAAACTGTCCTCATTTCTTTTCCTTCATTTTTTCTTTTTTCTGTTCTGCAGTAGTGATTTCCATTACTCTGCCTGCCTGATGATCTGCTCTTCTGCATCATTTAGCCTACTATTGATTCCTTCTAGTGTATTTTTCATTCCAGTTATTGTATTCTTCAACTCTGGTTGGTTGCTTCTTATATTTTATAACTCTTTGTTAATTTTTTCTAATTTATTGCTCTGTACATCCATTCTCCTCCTGTGTTATTTGATCATCTTTGTGGTCATTCATCTTTCTCAGGTAGACACTTTACTTGGTTCTTCTGAGGTTTTGCTTTGCTCTTTCATGTGGAATATAATCCTCTGCCACCTCATTTTGTCTAATTGCTGTTTGTATTTTTATGTATGTGGTGAGTTAGTTACACTTCTCAACCTTGGAGAAGTGGCTCTCTGTAGGAGATGTCCTATGTGTCCTAGTAGTGCACTTCCCTCTTGTCACTCAAGCTATATCCTCTAGAGGTTCCCACTAAGAGGGCTTCATGGATTCTTCTGTTGTTGTGGGCTGATGGTGTGAGAGGCTTTTTTGGGCCCTAGTCTAGTTCATTGATGGATCTTGCCTTATGTAGATATTTCTTTCTGCCTAATTGCAAGGTAGCTGGATGCAGACACCCTTGTGTCTTCAGGGAATATGTTGGCTCACTGGTGGGTAGAGTCATGGTTCCAAAGACTCTAGAGTTGTTGCCCACCCACTAGCAGGTGAAACAATATTTTTGCATTATTTCCAGACCTCTGGAACACAGAGCCAGAGGTCTCTAGACCTCTGTAGAGGTCTCTACAGAGACCTCTAGTAGCCACAGTTACTAGAGTCTTGGTGCAGGATTCTTGGAGTTCAAATCCTTGGTAGCGTGTGTCAATTTCTGACACAGTTGAGTATGGTGTCTTCACTGTCCTAGATGTGGTATTGCCCTGCCAGTGGGCAGGCCAGGGTCCAGCGTTCCCAGGGGAGAATCTGCCCTATGTTGTGGGATCATGGTTTCCTTGCTTCTGGTTGCCTCCTAGTGGGCAAAGCTGGTCTAGAAACTATTTGATCTCCTGGTGGGAGGACCCAGTGTCTGTCCACTGGTGAGTCATGATGGGTCCTATAACTCTGTGGGCTGAACTTTGTCTAGGGATGTGTCCAGAGCTGGTTGTGGGATCTTTAGTGGTTAGTAAATCTGTCTGCTGATGGGTGGGTCTGTGTCCTTCCCAGCTAGTTGTTTGACTCAAAGTATCCCAGCACTGTCACCTCTAGGCTGTTGGGTGTTGCTAGGTTTTGACATTAATAAGCCAAAATGTCAGCTGCTTATAGCAGCAGTGTTAATGTAATTGAATATTCCCCAGCATGTCTGATACCAGTATCTATATCCCCAGGGTAAGCCACACTTCTCTCTTCCAGCCTCTCCAGGTGAATTTCCAAGACTAGCTGGTAGATCTGGTCCAGGCTGCTCTCAAATTACTGATTTTGCCCTGCATTCTTGTGTGTGTGAGGTTTTGTGTGCACCCTTGAAGAGTGACTTTTCTATTAGCTTCAGTCATGTGGAGCTCCTGCAATTAATCCTTACTGGCCTTCAGAATCAAATGCTCTGGGGGCTTGTCCAGATTCCCAAGCTGCAGAGCCTGGTGTGGGGCTCAGAACTCTCTATCCTGTGGGAAAAGCTCTGCGATATAATTATTCTCCATCTGGTGGATTATCCACTGGCAGGGCATGGGATTTGATTACTGTGAATCTGCCCCTCTGAACCATCTCACTGAAGTTTCTCCTTTATATCTTTTGCTGTAGGAGATCTTTTTCAATAGGTCTCAATTTTTTCATCAATAGTTGTTCTGTGGTTAGTTGTGATTTTGTGTGTGTGTGTGTGTGTGTGAGACTGTGAGCTCAGGGTCTTTCCACTCTGCCATCTTGGCCACTCTCCATATAATATTTTCTTAAACACAAAAGCCCCTCAAAACCCCAAGAAATTTTCTTAATAATTTCTTTGGCTCTTAATTGCCATTATTTTCCTGTTTATTTCCTCTAAAAAGAAACAAAAATATTCTCCTTTATCCATTACTATTTGATTTAAGTTCAACATCTCATAAATTAAAGCTGTTTTGTACAGGTCTAGTATAAAAGGCTGAGTCTTAATAACAAAATTATTCTTTACTTTTGTTCTACTTTCTTAGCTTTTTGCTAGATATTTTTCTACTTTTAAAGCATGTTTTTTAGTTTGATTAACATGTAGATGACAAAGGTCCATCTAGTCAAAGCTATGGTTTTTCCAGTAGTCATGTATGGATGTGAGAGTTGGACTATAAAGAAAGCTGAGAGCCAAAGAATTGATGCTTTTGAACTGTGGTGTTGGAGAAGACTCTTGAGAGTCCCTTGGACAGCAAGGAATCAAACCAGTCAATCCTAAAGGAAATTAGTCCTGAAATGGAAGGACTGATGCTGAAGTTGAAGCTCCAATACTTTGGCCCCCTGATGCGAAGAGCTGACTGATTGGAAAAGACCCTGATTCTGGGGAAGATTGAAGGCAGAAGGAGAAGGGGACGACAGAGGATGAGATGGTTGGATGGCATCACTGACTCGATGGACATGAGTTTGAGTAAGCTCCAGGAGCTGGTGATGGACAGGGAGGCCTGGTGTGCTGCACTGCATGGGGCTGCAAAGAGTTGGACACGACTGAGCGACTGAACTCAACATGTAGCAAAATGTTGTCCATGTCCTAGTGCTAGAAAAGAGCCTCATACATGTTGTGCATTAATAATACTGGCTTTTTCTCCTTCTTGCGGGATGAAAGAGGCTTTGTTTTAGTAGAATTTGGAAATGGTGTCAGAAATCCAAGGTTTCATTACTACAGCAACAAAAAGTAATGGACAGACTAAATATCAGCAGATTCATTGTTGCCTTAGTGACAATCAGTTGCCTTACCAAATATGTTTATTGTTATATTTTGGTTCCACATTTTAAATATGCTTACTCTATATGAATGTTCCAAAAGGGAGAAAAAGTTGAAATGATTTAAGACAGAGAAAAGTCCTTTAAGAGATGAAAGCAATTTGTTTCACTCTCCATTATTTAGTAGGAAGCCATAGTCCACAAAAATCCTACAGGGTAAATAGAAGTAATCATTTCTGTTCAAATATTCAATCAATTCTGTTTAAATTCTATTCTATTTGCAGTCAGAGAAATTGAAGCATGCAGTCAAAGGCATGTCTGTATTGTCATTTCATGCTATTTCAAATTATTTTTTTTCTGAACTTCTGAGAATAGGGAATTCTGTCACATTGAAATGGAGGACTTTTTAAGCAGTAGAATTGAAGACTGCATATGCCTGCCAGATAGCTGAACCTGAGACAGGATTATTAAAGCAAGCAAGGGTTTAATTTAGCTCCTTTGATTATCTTTTCCTTTTCCTTTCAGCCGCCTCCTTCCTTTGCTGAGAAAGCATTCTCATTATAGTAACTTATCAAGGCCCTCTCCATCCCACAACTTCCTAATGACCCTGATTTACACCTTTCTCTACCTTTTCCCAAAATTATTTCCTCTAAACTAAACCTAGGGAGGACAGTGCTCACTTTTACCTTTTAAAATGTAGTTCATTTTTAAAAAATTGGGTTGTTTATATTTTTGATGTTGAGTTGTAGAAACTGCTTATACATGCTGAATTTTAACCCCCAGTTTGGTCTTATCATTTGCAAATATTTTCCCCTATTCTGTAGGTTGCCTTTTCATTTTGACAATGGTTTCCTTTGCTGTGTAAAAACTTCTAAGTTTAATCACATCCAATTTTTTTAATTTTTGCTTTTATTTCTTTTGTTTACGAAGACATAACTGAGCATTTTCCCAAAGAGGAATGCAGATGGCTTGAGACACATGAAAAGATGCTCAGCATCACTAATTATTAGGGAAATGCAAATCAAAACCACAATAAGATATCACCTCAGACCTGTCATCATAAAGAACACAAATAACAAATATTGGCATAGGTGTGGAAATGGTACCTTATACTCTGTTGGTGGGAATGTAAACTGGTGCAGTCACTGTGGGAAACCATATGGAGGTTTCTCCAAAAACTAAAAATAAAACTGTCATATGACCCAGCAAGTCCACTATTGGCTATATACCCCTCCAAACAAACAAACAAACAAACAAACAAAAAAAACACAAAAAAACCAAGAACACCAGTTCAAAAGGATATATGCACTACAGTGTTCATATCATTATTATTTACAATTGTCAAGATATGGAAGCAACCTAAATGTCTACCAGCAGACAAATGGATAAAGAAATGGTATGTATGTGTCTGTGTGTTTAGTCGCTAAGTTATGTCTGACTCTTTTGCAAGTTGAGACATGAACATGCATTTATTCTACAGAAGCAGTGTGTGAAATGGTAGTTAAGTTTCTGGGCAGACCAGCCAAAATACATATAATACCAAATGTGCCTGAGCTATACAAATAATAGTCTCACTTTCATAATTTCTAATCCCTTTTATAAAGTTGTTTCAATTGTTCAAATTTAACTTTCATTTCCATTTCAGGAACTTGTCTCCAGCAGCCAATAATGGTAGTCCTGGCAACAAAAAGCATTCCTAGGTATCAGTAATGTGTTGGCTAACTATATTTCTGTAGTAGGCATGGGTAATATCCCATGAACATTATCCACATCCTAACTCTCAGGATATACAAATATATGATCTTACACGATGTGAAAACACACATGAAAAAAATGGTCCTGTGACTGGGGTGGTGCCCCTGCAAGCTATTGTGTGCTCAGTCGTGTTTAACTCTTTGCAACCCCATAAACTGTTGCCCTCCAGGCCCCTCTGTGTGTGGGATTTTCCAGGCAGAAATACTGGAGTGGGTTGCCATTTCCTCCTCCAGAGGATCTTCCCAACCCAGGGATTGAATCTACGCCTTCTACATTGCAGGCAGATTCTTCCCCTGGAAAGCACTCCTGCAAGCTAGGACAGCTGACAAATGCCAGAAGCTACAAGAGCCAGGAAGGATTCTCTGCTAGAGATGTCAGAGGAGCCAACATCTTGATTTCAAACTTCTAGCCCCCTCAAACTGCGAGGGAATAAATATATGTTGTTTTAACCCACCACCCAAATAAGCTATGTTACTTACATGGCAGAAGGGATTTTCCACATGTGACTAAGAATCTTGAGGTAGGGAAATTATTATCTCGGTGGGCCAAATTTAATCACAAGCATCCTGATAAGTAAAATGGATGAGGAGAGTATCATAGTGATGCAGTGTCATAAGACTTAACAAGATTGCTGGCTTTGAAGACAGAGTAAAGAATCATGAGTCAAAGAATGTGGGTAGCCTCTAGAAGCTGGAAAAGGCAAAGAACTGAATTTTAAACCCATGACTTCAATTTTGGAATTCTGACCTCTAGAACTATAAGGGAATAAATTTGTGTTGTCACCAAGCTTATGTTTTTATTAAAGCAGCTGTAGGAAATTAGTGCAAATTCCACACCTAAATAAATGAAAAACACCAATACAGTATACTAACGCATATATATGGAATTTAGAAAGATGGTAACAATAACCCTGTATACGAGACAGCAAAAGAGACACTGATGTACAGAACAGTCTATTGGACTCTGTGGGAGAGGGAGAGGGTGCGATGATTTGGGAGAATGGCACTGAAATATGTATAATATCATATATGAAACGAGTCGCCAGTCCAGGTTTGATGCGCGATACTGGATGCTTGGGGCTGGTGCACTGGGACGACCCAGAGGGATGGTATGGGGAGGGAGGAGGGAGGAGGGTTCAGGATGGGGAACACATGTATACCTGTGGAAGATTCACTTTGATATATCGCAAAACCAATACAATATTGTAAAGTTAAATAAAATAAAATTAAAAAAAAAAAAGAGCACTGATTTTGAATTGCTTTTGACTTGGCTCATTTAAATTCCACTTAAAAAAATTCCTTAACCCACTAAAGCTATGCTGTATGAGCAAAATAACCCTCAGTTCAGTTCAGTTCAGTTGTTCAGTTATGTCCGACTCTTTGTGACCCCATGAATTGTAGTACGCCAACCTCCCTGTCCATCACCAACTCCCGGAGTTCACCCAAACTCTTGTCCATCGAGTCAGTGATACCATCCAGCCATCTCATCCTCTGTCATCCCCTTCTCCTCCTGCCCCCAATCCCTCCCAGCATCAGAGTCTTTCCCAATGAGTCAACTCTTCGCATGAGGTGGCCAAAGTACTGGAGTTTCAGCTTTAGCATCATTCCTTCCAAAGAAATCCCAGGGCTGATCTCCTTCAGAATGTACTGGTTGGATCTCCTTGCAGTCCAAGGGACTCTCAAGAGTCTTCTCCAACACCACAGTTCAAAAGTAACAATTCTTCGGCGCTCAGCCTTCTTCACAGTCCAACTCTCACATCCATATATGACCACTGGAAAAACCATAACCTTGATTAGATGGACCTTTGTTGGCAAAGTAATGTCTCTGCTCTTGAATATGCTATCTAGAGTGTTCATAACTTTCCTTCCAAGGAGTAAGCGTCTTTTAATTTCATGGCTGCAATCACCATTTGCAGCGATTTTAGAGCCCCCCAAAATAAAGTCTGATATTGCACTCTCCTCTTTCACTTTCATCAAGAGGCTTTTTAGTTCTTCACTTTCTTCCATAAGGGTGGTGTCATCTGCATATCTGAGGTTGTTGATATTTCTCCCAGCAATCTTGATTCCAGCTTGTGCTTCTTCCAGCCCAGCGTTTCTCATGATGTACTCTGCATATAAGTTAAATAAGCAGGATGACAATATACAGCCTTGACGTACTCCTTTTCCTATTTGGAACCAGTCTATCGCTACATGTCCAGTTCTAAGTGTTGTTTCCTGATCTGCATATAGGTTTCTCAAGAGGTAGGTCAGGTGGTCTGGTATTCCTATCTTTTCAGAATTTTCCACAGTTTATTGTGATCCACACAGTCAAGGGCTTTGGCATAGCCAATAAAGCAGAAATAGATGTTTTTCTGGAATTTTCTTGCTTTTTCAATGATCCAGTAGATTTTGGCAACTTGATCTCTGGTTCCTCTGCCTTTTCTAAAACCAGCTTGAACATCTGGAAGTTCACCATTCACGTATTGCTGAAGCCTGGCTTGGAAAATTTTGAGCATTACTTTACTAGCGTGTGAGATGAGTGCAATTGTGCGGTAGTTTGAGCATTCTTTGGCATTGCCTTTCTTTGGGATTCGAATGAAAACTGACCTTTTCCAGTCCTGTGGCCACTGCTGAGTTTTCCAAATCTGCAGGCATATTGAGTGCAGCACTTACACAGCATCATCTTTCAGGATTTGGAATAGCTCAACTGGAATTCTATCACCTCCACTAGCTTTGTTCATAGTGATGCTTTCTAAGGCCCACTTGACTTCACATTCCAGGATGTCTGGCTCTAGGTCAGTGATCACACCATATTGATTATCTGGGTCATGAAGATCTTTTTTATACTTATCAATAATTACCTTAAATGTAAATGGGTTGAATGCCAACCAAAAGACAAAGACTGGCTGTATGGATACAAAAACAAGACCACTATATATGTTGTCTACAAGAGACCCACCTCAAAACAGGGGACACATACAGACTGAAAATGAAGGGCTGGAAAAAGATTTTCCATGCAAATAGGGACCAAAAGAAAGCAGGAGCAGCAATACTCATATCAGATTAAATAGACTTTAAAACAAAGGCTGTGAAAAGAGACAAAGAAGGTCACTACATAATGATCAAAGGATCAATCCAAGAAGAAGATATAAAAATTATAAATATATATGCACCCAACATAGGAGCACCACAGTATGTAAGACAAATGCTAACAAGTATGAAAGGGGAAATTAACAATAACACAATGATAGTAGGAGACTTTAATACCCCACTCACACCTATGGATAGATCAACTAAACAGAAAACTAACAAGGAAACACAAACTTTAAACGATACAGTAGACCAGTTAGACCTAATTGATATCTATAGGATATTTCACCCCAAACAATGAATTTCACCTTTTTCTCAAACGCACACGGAACCTTCTCCAGGATAGATCACATCCTGGGCCATAAATCTAGCCTTGGTAAATTCAAAAAAAAATTGAAATCATTCCAAGCATCTTTTTGGACCACAATGCAGTAAGATTAGATCTCAATTACAGAAGAAAAACTATTAAAAAGTCCAACATATGGAGACTGAACAACACACTGCTGAATAACCAACAAATCACAGAAGAAATCAAAAAAGAAATCAAAATTTGCATAGAAATGAATGAAAATGAAAACACAACAACCCAAAGCCTGTGGGACACTGTAAAAGCAGTCCTAAGGGGAAAGTTCATAGCAATACAGGCATACCTCAAGAAATAAGAAAAAAGTCAAATAAATAACCTAATTCTACACCTAAAATAACTAGAAAAGGAAGAAATGAAGAACCCCCGGGTTAGAAGAAGGAAAGAAATCTTAAAAATTAGGGCAGAAAAAATGCAAAAGAAACAAAAGAGACCATAGCAAAAATCAATAAAGCCAAAACTGGTTCTTTGAAAGGATAAATAAAATTGACAAACCATTAGCCAAACTCATTAAGAAACAAAGGGAGAAAAACCAAATCAATACAACTAGAAATGAAAATGTAGAGATCACAACAGACAACACAGAAGTACAAAGGATCATAAGAGACTACTATCAGCAATTATATGGAAATAAAATGGACAACGTGGAAGAAATGGACAAATTCTTAGAAAAGTACAACTTTCCAAAACTGGACCAGGAAGAAATAGAACATCTTAACAGGCCAATCACAAGCACGGAAATTGAAACTGTAATCAGAAATCTTCCAGCAAACAAAAGCCCAGGTCCAGACGGCTTCACAGCTGAATTCTTCCAAAAATTAGAGAAGAGCTAACACCTATCCTACTCAAACTCTTCCAGAAAATTGCAGAGGAAGGTAAACTTCCAAACTCATTCTATGAGGCCACCATCACCCTAATACCAAAACCTGACAAAGATCCCACAAAAAAAGAAAACTGCAGGCCAATATCACTGATGAACATAGATGCAAAAATCCTTAACAAAATTCTAGAAATCAGAATCCAACAACACATTAAAAAGATCATACACCATGACCAAGTGGGCTTTATCCCAGGGATGCAAGGATTCTTTAATATCCGAAAATCAATGTAATACACCACATTAACACATTGAAAAATAAAAACCATATGATTATCTCAATAGATGCAGAGAAAGCCTTTGACAAAATTCAACATCCATTAATGATAAAAACTCTCCAGAAAGCAGGAATAGAAGGAACATACCTCAACATAATAAAAGCTATATATGACAAACCCACAGCAAACATTATTCTCAATGGTGAAAAATTGAAAGCATTTCCCCGAAAATCAGGAACAAGACAAGTGTGCCCATTTTCACCACTACTATTCAAAATAGTTTTGGAAGTTTTGGCCACAGCAATCAAAGCAGAAAAAGAAATAAAAGGAATCTAAATTGGAAAAGAAGAAGTAAAACTCTCATTGTTTGCAGTGATCCTCTACTGCATGTAGCATCCTCTACATGCACTGTTTGACATGATCCTCTACATAGAAAACCCTAAAGACTCCACCAGAAAATTACTAGAACTAATCAGTGAATATAGTAAAGTTGCAGGATATGAAATCAATACACAGAAATTCCTTGCATTTCTATACACTAATAATGAGAAAATAGAGAAATTAAGGAAACAATTCCATTCACCATTGCAATGAAAAGAATAAAACACTTAGGTATATATCTACCTATAGAAACTAAGACCTATATATAGAAAACTATAAAACACTGGTGAAAGAAATCAAAGAGGACACTAATAGATGGAGAAATATACCATGTTCATAGATTGGAAGAATCAATATAGTGAAAATGAGTATACTACCCAAAGCAATTTATAGATTCAATGCAATCCCTATCAAGCTACCAACGGTATTCTTCACAGAGCTGGAACAAATAATTTCGCAATTTGTATGGAAATACAGAAAACCTCGAATAGCCAAAGCAATCTTAAGAAAGAAGAATGGAACAGGAGGAATCAACCTGCCTGACTTCAGGCTCTACTACAAAGCCACAGCCATCAAGACAGTATGGTACTGGCACAAAGACAGAAATATAGATCAATGGAACAAAATATAAAGCCCAGAGATAAATCCATGCACATATGGACACCTTATCTTTGACGAAGAAGGCAAGAATATACAATGGATTAAAGACAATCTCTTTAACAAGCGATGCTGGGAAAACTGGTCAACTACTTGTAAAAGAGTGAAACTAGAACACTTTCTAACACCATACACAAAAATAAACTCAAAATGGATTAAAGATCTAAATGTAAGACCAGAAATTATAAAACTCCTAGAGGAGAACATAGGCAAAACACTCTCTGGCATAAATCACAGCTGGATCCTCTATGGTCCACCTCCCAGAACACTGGACATAAAAGGAAAAATAAACAAACAGGACCTAATTAAACTTAAAAGCTTCTGCCCAACAAAGGAAACTATAAGCAAGGTGAAAAGACAGCCTTCAGAATGGGAGAAAATAATAGCAAATGAAGCAACTGACAAACAACTAATCTCAAAAATATACAAGCAACTCCTACAGCTCAATACCAGAATGCAGACACAAGTTACTCCAACCAGGAAACCTTCACAAGCCACTGGTTTGACCCCACCCACATGGAGCAGACTCCACAATTAAGAGGAACCACAACCCTTCAGCCCACAGAAAGGGGGCCCAAAACACAGCAATCTAAACAAAGTGAAAAGACAGAAGAATATCCAGCAGGTGAAGGAACATGATAAAACAACAAACCAAACAAAAGAGGAGAAGATAGGGAATCTACCTGCAAAAGAATTCAGAATAATGATAGTAAAGATGATCCAAAATCTTGAGAACAAAATGAGTTACAGATAAATAGACTAGAGACACAGATTGAGAAGATGCAAGAAATATTTAACAAGAACCTAAAAGATATAAAGAAGAGTCAATCAGTAATGAACAGTGCAACAACTGGGATTAAAAACACCCTGGAGGGAACCAGTAGTAGAGTAACTGAGGCAGAAGAAAGGATAAGTGAGGTGGAAGATAGAATGGGGGAAATAAATGAAGCAGAAAGGAAAAAAAGCATTAAAAAAATGAGGACAACTTTATTTATTTTTTTTTTTATTCTTGAGTATTTCTCTTTTTTTTTTTTTTTTATTAAGTTTATTAAATATTTTTAAAAAAATCACATGCTCCCCATCCTGAACCCTCCTCCCTCCCAACCTCCCCATACCATCCCCCTGGGCCTTCCCAGCGCACCAGCCCCAAGCATCCAGCATCGTGCACTGAACCTGGACTGGCATCTCGTTTCATACATGACATTTCACATGTTTCAATGACATTCTCCCAAATCTTCCCACCCTCTCCACAGAGTCCATAAGACTGTTCTATACATCAGTGTCTCTTTTGCTAATCGCATACAGGGTTATCGTTACCATCTTTCTAAATTCCATATACATGCGTTAGTATACTGTATTTATGTTTTTCCTTCTGGCTTACTTCACTCTGTATAATAGTCTCCAATCCACCTCATTAGAACTGATTCAAATGTATTCTTTTTAATGGCTGAGTAATACTCCAGTATATGTACCACAGCTTTCTTATCCATTCATCTGCTGATGGAAAGGTTGCTTCCATGTCCTGGCTATTATAAACAGTGCTGGATGAACATTGGGGACACGTGTCTCTTTCCTTCTGGTTTCCTCAGTGTGTATGCCCAGCAGTGGGATTGCTGGATCATAAGGCAGTTCTATTTCCAGTTTTTTAAGGAATCTCCACACTGTTCTCCATAGTGGCTGCACTAATTTGCATTCCCACCAACAGTGTAAGAGGGTTCCCTTTTCTCCACACCCTCTCCAGCATTTATTATTTTTTTTTATCTTTTATCTTTTATCTTTTATCAAATAATAAATGAGGACAACTTTAGAGAACTCTGGGGCAATGTTAAATGCACCAACATTCGAATAATAGAGGTCCAAGAAAAATAAGAAAAAAGAAAGGGCATGAGAAAATACTTGAGGAGATAATAGCTGAAAACTTCTCTAAAATGGGAAGAAAATAGCCACCCAAGTCCAAAAAACCCAGAGAGTCCCTAACAAGATAAACCCAAGGCAAAACATGCCAGGACACATACTAATCAAACTAACAAAAATTAAACACAAAGAGCAAATGTTAAAAACATCAAGAGAAAAGCAACAAATAATGTACAAGGGGATTCCCATAAGGATAACAGCTGATCTTTCAATAGAAACTTTTAATAGGCCAGAAGGGAATGGCAGGATATACTTAAAGTGATGAAAGAGAAAAACCTACAACCAAGATTATTCTACCCAGCAAGGATCTCATTAAGATTCAAAGGAGAAACCAAAAGCTTTACAGACAAGCAAAAGCTGAGAAAATTCAGCACCACCAAACCAGCTCTTCAACAAATGCTAAAGGATCCTCTCTAGACAGGAAACACAGAAAAGTACCCTAAACAACAAAGTAAATTGTAATATGATCTTGCTTATCAATAATTACCTTAAACATAAATGTTTTAAATGCACGAATCAAAAGACAAAGACTGGCCTAATGATAAAAACAAAAACAAAAACTGCCGTACGTGTTGTCTATAAGAGACCCACCTCAAACCTAGGGATTCATACAGACTGAAGGTGAGGGGCCAGAAAAAGATATTTAATGCAAATAGAGATCAAAACAAAATGGGAGTAAGCAATACTCATATCTGATAAAATAGACTTTGAAATAAAGACTGTTATAAGAGACATAGAAGGACACTACATAATGATCAAGGGATCAATCCAAGAAGAAGATATAATAATTATAAATATATATGCACCCAACATAGGAGCACCTCAGTACATAAGGCAAATGCTAAGAAGTATGAAAGGGGAAATCAACAGTAACACAATAATAGTCAGAGATTTTAATACCCCACTCACACCAATGGATAGATCAATCAAAGAGAATTAACAAGGAAACGCAAGCTTTAAATAATACAATGGGCCAGTTAAACCTAATTGATATCTACATGGCATTTCACCAAAATCCAATGGATTTCACCTTTTCCTCAAGTGCACATGGAATCTTCTCCAGGACTGATCACATCCTGGGCCACTAATCTAGCCTTGGTATATTAAAAACATTGAAATCATTTCAAGCATCTTTTATGATCACAATAAAGTAAGACTATGCCAAAGCCTTTGACTGTGTGGATCACAATAAACTGTGGAAAATTCTGAAAGAGATGGGAATACCAGACCACCTGACCTGTCTCTTGACAAACCTGTATGCAGGTCAGGAAGCAACAGTTAGAACTGGACATGGAACAACAGACTGGTTTCAAATAGGAAAAGGAGTACGTCAAGGCTGTATACAGTCACCCTGCTTATTTAACTTCTATGCAGAGTACATCATGAGAAACGCTGGGCTGGAAGAAGCACAAGCTGGAATCAAGATTGCCGGGAGAAATATCAATAACCTCAGATATGCAGATGACACCACCCTTATGGCAGAAAGTGAAGAGGAACTAAAAAGCCTCTTGATGAAAGTGAAAGAGGAGAGTGAAAAAGTTGGCTTGAAGCTCAACATTCAGAAAACGAAGATCATGGCATCTGGTCCCATCACTTCATGGGAAATAGATGGGGAATGAGTGGAAACAGTGTCAGACTTTATTTTTTGGGGCTCCAAAATCAGTGCAGATGGTGATTGCAGCCATGAAATTAAAAGACTCCTTGGAAGGAAAGTTATGAAACCTAGATAGCATATTCAAAAGCAGAGAAATTACTTTGCCAACAAAGGTCCATCTAGTCAAGGCTGTAATTTTTCCAGTGGTCATGTATGGATGTGAGAGTTGGACTGTGAAGAAAGCTGAGTGCTGAAGAATTGATGATTTTGAACTGTGGTGTTGGAGAAGACTCTTGAGAGTCCCTTGGACTGCAAGGAGATCCAACCAGTCCATTCTAAAGGAGATCAGCCCTGGATGTTCTTTGGAAGGAATGATGCTAAAGCTGAAACTCCAGTACTTTGGCCACCTCATGCTAAGAGTTGACTCATTGGAAAAGACTCTGATGCTGGGAGGGATTAGGGGCAGGAGGAAAAGGGGACGACAGAGGATGAGATGGCTGGATGGCATCACTGACTCGATGGACGTGAGTTTGAGTGAACTCCGGGAGTTGGTGATGGACAGGGAGGCCTGGCGTGCTACAATTCATGGGGTCGCAAAGAGTCAGACATGACTGAGCGACTGAACTGAACTGAACAGGAAAAGAAAACTATAAAGGACACAAACAAATGGAGGCTAAACAACAGACTTCTTAATAACCAACAGATCACTGAAGAAATATAAAAGGAAATCAAAATAGGCACTGAAAAAAAATCATAATGAAAACACAACAACCCAAGACTTATGAGGTTCAATAAAAGCAGTGCTAAGTGGGAGGTTCATAGGAATACAAACCCTACTTCAGAAAACAAGAGAAACATCAATTAAGCAACCTAACTTTACACCTAAAACAACTAGAAAAAGAAGAACAAACCCCCCCCCCCAAGGTTAATAGAAGAAAATAAATCATGAAAATGAGAGCATAAATAAATGAAAAAGAAATGAAGGAGAGTATAGCAAAGATCAACAAAACTAAAAGCTGGTTCTTTGAGAAGATAAACAAAATAGACAAATATTAACCAGACTCATCAAGAAAAAAAGGGAGACGACTCAAATAAATATAATTAGAAATGAAAATGGAGAAGTCACAACACACAACCCAGAAATACAGATGATCATAATAGACTACTATGAGCAACTATATGCCAATAAACTGGACAACTCGGAAGAAATGAACAAATTCTTAGAAAAGTATAACCTTCCAAAACTGAACCAGGAAGAAATAGAAAATCTTACAGAACAATCATAAGCACAGAAATTGAAACTGTAATAAAAATTTTTCCAACAAACAAAAGCCCAGGACCAGATGGCGCCACAGGTGAATTCTACCAAAAATTTAGAGAACAGCTAGCACTTATCTTACTCAAACTCTTCCAGAAAGTTGCAGAGGAAGGAATACTCTAAAAACGCATTCTATGAGACCACCATCACCCTGACACCAAAACCAGACAAAGATGTCACAAAAAAAGAAAACCACAGGTCAAAATCACTGATTAATACACATGCAAAAATCCTCAAGAATTCTAGCAAACAGAATCCAACAACTTAGCAAAAAGTGAAAGAGCTAATGGTCAGGTAGGCCTCAGTTGGGAGGCCAGGGTCCCCCAAGTGGGAGGAGAAATAAACTGCAAGCTGCAGACATTTTTTTTTTCTTCTTCTTTTCTTTTTCTACATTCTTTTCTCTACACAGGATTAAAGGTGGCTCTGTTAATCCTGTGTTGCCATAATGATGCTTGGTTCTGCCTGAAACTAACTTTTTCTCAAATCTTGAACTGCTAATGGCTCAGCAAATCAATACATCTTGCTCATGGAAATGTTTTTCTTAAGCTATGTTAATGAAACTATGTATTTGCCTGGGAATCTGCCTTTCTTCAAAAAAAAAAATTTTTTTTTTTTCTTTTAGTAGCTCAGTTGTTCCCAACTCTTTGCGACCCCATGGACTGCAGCCCCTCAGGCTCCTCTGTCTATGAGATTTTCCAGGAAGGACACTGGAATAGTTTGCCATTTCTTTGTCCAGGGAATCTTCCTGACCCAGACATCGAAACGGGTCTCCTGTGCTGCAGGCAGATTCCTTACCAACTGAGCTACCAGGGAAGCCCCTTTTCTCCAAGACTCATGTCAATTGTTTTACGGCCACAGATGACTCCCTTTGTGCTGATGCTATCTCAAAATGCATGTGTTGGGAGAGGAGCCTGGTGCAATCTCAGCCTTGAGGTGTTTCTTTTATTTATCATCAGCAGCTTGCTCAGTTCAGTTCAGTTAAGTCACTCAGTCGTGTCTGACTCTTTGTGACCCCATGAATTACAGCACGCCAGGCCTCCCTGTCTATCACTAACTCCTGGAGTTCACACAAACTCACGTCCATCGAGTCAGTGATGCCATCCAGCCATCTCATCCTCTGTCATCTTCTCCTCCTGCCCCCAATTCCTCCCAGCATCAGAGTCTTTTCCAATGAGTCAACTCTGCTAACAGGTTTATAATGCCTTACTACAAACTAGCAAGGGGGTACTCTTTCTGCCCCCTTCTGATATCTATGTCAGAAGCTTTATAAAAAGCTTTATACTTTAATAAAATTCTGCTACACAAAAGCTCTTGAGTGATCAAGCCTCATCTCTGGTCCTAGATCAAAATTTTCTCCTCCAGAGGTCACAAATACAGGCCTTGTTCACAGCTTATGGCCATAACCTATCAAAAGATGATACACCATGACTATGTGGGCTTCATTCCAGGTATGCAAGGACTCTTCAATATTCACAAATCAATCAATGTTATACATCCTATTAGGAATGAAAGATAAAAACCATATGATTATCTCAATAGATGCAGAGAAAGACTTTGACAAAATTCAACACCCATTCATGATTAAAAAAAAAAAAAAAAAAACTCCAGAAAGTAGGCACAGAAGGAACATACTTCATCATAATAAAAGCCATATATGACAAACCCACAGAGAGCATTATCCTCAAAGATGAAAAACTGAAAGCATTTCCTTTAAAATCAGGAACAAGACAAGGGTGCAAACTCTCACTGCTACTGTTCTACATAGTTTTGGTAGTCTTAACCACAGCAATCAGAAAAGAAAAAGAATAAAAGGAATCCAGGTTGGAAAAGAGAAGTAAAACTCTCACTATTTGTAAATGACATGATCCTCTGCATAGAAAACTCTGAAGATGACACCAGAAACTACTACAACTAATCAATGAATATAGTAAAGTTTCAGGATATAAAATTGATACACAGAATTCCCTTGCATTCCTATACACTAACAATGAAAAATCAGAAAGAGAAATTAAGGAAGTAATCACATTCACAACTTCAATGAAAAGAATAAAGTATTAGGAATAAATTTACTGAAGAAGCAGAAGACTTGTATATAGAAAACTATGTAGCACTGGTGAAAGAAAACAAAGATGACACAAATAGATGGAAAAATATACCATGTTCGTGGATTGGAAGAATCCATATTGATTCTTGAAAACTATACCACCCAAAGCAATCTGCAAATTTAACACAATGTCTATCAAAATACCAACGGTATTTTTCTGAGAACTAGAACAAATAATCTCACAATTTGTAGGAAAGTGAAAGTTAGTTACTTAGTCATGTCCACCTCTTTATGACCCCATGGACTATAGCCCACCATGTTCATCCATGGAAGTATGGAAACACACACAAAAAAAACCCTTGAATATCCAAAGCAATCTTGAGAAAGAAGAATGGAACTGTAGGAATCAGCCGTCCTGACTTCAGACTATACTATAAAGCTACAGTCATTAAGACAGTATGTTACTGACACAAAGATAGATATATAGATCAATGGAACAACATGGAAAGTCCAGAGATAAATCTACACAACTACGGACACCTTATCTTTGACAAAGGAGGCAAACATATACAATGGAGAAAAGACAACAAGTTGCTCTTATTCAACTGCTCAGTCATATCCAACTCCTTGTGATCCCATGACTGCAGCATGCCAGGCTTCCCTGGCCTTCACCATCTCCCGGGACTTTCTCAAATTCATGTCCATGAGTTGGTGATGCCATTCAACCATCTCATCCTCTGTCATCCCCTTCTCCTTCTGCCTTCAACCTTTCCAGCATCAGGATCTTTTCTAATGAGTGGGCTCTTAGCATCAGGTAGCCAAAGTATTGGAGTTTCAATTTCAGTATCAGTCCTTCCAATGAATATTCAAGATTGATTTCCTTTAGGATTGACCGGTTTGATCTTGCAGAACAAGGGACTCTCGAATCTTCTCCAACACCATAGTTCAAAAGCATCAATTGTTCAGTGCTTGGTCTTCTTTAAGGTCCAACTCTCACATTCATACATAACTACTGGAAAAACCATAACTATGACTAGATGGATCTTTGTCAGAAAAGTAATGTCTCTGCTTTTTAATATGCTGTCTAGGTTGGTCATAGCTTTTCTTCCAAGAAGCAAGTGCCTTTTAATTTCATGGCTTCAATCACCATCTGCAGTGATTTTTGAGACCAAGAAAACAAAGTCTGTAACTTTTACATTGTTTCCCCATCTATCTGCAGTGAAATGATGGGACCAGATGTCACGATGTTTGTTTTTTGAATGTTGAGCTTTAGGCCAACTTTTTCACTTTCCTCTTTCACTTTCATCAACAGGCTCTTTAGTTCCTCTTCAATTTCTGCCATAAGCGTGATGTCATCTGCATATCTGAGGTTATTGATATTTCTCCTGGCAATCTTGATTCCAGCTTATGTTTTGCCCAGCCTGGCATTTCACAATAAGTACTCTGCATATAAATTATTTAAGCACTGTGCCCATATACAGAGTTGACGTTCTCCTTTCTCAATTTTGAACCAGTCCATCATTCCATATCTGGTTGTAACTGTTGCGTCTTGACCTTCTTGACCTGCATACATATTTCTCAGGAGGTAGGTAAGGTAGTCTGGTATTACCATCTCTTGAAGAATTTTCAACAGTTTGTTGTGATACACAGTCAAAGGCTTTCGTGTGGTCAATGAAGCAGAAGTAGATGTTTTTCTGGAATTCTCTTGCTTTTTCTATGATCCAACGGATGTTGGCAATTTGGCTCCTCTGCCTTTTCTAAATCCAGGTTGAACATCTGGAAGTTCTCGGTTCACTTTCACTTACTAGTAATTTTTGAGCATTACTTTGCTAACATGTGAAATAAGTGAAATTGTGTGGTAGTTCAAACATTCTTTGGCATTATCTTTCTTAGGGATGGAATGAAAACTGACCCTTTCCAGTCCTGTGGCCACTGTTGAGTTTTCCAAATTTGCTGGCATATTGAGTGCAGCACTTCAATAGCATCATCTTTTAGGATTTGAAATAGCTCAGCTGGAATCCCATTACCTCTACTAACTTTGTTTGTAGTGATGCTTCCTAAGGCTCACTTGACATTTCACTCCAGGATATCTGGCTTGGGGGAGTGATCACACCATTATGGTTATCTAGGTCATTAAGACTTTTTTTTTTTTTTTTGCATAGTTCCTCTGTGTATTCTTGCCGCCTCTTCTTAATATCTTCTGCTTCTGTTATGTCCAGGGTTTCCCTGGTAGCTCAGTTGGTAAATAATCTGCCTGAAATGCAGAAGACTCCAGTTCAATTCTTGGGTTGGGAAGATCCCCTGGAGAAGGGATAAGCTACCCACTCCAGTATTCTTGGGCTTCCCTGGTGGCTCAGCTGTTAAAGAATCTACCTTCAATGTGAGAGACATTGGTTCAATTCCTAGGTTGGGAAGATCCCCTAGAGAAGGGAAAGGCTACCCACTCCAGTATTCTGGCCCGGAGAATTTCATGGACTACAGTCCATGGGGTCACAAAGAGTCTGACACAACTGAGCGACTCTCACTTTCACTTCTGTTATGGCCATAAAATTTCCATCCTTTTGTATGCCCATCTTTGCATGAAATGTTCCCTTGGTATTTCTAATCTTCTTGAAGAGATCTCTAGTCGTTCCCATTCTGTTCTCTTCATCTATTTCTTTGCATTGATCACTTAGGAAGGCTTTCTTATCTCTCATTGCTATTCTTTGGAACTCTGAATTCAGGTGGGTATATATTTCCTTTTCTCTTTTGCCTTTCATTTCTCTTCTTTTCTCAGCACTTTGTAAGGTCTCCTCAGACAACCATTTTGCCTCTTTGCATTTCTTTTTCCTGGGGATGGTCTTGATCATCACCTCCTGTGCAGTGTTACAAACCTCCACCCACAGTTCTTCAGGCACTCTGTCAGATCTAATCTCTTGAATCTATTTGTTACTTCCATTGTATAATGTAAGGGATTTGATTTAGATCATACCTAAGTGGTTTTCCCTACTTTCTTCTATTTAAGTCTGAATTTTGCAATATGGAGTTCATGATCTGAGCCACAATCAGCTCCTGGTCTTTTTTATGCTGATTGTATAGTGCTTCTCCATCTTTGGCTGCAAAGAATATAATTAGTCTGATTTCGCTATTGACCACCTGGTGATGTCCATGTGTAGAGTATTCTCTTTTGTTGTTGGAAGAGGATGTTTGCTATGACCAGTGTGTTCTCTTGGAAAAACTGTTAGCCTCTGCTTTGCTTCATTTTGTACTACAAGGCCAAACTTGTCTGTTACTCCAGGCATCTCTTGACTTTCTATGTTTGTATTCCAGTCCCCTATGATGAAAAGGACATCGTTTTTTCCTTTTCATCATAAAATTTGAAAACTGGTCAATCGTGTGTAAAAGAATGAAACTAGAGAACTTTCTAATATCATATACCAGAATAAACTCAAAATGGATTAAAGACCTAAATGTAAGAGCAGAAACTATAAAACTCTCAGAGGAAAACATAGGCAGAACTCTCTCTGACATAAACCACAGTAAGATCCTCTATGACACACCTCCTACAGTAATGGAAATAAAAACAAGAATAAACAGATGCAACCTAATTCAACTTGAAAGTTTTTGTGCAATGATAGAAACTATAAGCAAGGAGAAAAGACAGCTTCAGAATAGAAGAAAATAATAGCAAATGAAAAAACTGACAAAGAATTAACCTCTAAAATATACAAGTAGCTCATGAAACCCAATACCAGAAAAATGAACAACTCAATCAAAAAGTGGTCCAAAGAACTAAACAGTCATTTCTTCAAAGAAGACATTTAGATGGCTAATAAACACCTGTAAAGATGCTCAATGTTACTCATCATTAGAGAAATGCAAATCAAAACCACAATGAGGTATCATCTCACAGTGGTCATAATGGCCATTATAAAAAAGTCTATGAACTATAAATGCTGGGGAGGGTGTACAGAAAAGGAAACCCTCTTATACTATTGGTGGGAAAGCAAACTTGTACAGCCACTATGGAGAACAGTATGGAAATTCTTAAAAAAAAAAAACTGGAAATAGAACTTCCATATGAACCAGCAATCCCCCTGCTGGGCATACACCCAGAGGAAACCAGAACTGAAAGAGATATATGTACCCCAATATTAATTGCAGCACTATTCATAGTGGACATGGAAGCAATAGATGTCCATCAGCAGATGAATGGATAAGGAAGCTGTGGTACACATACCTAGTAGAATATTACTCAGCTATTGAAAAGGAACACATCTGAGTTACTTCTAATAAGGTGGATGAAACTGGATCCTATTATACAGAGTGAAGTAAGTCAGAAAGAGAAAGACAAATACTATATATTAATGCATATATATGGAATTTATAAAGATGGCAACAATGATCCTACATGCAGAGCAACAAGAGACAGATGTAAAGGACAGACTTTTGGGGTCTGTGAGAGAAGGTAAGGGTGGGATGATGTGAAAGAATAACATTGAAACATATATATTACCATGTGTAAAATAGATGACCAGTGCAAGTTTGATGCACGAAGCAGGGCACCCAAAGCCAGTGCTCTGGGACAACTCAGAGGTACAGAGTGGGAAGGGAGGTGGGATGGGGTTCATGGTGGGGGGACACATGTATACCCATGGCTGATTTATGTTGATGTATAGCCAAAACCATCACAATAGTGTAAAGTAATTATATCCAATTAAAATAAACTAAAAAATTTTTTAAAATGCAGATATTATCCTACTATGCTATTTTAATAACAATCTTTTAAGAAATATTACTGTTTCTCATTCAAATTTATACATTTTGTTTCAATATGATTAGAAAGTATCCTACATTTTTAAATTATAAAAATGATTTTCTAATTCTTTAAACAAGTTACAAAGTCTTAAAGGAATTCTATGTTTCATTGTTTCTTGACTAAGGTAATTTGAAAGAGGGAACAAAAATCAATTCTGCTTCTCTGAATAAAGGATAAGCAGAGGAGAAATCAAAGTAGCAGTAAAATTATATTGGCTATTTTTCTTCTACAGAGCAAGCATATTTCTAATTTATAGTCCGCTGAGTGACTCAATCTGCACAATTGGTCAATAATGTAATTCAATAATTCTCAAACTTTGAGCCATTTTAATCATAGAAGTGCTCACATTTCAATAATTAGTTGGATAATAACCTTATAATGTTGAACAAAAGCCAATTTCTTTCTGGTAATACAGTAGAAGATGTTGATGAAATAAAGTTTCACAACTGTGATATTTCCAAATATAGCATCTTGGAATTGAGTGTTCTAGTCAATTTAGTGATCTGGTTAATAAAAACTTTTATACAGAGGCAGTGCGGTTTCAAGAAAATAGTTCCTGATTCTATTCTGAGCTGCTCACCTTACTAGTTGTGTGTCTTCAGACAGTTCCGTTCAGTTCAGTTGCTTAGTCGTGTCCAACTCTTTGTAACCCCATGGAATGCAGCACACCAGGCCTCCCTATCCATCACCAACTCTCGGAGGTTACTCAAACTCATGTCCATTGAGTCAGTGATGCCATCCAATCATCTCATCCTCTGTCGTCCCCTTCTCTATCCTTCTATTTTTCCCAGAATCAGGGTCTTTTCAAATGAGTTAGCTCTTTGCATCAGGTGGCCTAAGTATTGGAGTTTCAGCTTCAACATCATTCCTTCCAAGTATTCAGGACTAATTTCCTTTAGGATGGACTGGTTGAATTTCCTTGCAGTCCAAGGGACTCTCAAAAGTCTTCTCAGACATTACAGTTCAAAAGCATCAATTCTTCGGTGCTCAGCTTTCTTTATAGTCCAACTCTCACATACATACATGACTGCTGGAAAAGCTATAGCTTTGACTAGATAGACCTTTGTTGGCAAAGTAATGTCTCTGCTTTTTAACATACTGTCTAGGGTGGTCATTACTTTCCTTCCAAGGAGTAAGCGTCTTTTAATTTCACGGCTGCAATCACTATCTGCAGTGATCTTGGACCCCCCCAAAATAAAGTCTGCCACTGTTTCCAATGTTTCCCCATCTATTTGACATGAAGTGATGGGACCAGATGCCATGATCTTAGTTTTCTGAATGCTGAGTTTTAAGCCAACTTTTTTATTCTCCTCTTTCACTTTCATCAATGCTCTTTAGTTCTTCTTCACTTTCTGCCACAAGGGTGGTGTCATCTGCATATCTGAGGTTATTGATATTTCTCTCAGCAGTCTTGATTCCAGCTTGTGCTTCCTCCAGCCCAGCAGTTCTTATGATGTACCCTGCATATAAGTTAAATAAGCAGGGTGACAATATACAGCCTTGACATACTCCTTTTCCTATTTGGAACCAGTCTGTTGTTCCATGTCCAGGTCTAATGGTTGCATCCTGACCTGCATACAGATTTCTCAAGAGGCAGGTCAGGTGATCTGGTATTTCCATTTTCAGAATTTTCCACAGTTTATTGTGATTGACACAGTCAAAGGCTTTGGCATAGTCAATAAAGCAGAAATAGATGTTTTTCTGGAACTCTCTTGCTTTTTCAATGTTCCAGCGGATGTTGGCAATTTGATCTTTGGTTCCTCTGCCCTTTCTAAAATGAGCTTAAACATCTGGAAGCTCACGGTTCATGAATTGGTGAAGACTGGTTGGAGAATTTTGTGCATTATTTTACCAGCATGTGAGATGAGTGTAATTGTGCGGTAGTTTGAGCATTCTTTGGCACTGCTTTTCTTTGGGATTGGAAGGAAAACTGAAAATTTTCCAGTCCTGTGGCCATTGCTGAGTTTTCCAAATTTGCTGGCATATTGAGCATATTGAACAGCATCATCTTTTAGGATTTGAAATAGCTCAACTGGAATTCCATCACCTCCACTAGCTTTGTTCATAGTGATGCTTCCTACTTGACTTCACATTCCAGGATGTCTGGCTCTAGGTGAGTGATCACACCATCGTGATTATCTGGGTCATGAAGATCTTTTATACATAGTTCTTCTGTGTATTCTTGCCACCTCTTTTTAGTATCTTCTGCTTCTGTTAGGTCCATACAATTTCTGTCCTTTTTCAAGCCCATTTTTCCGTGAAATGTTTCCTAGGTATCTCTAATTTTCTTTAAGAGATCTCTAGATTTTCCCATTCTATTGTTTTCCTATATTTGTTCACACTGATCACTGAAGAAGGCTTTCTTATCTCTCCCTGCTATTCTTTGGAACTCTGCATTCAAATGGGTATATCTTTCCTTTTCTCCTTTGCTTTTCCCTTCTGTTCTTTTCATAGCTATTTGTAAGGCCTCCTCAGACAGCCATTTTGCTTTTTTGCATTTATTTTTCTTGGGGATGGTCTTGATCCCTGTCTCCTCTACAATGTCATGAAGCTGTGTCCATGGATCTAGTCCATCAGATCTAGTCCCTTAAATTTCTCACTTCCACTGTATAGTCATAAGGGATTTGATTTAGGTCATACCTGTATGGTCTAGTGGCTTTCCCTACTTTCTTCAATTTAAGTCTGAATTTGGCAATAAGGAGTTCTTGATCTGAGCCACAGTCAGCTCCTGGTCTTGTTTCTGCTGACTGTATAGAGCTTCTCCATCTTTGGCTTCAAAGAATATAATCAGTCTGATTTCAGTGATGACCATCTAGTGATGTCCATGTGTAGAGTCTTCTCTTGTGTTGTTGGAAGAGGGTGTTTACAATGACCAGTGCATTCTACAATGGACTATTACTCAATCATAAAAGGGAAATAATGCCCTTTGTGGCAACATGGATGGACCTAGACACTGTCATACTGAATGAAGTAAGTCAGGCAGTGAAGGGGAAATATCATATTTTACTTAGTGTAATCTAAAAAATATTGTACAAATGAACTTATTTACCAAACAGAAATAGAGTCATAGACATAGAGAACAAACTTATGGTTAGCAGGACAGGGGGAGGTAAGAGCAAGGATAAATTGGGAGATTGGGATTGATATATACACACTGTGCATGTGTGCTCAGTCACTCAGTCATGTCTGACTCTTTGTGACCCCTTGGACTGTAGCCCTCCAAGCTCCTCTGCCCATGGGGTTTTCCAGGCAAGAATACTGGAGTGGGTTGCCATTTCCTACTCCAAGGGATTTTCTCAACCCAGGGATCGAACTCATGTCCCTTGTGTCTTCTGCATTGCAGGCAGATTCTTTACCATTGCGCCACATGGGAAGCCCCATATACACACTACTATATATAAATTGATAATTAATAAGGACCTACTGTATAGCACAGGAAACTTTAATCAATACTCTGCAATGGCCTTTATGGTAAAAGAATCTAAAATCAAGTAGATATTCGTATATGTATAACAGATTCACTTTGCTGTACTCCTGAAATCCTAACACTATTGTATATCATTTATAATCCAATAAAAAATGAGGAAATTGAAATGTATTTCTTTCTTCAAAAAGATTTTTAAAGATAGATTAAAAAAAATTATTGGTATTTGCAGATGACATGATCCTATGCACAGAAAAATCATAAAGACACCATCAGAAAACTACTAGAGCTCATCAATGAATTCAGTGATGTAGCAAATTGAAAATTAATATGCAGAAATCTATGCATTTCTATATGTTAACAACAAACTATCAGGAAGAGAAATTAAGGAAAGAATCCCATTTACCGCTGCATCAAAAATAATAAAATACCTATGAGAAACGCTGGACTGGAAGAAACACAAGCTGGAATCAAGATTGCCAGGAGAAATATCAATAACCTCAGATATGCAGATGACACCACCCTTATGGCAGAAAGTGAAGAGGAACTAAAAAGCCTCTTGATGAAAGTGAAAGTGGAGCGTGAAAAAGTTGGCTTAAAGCTCAACATTCAGAAAACGAAGATCATGGCATCTGGTCCCATCACTTCATGGGAAACAGATGGGGGAACAGTGGAAACAGTGTCAGACTTATTTTTTGGGGCTCCAAAATCACTGCAGATGGTGATTGCAGCCATGAAATTAAAAGACGTTTACTCCTTGGAAGGAAAGTTATGACCAACCTAGATAGCATATTCAAAAGCAGAGATATTACTTTGCCAACAAAGGTTCATCTAGTCAAGGCTATGGTTTTTCCTGTGGTCATGTATGGATGTGAGAGTTGGACTGTGAAGAAGGCTGAGCGCCGAAGAATTGATGCTTTTGAACTGTGGTGTTGGAGAAGACTCTTGAGAGTCCCTTGGACTGCAAGGAGATCCAACCAGTCCATTCTGAAGGAGATCAGCCCTGGGTGTTCTTTGGAGGGAATGATGCTAAAGCTGAAACTCCAGTACTTTGGCCACCTCATGCGAAGAGTTGACTCACTGGAAAAGACTCTGATGCTGGGAGGGATTGGGGGCAGGAGGAGAAGGGGACGACAGAGGATGAGATGGTTGGATGGCATCACTGACTCGATGGACGTGAGTCTGAGTGAACTCCGGGAGTTAGTGATGGACAGGGAGGCCTGGCTTGCTGCGAT
Source organism: Bos mutus (assembly GCF_027580195.1). Classification (NCBI taxonomy): domain Eukaryota; kingdom Metazoa; phylum Chordata; class Mammalia; order Artiodactyla; family Bovidae; genus Bos; species Bos mutus. The sequence goes on along the minus strand of NC_091631.1, from coordinate 78,145,184 downwards.
TCATGGGGTCGCAAAGAGTCAGACACGACTGAGTGACTGAACTGAACTAAACTGAACTGATGGATAAAACTACCCAAAGAGGCTGAGACTCCTGTAGTCCAAAAAGTGTAAGATGCTTATGAAAGAAACTGAAGACAACACAGATAGAAAGATATATCATGTTCTTGGATTGGAAGCATCCATACTGTTAACATGACTATATTACCCAAGACAATGTACAGATTCAATGCCATCCCAATCAAATTACCAGTGGTACTTTACATATAACTAGAAAAAACAAGTTTTTAATTTGTATTGAAACACAAAACACCACAAATAATCAAAAGTTTTTTGAGAAAAGAATAAAGCTGGAGGGGTCATGTTCTCTGACTTCAGACTGTACTACAGTGCTATAATAGTCAATGGTATTGGCAGAAAAACAGACACATAGATCAATGGAACAGTATAGAAATCCCAGAAATAAACCCTTGAACCTATGGTCAATTTATCTATGACGATGGGAGCAAGAATCCAGCTACATGTAAAAGAGTGATATTGGCACATTCTCTAATACCACACATAAAAATAAACTCAAAATGAATTATGAATTTAAGTGTAACACCAGATACTATAAAACTTCTAGAGGGAAACATATTTAGATCACTCTGATACCAATTGCAGCAATACTTTTTTGAATCTATTTTTTTAGATGTACAGAAATAAAAACAAAACAAAACCAAAAAATGGTACCTAAATAAATCTAAAAGTTTTTGTGCAGCAAAGGAAAACATAATCAAAACAAATCAGATGAAGTATAGAATGGGAGAAACTATTTGTAAATGATGAACCAATGAGGGATTAGTTTCCAAAATATCCAAAACGGCCTACATAGCTCAATATAAACTAAGCCCCCTGACTTATTTTCCCTAACTATAAACCCCTTTGAAGAGATAATGTAAGCATAGTACTTAAAAATGAGTGAAAGTTGCTCAATCGTGTCCAGCTCTTTGCGAACCCATGGACTTTAGCCCACCAGGCTCCTCTGTCCATGAAATTCTCCAAGCAAGAATACTGGAGTCGGTTGCTATTTCCTTCTTCAGGGGATCTTCCTGACCCAGGGATTGAAGTGAGGTCTCCTGCATTACAGGTGGACTCTTTTCCATCTGAACCATGAGGGAAGTCCATAGTATTTAGTAAGAATCTAGCAATTTTAGCAGCTATTACATCTTCTAGCTGGGTACTATAGAAATGGAAGGAATTCAGAAAGGACATAACATGGGTCTATTTTATGTTTGTCTGTCTTTTGTTTCTCAATTGCAAAGTTTTTGAAAAATCAAATAATTTCATATAGAAGAACATGCTACATGAAGAGGAACAGTATGACTCTGAAGTTATATAATAGAGAGAAAATATAGCAGGAGCTGCCAACTTCTGAGGTAGTCTCAGATTACCCACTGATTAGTTTATTAGATAAGTCATAAATCACTCTGGACATGTTTTCTTTTTTAGAAAATGGATATTAAAAGATACCGTCTTGAGTATGGCATGTGAGCTCTGCCATAGAGCCACTGAGCAGACGACCTACAAACTGAAGAACAATTATACCAAAGAAGTTCTACACTGTTGTGAAAGTTATAGGTCCCACAACAAATTTTCCAACCTGGGGATCTGGCAAAAGGACTAAGAACCCCCAGGAAATTTGATTTTTTAAGGCCAGTGGTATTTAACTATAGAATTTCCACAGGATGGGGAAAACAGACTCTTGGAGGGCACAAACAAAACCTTGTGTGCAACAGGACCCAGGAGAAAGGAGCAGTGACCCCACAAAAGACTGAGCCAGTGAGTTTCCTGGAGTCTTGCCTGTGACTGTCCAGGAGTCACCAGAGGAGGCATGGGTCAACAGTGGCCTGCTCTGGGGTCAGGGGCATCGAATAAAACAGTTCTGGAATAAGTATTTTGAAGGAGGTAGCCATTACTGCCATTACTCCTAGCCCCACCTAGCAACAGAAAACTGGATTAAAGATTTAATAAGCATAGCCCTGCCTATCAGATCAAGACCCAGGTTCCCCCACAGCCAGTCCCTCCCATCAGGAAGCTTCCACAAGCCTCTTATCCTTATCCATCAGAGGGTAGACAAAATGGAAACCACAATTACAGACAACTAACCAAACTGATCACTTGGATCAGAGCCTTGTAAAACTCAGTTAAACTATGAGCCATGATGTGTAAGGCCACCAAAGACAGAGGTCATGGTGGAGAGTTCTGACAAAATGTGGTCCGCTGGAGAAGGGAACTGCAAACCACTTCAGTATTCTTGACTTGAGAACCCCATGAACAGTATGAAAAGGCAAAAATATATGACACTGAAAGAAGAACTCCCCAGGTTGGTAGGTACCCAATATGCTACTGGAGAAGAGTGGAGAAATAGCTCCAGAAAGAATGAAGAAACTGAGCAAAAGTAAAAACAACACACAGTTGTGGATGTGATGGGTGATGGAAATAAAGTCCGATGTTGTAAAGAACAATATTGCATAGGAACCTGGAATGTTAGGTCCATGAATCAAGGCAACTGGAAGTGGTCAAACAGGAGATGGCAAGAAAGAACATCAACATTTTAGGAATCAGTGAACTAAGATGGATCAGAATGGGTGAATTTAATTCAGATGATCATAATATCTCCTACTGCGGGCAAGAATCCCTTAGAAGAAATGAGCAGTCCTCATACTCAACAAGAGTCCAAAATTCAGTACTTGGTTACAATCTCAAATATGACAAAATGATCTCTGTTCATTTCCAAGGCAAACCATTCAATATCACAGTAACCCAAGTCTATGCTCACACTACTAATACTGAAGAATCTGAAGGTGAATGATTTTATGAAGACGTACAAGGCATTCTAGAACTAATACCAAAAAAAGATGTCCTTTTCATCACAGGAGACTGAAATGCAAAAGTAGGAAGCCAAGAGATACCTGGAATAACAGGCAAGTTTGGCCTTGGAATACAAAATGAAGTAGGGCAAAGATTAACAGAGTTTTGCCATGAGAATGCACTGGTCATGGGAAGACTCTACACATGGACATCACCAGATGGTCAATGCTGAAATCAGATTAATTATATTCTTTGCAGGAGAGGTTGGTGAAGATCTATACAGTCAGCAAAAACAAGACCAGGAGCTGGCTATGGCTCAGATCAAGAACTCCGCATTGCAAAATTCAGACTTAAATTGAAGAAAGTAGGGAAAACCACTAGACCATTCAGGTATGACCTAAATAAATCCCTTACGAGTATACAGTGAAAGTGATAAATAGATTCAAGGGACTAGATTTGACAGATAGAGTGACTGAAGAACTAAGGACGGAGGCTTGTAACATTGTACAGGAGGCAGTGATCAAAACCATCCCCAAGAAGATGAAATGCAAAAAGGAAAAATGATTGTCTAAGGAGGCCTTACAAATAGCTGCAGAAAGAAGAGAAGCTAAAGACAAAAGACAGAAGGAAAGATACCCATCTGAATGCAGAGCTCCAAAGAATGGAAAGGAGAGATAAGAAAGCCTTCCTAAGTGATCAATGCAAATAGAGGAAAACAATAAAATGAGAAAGACTAAAGAGCTCTTCAAGAAAATTTGAGATACCAGGGAACATTTCATGCAAAGATGGGCACAATAAAGGAGAGAAACTGTATGGACTTAATATAAGCAGAAGATATTAAGAAGAGGTGGCAAGAATACACAGAAGAACTATACAAAAAAGATCTTAATGACCCAGATAACCATGATGGTGTGATCATTCACCTATAGCCAGACATCCTGGAACCCAAAGTTAAGTGAGCCTTAGGAAGCATCACTATGAACAAAGCTAGTAGAGGTGATGGAATTCCAGCTGAGCTATTTCCAATCCTTCAAGATGGTACTGGGGAAGGCTGCACTCAATATGCCAGCAAATTTGGAAAACCCAGCAGTGGCCCATAGGACTGGAAAAGGTCAGTTTTCATTCCAATCCCAAAGAAATGCAATGCCAAAGGATGCTCAAAGTACCACACAATTGCACTCATCTCACACACTAGCAAAATAATGCTCAAAATTCTACAAGCTAGGCTTCAACTATACATGAACCATGAACTTCCAGATGTTCAAGAAGAATTTAGAAAAGGCAGAGGAATCAGAGATCAAATTGCCAATATCTGTTGGATCATAGAAAAAAGCAAGAGAATTCCAGAAAAAAAAACATCTACTTCTGCTTCATTGACTATGCTAAAGCCTTTGACTGTGGAGATCACAACAATCTGTGGGAAATTCTTAAAGAGATGGGAATACCAGACCAGCTCACCTGCCTCCTCAGAAACCTGTATGCAGGTCAAGAAGCAACAGTTAGAGCTGCACATGTAACATGGACTGGTTCCAAATTGGAAAAGGAGTATGTCAAGGCTGTATATTGTCACCCTGCTTATTATCTTATGTGCAGAGTACATCATGAGAAATGCTGGGCTGGATGAATCACAAGCTGGATGAAGGACAGGGTGGAATCAAGATTTCAAGGAGAAATATCAGTAACTTCACATATGCAGATGACACCGAACTTATGGCAGAAAGCAAAGAGGAACTAGAGAGCCTCTTGATCAAGGTGAAAGAGCAGAGTGCAAAAGGTGGCTTAAACCTCAATGTTCAAAAAACTAAGTTCATGGCATCTGGTCCCATCTCTTCACTGCAAATAGATGGGGAAACATTGGAAACTGACAGACTTAATTTTCTTGGGCTCCAAAATGACTGCAACCATGAAATTAAAAGATGCTTGTTTATTGGTAGAAAAGTTATGACAAACCTCAACAGCATATTAGAATGCAGAGACATTACTTTGCTGACAAAGTCCATATAGTCAAAGCTATTATTTTTCCAATAGTCATGTATGGATGTGAGAGTTGGACTACAAAGAAAGCCGAGAGCTGAAGAATTGATGCTTTTGAGCTGTGGTGTTGTAGAAGACTCTTGAGATTCCCTTGGATGGCAAGGAAATCAAACCAGTCAATCCTAAAGGAAATCATGCCTGAATATTCATGAGAAGGACTGGATGCTGAAGCTGAAGCTCCAATATGTTGGCCACCTGATGTGAAGAGCCTTATTGGAAAAGACCCTGATGCTGGGAAAGATTGAAGGCAGGAGGAGAAGGGGACGACAGAGGATGAAATGGTTGGATGGCATCACCGACCCAATGGACATGAAACTGAGCATACTCCAGGAGATGGTGATGGACAGAGAAGCCTGACATGCTGCAGTCTATGGGGTCCAAATAGTCAGACAGGACTTAGGAACTGAACAACAATAATAGCAACGGTATTAGTGTAAAACTCATAGAAAAAAGGAAATGTTGATCCCTAACACTGTCAGGGAAGAGTCTATTTTAAAGCGTAATAAGAGTATGTCATACAGACAAGACAAGGAGGAAGCAGTACATGTGCTAAGGAAAAGGAAACAGCATGTGCAAAGGCAAAAAGGGAGATTGATAACAGCACTGATATAGTTAAGTAGAGTTAACAACATATATAATATGTTCACTGGGTTTTTATCTTAAATTATGTTTGGGAGAAGGCAATGGCAACCCACTCCAGTACTCTTGCCTGGAAAATCCCACGGATGGAGGAGTCTGGTAGGCTACAGCCCATGGGGTTGCGAAGAGTTGGACACAACTTCACTTTCACGCACTGGAGAAGGAAATGGCAATCCGCTCCAGTATTCTTGCCTGGAAAATCCCAGGGACAGCGGAGCCTGGTGTGCTGCCATCTATGGGGTCGCACAGAGTTGGACACGACTGGCGCAACTTGGCAGCAGCAGCAGCAGCGGTATGTTTGGCAGAGACAGGAAAAGTGATTTTTTTGGTTAAATAATACACAGTGAAATAGGTAGATTTTAGTTAACAACTATATTTCCACTCTGAAATTTTTGATAAGCTATGGCCAGGCACAGTCTAGTACAGCATTTTCCGAGAAATATTATACTATTCAAATATATACATTTAAATTTCTTATTAGACTCATTTTAAAAATAAAAAAATTTACAAGTATAATTAATTTTAATAATATATTTCTTAACATAATTATGCAATATATTATAATTCCAAGTTTTCCGTATACTAAATATAAAATGATCAGTGTGACACTGATTTTTTACATTTTATGTTAAATCTTCAAAATCATGTATATATTTTAAACTTAGAGCATATCTCAATTCAGATATTCTTTATCAGCAATATTAAATCTGTACTTATATATCAAAAAGTTTATAATTGAAAAAGTAGATTCACATCACTCAGGTTTCCCAAACATACTTAGACATTATGCATTAACTGAATTGAGTATTAGTTTTTAAATTAAAATTCAGTTACTCGGTTGTAGTAGCCAAATCTCAAGGGCTCATCTACCAAGTGGCTCCTACAGTGGAACAAACTCAGTTCTAGAATAAGTATTAGGTCAATTTTCTTGCCTGAAATTATTATCTCAAAAATCAAATTTGCAAGAAGACTATCAGGTTAGTAATGGGGTACTAATATTAATGTTAAGCATTTTGGATTACCTTTCATCTCTCCCTTGTTGCTCTGTGCCTACTCAGATAAGATACAGATGAGACCAAAAAAAGAGAGGGTATCTGGAAAAGACCTCTCAATCAGCAAAGAGATTGAGGTAATTGGAGGAAGCTTAAAGAGTTCATGACATAAAGGCAGAAAGTTCTTAATACTTACTGACTTACTAGGCCTTAACCCTTTTACTTAGGTAAATAAATAGATTTAAATAGTAGACAGACTCTGAAAAGGTCAGAAAGAGTCTGGTCATAATAACGATGGATTGTTCTTTTGCCTTTTCACTACACTCACACAGAAAATGTCCACTACAAACAAAACCCCAAATTATAAAACACAAGATGTCATATTTTTCCAAAAACAAAACTGTTTACATTTCAAAGAGCATTATTTCATAAGTACTTCTATTTTATGGAAGAGAATTCCTTCAGGAATATTGAGCAAGTATTCACAATTCACCCAGAATATTCCTTTATTTATTTATGAAAACTCTTTTGAGTGCCTCTTATATTTTAGGCACTGAAAAGAAATTTCAGCAGTGGACAAGGAAGACCTACCCACCTGAAATATGTGATAAGAGCTGTCAGAGGAAAGGAGCTAACTACCGTGGGAGCATTCTGAAGTAGGGTTGGCAGATTTACCAAATAAAAATACAGGATGTCAAATATTACATAGGATACGGTTATACTAAAAATTATGTTACATATCTGAACTACAAATTTAGTTGAGTATCCTGTCTTTTATCTGGCAAACCTACATTAGAGGGACAACTTGTAAGTGGAGATAGGGTGAATGGAGAGAAAGGAAGGCTTACTTGGAAAATAACTTTTAAAACAAATTCTGGGCATAGCAGGGAATAGGTAGGGAGAAATCATTCTGAGTGGAAACAATGCAATGCAAACTAAAACCAAGGCCACTGGTTCAAGTCCAGGAATTGAAAGAAACCAAGGTAATTGGGGTAAGGAAGAAGGTAAATGAAAGAGGGGTAATGTTGATGAAAGATGAAGCCTGAGAGAAAAACAGAAGAAACTCTTGTAAAGAGTTTGTACTTTATCGTGAGTATGGTTCCACTAGTGACCTGTAAGCAGCTTGTCTTAGCTTCAGTAGGAAGAATAGACTACAGTCCTCTTGGCAGTATGATTGACAGCCCAGTAAGGATGCTACTGATGTAACTGAGGATTTCAATGGAGGCCTGAACAAAGGCAATGGAAAGACAGACCCATTAGTAACACTAGAACTAGAACTTGAGATAGCAGCTAAAGCCTCGGCAATTGCAAAGGGGATAGAGAAAAGAACTGAGAGGGAAGGAAACCAGGGTAAGCATTATAGAAATCAAATGAAGAAAGGTCAACAAGTCAAATATTTATGAGGAGGTAAGATAAGACCTGAGAAGTGATGACTAGATTTAGCCGCAAGGAAATCACCAGTGACCTTTGGAGGGGTAGTTTTAGAGGGAATGACTGAGACAAAATTAGGTCACCGTGTTGGAGAAGACTCTTGAGAGTCCCTTGGACTGCAATAAGATCCAACCAGTCCATTCTAAAGGAGATCAGCCCTGGGTGTTGTTTGGAAAGAATGATGCGAAAGCTGAAACTCCAGTACTTTGGCCACCTCATGCGAAGAGTTGACTCACTGGAAAAGACTCTGAGGCTGGGAGGGATTGGGGGCAGGAGGAAAAGGGGACGACAGAGGATGAGATGGCTGGATGGCATCACCTACTCGATGGACGTGAGTTTGAGTGAACTCCAGGAGTTGGTGATGGACAGGGAGGCCTGGCGTGCTGCGATTCATGGGGTCGCAAAGAGTCGGACAGGACTGAGTGACTGAACTGAACTGAAATGAACTGGCTGAGCAGAAGGTGATGCTGGGTTCGGAACCTGCTGAGGAAATGCGAGGGTCCGACTTCCTCTTTGCCCTTTTAACAGGTTTGGGTCAAGGACAGGAATGGTTTGGAGATGAAGCTGACTGTGCTCCAATCGGGCAGAACTGCGCAGCCGGCGACCGCGCGGGGCCAATCCTTCCTCACAGTGCTCTAGATTGACGGGGCCCGTCGCCAAGGAGCTCCGGCGGGAGGCCGAGTCACGGGGGGCGGAGTCAGGGCACTAACCCGGAACGGCTTGGGACGCGCTTTCCATTGTGAGGCCGGACCCGGGCGGGCCCTCAGCCAGAACGGCAGCGTTCTCCGGGCCAACGGGCGAGCCTCGTTAGACTAGCGGCGGCCACGGCAGCCAATGGCGTAGAGGCAGGGGCGGGCCGAGTCCGTGGGCGGGGAATTGATAAAGCATCTCTGTTTGCCACCCCGCCCCACACACACCCGAGGCGACGGCGGGGTGGCGCTTCCCGGCCTGCAGGTGAGCGGCGGTTCCGCGAAAGAGGCTGTGAGGGTGGCGGCCTCTCCGCGGACGGTAGGTGCCAGCGGGGCGGCGTCAGGCCGCGGTCACCCCGCCGCTGGCTTTGGACCCGGCTTCGCGGCGTCGCGGACCACAACGCTCAGGAGAGATAGCATTCGCCGCTGCAGCCTGACCTAGGAGGGTGGGGAGGGCCCAGGCCTCTGGAGCAAGGCTGGGAAAGTTTCCAGGCCCCTGTCAGGGCTCTGATTTGCGGAGCGAGCACTCTCTTCCAGGTTGCCCTATATCCTGTCAGGTGCAGCCGTGGCTGTGGCCGAGTCTGCGGCGCGCCCCCTCCTCCTGGATGACCTCCTGGGAACTCAGCCTTCCTGGATTCTCCCAAGGGGCTGTTCCAAAGGGAGAGGATGGGAGTGAAAGGTACTTTATTAATGTGATAACAGGAGACCCTTAAGTAAACTTTAGTCATTTACCTACCACGAGTTACAGGCAGGGAGTTGAATGTCCTCTAAGAATATAGTGGGGACAGTAGTGCCCGGTGTTGGTGGGAGGTGGGAAGCCCACTTCAAAGAGGGTTGGGGGAAGTTTGTAGATTTTGTGATGTTTTTCTTCTTGAACAATCTAATGAATTTACCTAAAAAAAATTTTTGGACCCAGAATTTATGCTCGATTTTCCTTAGACCTCTTAATTCTGTCTTATCATACAGTATTTAGGAACTTCATTCTCAAGTGTTAGTCCTTGGAAAAAAATTGCCCAGGTGTAATACGCCTTTGGTGGTACATCTTCACAAGGATTATGCAAGTGAACTACTTACACCTATTTCCACCCAATAAAGAATGATTGTGAAATGGGATTTCAGGAAAATGGCTGTTCTCTGAGATTGGGTGTGAAAGAACTATGAATTTTTAGAGGTTGCAACTACTAAATTCCCTCTTGTAAAGATACGGAAGACAACCAATATAAAAGGGATGATATTTGACATCTAAAATGGCTTTAAAAAATATTTTGTGAAGTATTTAGCCCCAGCACCAAGAATATGTGCCTGGCACATAGTAGGAGCTTGATATATTTGAGTAAAATTATTGAGTAATGGATGATGAAAACCCAAACCGTTAAATGAGTACAAAAATGTAAAGGAGAAGAGAGAAAAAAATTCCTGGAAACATAGCTTAGTTTCTATTCATGCAAGCATAGCTACCAAATATCAACTCAAGGTTGCTTTGATTTGGATACTATCTTACATTAATCAGAAGGTGTCAAAGATTTTCACACAATTAAGCCATGACTGACCGGAAGTCTAAGATACATTTTGATATCAATTTCAGTCAGGTAGAAAATGTGTGTTAAAGTGCAAATGCCTTTTGTCAAGAGTTCCTTAGTGGTCTAGTGGATAGGGTCTGTGCTTTCATTGCTGTGGCTCAGAATTCCCTGGTTGGGAAATTCCCACAAGCCATTCCTGTCAGCCAGAAATTAAAAAAAAAAAAAAAAAAAAGTGCATTTTATCAGTGAACTAGTTCCATCACTTTGGTATAGAACAAAGGGTTAGGGACATAGGTCAAAGACAAAGGGATACCACTTTTGTAGGGTAGAGATACGGAGTTGCAAATTGTTGGGGGGGTGGTGCACAGAATATGCGAATAATAGAAACTGCTGCCCAAATTTTAAGAATGTATTGACTCAGGCATAGTTTTAAGAGGATTGTTATTTCTGTCATTACAAAATTGATCTCACATTCTAAGAGCAGCAATATCTGATTACAGATTTTTATCTAAATTAAGATTCTGTGGGCAACTGCAATCATTGTTTACTATGCACTTGTATTTTGTATGTTATAGTTTGTGTAACAGTGCTTCCATATAAAAGGCATATTGCTTGAATTTCAAAAAAATATGAATTTTCAGATATATTTGCCTCTTGCAGTAAGTTTCTTAGCAAAGAGTAGGGCCTTTCAAGCCAACCTGACGTTTGTCCCCAACCTAGTTATTTAACTTTGATTCCTGATACTTCTGCCATGTATTACTGTCCCTCCAAATCAAATGCCAATTCCTTCTGACAACTTTCCTTGGTCCAACCAAAGATTACGCCTTCTGAACACCCAGGATATTTTGTTAGTATTTCTCTTTGTGCACTTGTCTTACATTCACATTATTCATCGAGTAAAGAAGTATTCATTTACTGTGTCCAGACTGTACCAGGAAGTAGATAATAGCTAATATTTGTTAAGGGCTTATTATATCTTAGATATTATACGCTTTTTGTTTGGGTTGTCTCATTTACTCCTCAAAATATTGTAGTATTCTATTATTTTTCCCATTTATAAATTAAGAAATAAGTTTAAAAGGTTAAGTAATGTATTCAGATCATAGAGCTTCTAAGTAGTGGAATTAATATACAAGCCTTGGTAGTCTCTATTCAAAACTTTCTGTTTATAGTCTCCATTATAAGTTTTTCATGTAAATTTTATGCATATATGTTTTAATAGATTATAGATTATTTGTTAGAAATAGTATATTCATCTTTGATCCATTATTGCTTCTAATGTAAAGTAAGTGATTATAACAGCCTGATAGTGGAAGCATGTGGCTAGGCCAACAAACAGCTATATGACTGAGATAAGTGACCATATATGTGATCTCTAGAGCTGGTGAATGATGGTGGACAGAGTGAGTGAACTTGTAGAGCATAGCATGTTCTGTCTAGAAATGTTCTTAGGTTGAAAACTGAGCTTCTGTGAATATGTATACAACATAGACATACATACATATTCCTTTTCTGATTTTGTTGGCTTGTATTAACATACTAATAATGTTGTGCTAAGCCATATTCATACTCTAATTGGGTATTGTATTCCATTATGTGGCTGTACTGTAGTTTATTCATATAATCCCTTATTGAATATTTATATTTTTACCATACTTCTACCTTTTAAATATGACAGTGCTTTTAAAATGGTTCAAAAAGCCATTTAAGTATCTGAAACATTCTGTATCTTTTGGAAACAAAAAGTCATCCTTAATTTGATATGGAATTTGATGTAACTTTAGCAATCTTTTCTATTTTTAAGGACATCTGACCTGCTGATTCTGTTTTTAAAATATATTTTTAATATCTGCTCCTCATTGGTTCATACTGCCTAAGTAGTTCTTCATAGCCTATTTATTTAAAATATTCTTTTCAGAATTTTGTATAACTTGTTAACTGTTATGTTCTTTAGTATAGTTACAGGGTAGGTAATTTAAGGTCTTCACTTAATTTCATAAACTGCTTTTTGCCTGTATTGACTTGGGCTGCCTTTTTCTTTTAAATATATACTTTGCCCATAGCAGTGTGTTTTGCTAGCTTACCTTACTTGAGTTATTGTCTGTTTCATTTTCTGCTCTTTCCCCTCCCCCAATCACTTTTTTATTTTATGTTGTATTTTTACCTCCTATTAGGGACAGTGTTATGTATTGAAGATACTGCCTTTGGAGCAGGTGGGGTACCATCTTCTAGATCCCCATAAGGGTGGAGCAAATGGTAGAGGAAGGAGGAAATGAAGTTTGCACTAATTCTTTGAAATGTGATGCAATGGCCCTATAGGTACTAAAGAGATGTATATTGGGGCTGGTTTAATGATGTGCAAATGATGTGTAAATCAGTTTTCTTCAGTTCCTTTTTTATGTTGCTTATAAATATAGTGAAGAAAGAAAGCATTAGTCTTTCAGTTGTGTCCAACTCTGCAACCCCATGAACTGTAGCCACGTTCCTCTGTCCTTGGAATTCTTCAGGCAAGAATACTGGAGTGGGTTGCCAGTCCCTTCTCCACGGGATCTTCCTGACCCAGGGATTGAACCCAGGTCTCTTGCATTGTGGGTAGATTCTTTAAGGTCTGAGCCATCAGGGAAGCCCCATAAACATAGTATTTCTTGATTATTCTTCAGTTGCCTCTAGAGAAAAGTAGTATACCAGTCCAGCTCAACTAAGAACTTGAATTACATAAAGAATGTTAGGTCAGTGTTAATTAAATGAGATCCTCTAAAGTTACACGGCTTCTAGAATGTTCACTAAACTGTTGTAGGATCAGATGTTAAAACATGACATTTTCTTATTTTTTATTAGGTAATATTTGAAATATGGAAAAATTATGTAGCTTTAAGTATACCAGTAAACAAGGTCCTTGACCACTGAAAAGAAAAACATACTAGTTTGTAACATTTGTCCATTTCTGTGTTGTAAATACTGCCATCTTGGCCAGTTTCTAGTTCCCAACATGACATTACTGAATATGGAGTTGGGAAGTGTACAATGACCTTCACCAGCTCATATCAGCAGGCTCCAATGTACTCCTAATGTTATAAAGCATAGTAATAAAGACCAACAGACTTACCACTTGACCTATGAACTAGAACAATACCAATATTATTGTGGCCTTTCTCTTTAGAGATTTGCCTTTCATGCAATAATAGTGAACTTAACTTACTGTATACCAGGAACTATTCTTCATATTTTACTAAATCCTTTAATCCTTATGGTATTTCTATGAAGTAATAATATTATTTTACAAATGGAATTGCACATAGGGAAATTAAAATAACTAAGGCACAAAACTAGGAAGTTGTGGAGCTGGGATTCCAACCAGGCATCTGACTGCACAACTTGTGCTTATATGCATTACACTGTGCCTTGAAATGTGTGCATGCTCAGTCGTGTCCAACTCTTTGCAACCCTGTGGACTGTAACTTGCCAGGCTCTTTTGTCCATGGGATTCTTCAGGCATAAATACTGGAGCGGATTCCCATTTCCTCCTCCAGGGGGTCATTGGCGAGCAGATTCTTTACCACTGAGCCACAGTCTGTTTTGATGCTTTTTTAATGTATGAATATGTTTGCTTATACTCTAGTGACAAGAGGCTTATATTTGACTATAATGGCAGTATTTGCCTAAGACAGGATCAAAAGTGCTACCACTGTTTGATTATACATTCTAATTTAGTGGATTTCAATTTTATTATTAAATGTCTCAAGTAATTGAAGTCTGCTTTAGAATAGTTTGCTGCAATCTTTTTTTTTTTTTTCCTGTTTTTGCCTGCTCTGCCCTTTTTGTGAGTGTATGAAATTGACAATAACTTTTTGAGGGTTTATTTTCTGCTCTTTTAAGTTTTTAGTTCTCTCTGGTCTTCATTTTAGCATCAAGGAGTAGTTCAGGAGATGGTTACTGTACATCAATGGTTAGGAACAAAAAGATGCATTGGTGAGCATTTTTTTGATGATGTTACTAGACACACACAAGGTCAGTTGAATAAGTATTAGTGGAAACCTGAAAAAATGCATACAAGCAGTGAAATCTTAATAAAAAATATTTTTTTATTAGGGTTTAGAAATAAGGGATTTGCATCCACTTTTAAGCCCTGGAGAGAAGAGGTTTAACAGTGATAGAAAAGATTTGTGCATTTACTGATTAAATTTAGTTACCTTAATTACTATACTTGTGCTTCAGTAGAAAATACTATTTATATTGTCAATTACCAGAGAAATATTTTTCACTCTACTAATAAAAATTTTAAACTGGCAAATATTAAAGTTTTTCAGTGAAGAAACTGTGGTAGAGTGAAACATAACTGGTTGAAACTTTGGAGAGTTTTCTGGCTACATATAGAACTTTATCCAGACTTAATGATGGGACATGGAATTTAATGGAGATTGGTATTTTTTTTTCTATTGGCAGGAAATGTTTATGATCCTACAATGATAGAGCAGGAAGGCACCTTAACAGCCTACCCTCTCATTTTGTAAAGGAGGGAAAAAAGAAGCTCCGTAGCAGTGATCAGTGAGTGAATTTGAAGTCACAAAACGTAGTTTGTGTGAATGTGTGCGTGCAAAGTCACTTCAGTCATGTCCAACTTTGTGACACTATGGACTGTAGCCCCCCAGACTTCTCTGTCCATGGGATTCTCCAGACAAGAATATTGGAATTGGTTGCCATTTCCTTCTCCAAGAGATCTTCCCAACCCAGGATTCAAACCCACATCTATCTCCTGCATGGGCAGGCAGATTCTTTACTGCTGAGCCACCAGGGAAGCCCTTGTTCCTCTTTACATACTTTTAAAATCTCTTTACCAAGGAAAAGACCCATTCAGCATCTTTTCCAGTTTGTTTGTGTGCCTTCCCATAATGCAAAGGTTAGATAGCAGAATAACTACATTTACCAGCTATTGTATTGAGGATCTGAATGTGCTTTAGATTCCACCAAAGAGATACATTTGTATAAGACTTGAAATCAAAGTGTGTGAAAGAATCAGGTGTTTAAAGCATTTGTTTACTGGTGTGGGTCAACACCATGGTTTTCATACTTTAGCATATATTAGGATCATTTTGAAGACATATTGAAACATATATTGCCAGATCTTGCCCCCAGAGTGCTGTATTCAAATGGTCTGGGGTGGGGCCTGAAAAGTTTACCTTTCTAACAAGTTTCAGGTACACCCTCTTTCAGTCTTATATTTTTTTGCTTTTTAACATCTAGTGGTCACTTTGGCAGGTTGACTCATTTATTCATTCAAAAGTGTTTATAATATGTATGCCTGCCATGTGCCAGGATCCCTGCTAGACTTTGGAGACATTATGGTGAGCAGAAATGTTGCTGTCTTCTGAAACTAACAGTGAAATGGGAAAGAGACACTCTTAGTTGTGTATTAGCACAAGTGTAACATTTAGGTGAGGAAAATGAGTAATTGTCAGGAGAGGATTCACTGAGGAGCAGATGTCTAATCTGCAAGCTGAAAGATGAGGAGGGATTAAGTAGGCCAAATAGGGAATAATCTATTTTCTAGTCAGAGGGAATAGTGTGTACAAAAACCCTGAACAGAGAAAGAGATTGACAACAGTGGGTGACTTAAAGAAGGCCTTTGCAGTTAGAATATAGAGGATGATTTGGGGAGAGCAAAAGTAGGGAGCAGATCAAGAGTGAATACTGGCACTAACTAACTAACTAACTAACTGAATACTGGCAGTTAGTTAGGAACCTTTACAGCAGCCTAGGTGAGAGAAGATGGTAGCTTGGATTGCAGTAGTGCTGGCAGAGACAGAAAATGCAGTCAGTTTTGAGCCATATTAAGAGGGCTTTTGTTTGTTTGTTTTTAAATTATATAACTTATTGGGTTGAAGTATATTGCAAAAGTTGCAGGCTGATTGATTTTTACTTTTTTCTTTTTAGGCATCATCCAGCCTGCCTGTGCTACTAGATGAATGGAAAACTCTGATTTAAACAAAGTACTAACAAGGAATTGTCCTTGATTTTTGTACTTTGTAGAAAAATTCTTCCTCAAATTGTTTTCACATCTTTCCTTACTGTAAAAACTGCATTTAAGTTAGAAAATGAAGCAACTGAAGAGGAAAAGGAAAAGCAATTTCAGTGTACAAGAAACTCAGACCCTTTTGAAAGAAATTACGAAAAGGAAAGAAGTAATTTTTTCCAAGCAGCTCAATACAACAATTAATGTGATGAAGCGAATGGCCTGGGAGGAGATTGCACAGTGTGTGAATGCTGTAGGAGAAGGAGAACAGAGAACAGGGACAGAAGTGAAAAGAAGGTACCTTGACTGGCGAGCCCTTATGAAGAGAAAGAAGATGAAGGCAAACATTAAGCTAGTTGGTTCAGGGTTTCCCCTTCCCACATCTGATTTAGATGACTCTCTCACTGAAGAGATAGATGAAAAGATTGGATTCCGAAGTGATACAAATTTTGATTGGCAAAATGTGGCAGATTTCAGGGATGCAGGTGGATCCTTAACTGAGGTCAAGGTGGAAGAGGAAGAAAGAGATCCCCAGAGTCCTGAAGTAAGTATTAGCCTATGTGAACCCTCTTTTTATTTCTTCATTTCTGATATGAGAGTTTGTTATAGACCAAGAACAGTTAAGAAATTCCCAGATTTTCAAGCTAACTTAAAAATAGTACATAACAGTCATTCCATTTTTTACTATCTTACTGTCATTAATCTCTTCTCATCTCAATGTACTCTTTTAACTGTACATTATTAATGATGTCACACAATTGTAAATATTTTTCAAAATTCAAAATAAATGGTTTTGTGTTCTTAAATACAGAAAGCTTTAAAGAAATGCCTAGACAAATTAACAACCATGAATATAAATAAATGCTGAGAACTACTTTTCTCTTTTAGTTTGAGATTGAAGAGGAAGAAGAAATGTTGTCATCAGTCATACCAGATTCCAGGAGGGAAAATGAACTTCCTGATTTCCCCCACATTGATGAATTTTTTACTCTGAACTCAACACCATCTAGGTCTGCATATGATGAGCCCCATTTGCTTGTAAACATAGAGAAACAGAAATTAGAATTGGAAAAACGAAGGCTTGATATTGAGGCTGAAAGACTGCAGGTAGAGAAGGAACGCCTACAGATTGAGAAAGAGAGGCTGCGACATTTAGACATGGAGCATGAGCGACTTCAGCTGGAGAAGGAGCGGTTGCAGATTGAAAGAGAGAAGCTGAGGTTACAGATAGTCAACTCAGAGAAGCCATCTTTGGAAAGTGAACTTGGTCAAGGGGAAAAGTCCATACATCAACCACAGGATATAGAAACTGAGAAGTTAAAACTTGAGAGAGAACGCTTACAACTGGAAAAAGATAGGCTGCAGTTTTTGAAATTTGAATCAGAGAAGCTGCAGATTGAAAAGGAACGCTTACAAGTAGAGAAAGAGAGACTACGAATTCAGAAGGAAGGACACTTGCAGTGATTTATCTAGGTCTCCATTTATCAAATGTTTGTAAACCACAGGTTTAGGTTTAAAAATCATTGCAGGATTAGCTGTATTGTTGTTTTTTTCCCTGTTTAATGTTAGTGTTTTCAGTAGAAAAAGATGATTATTTGTGGATAATTATATGCTTAAGTCTTCTATGAAAACTATGTGCCCTAGCATAAACAATATAGCAGAAATTGTTGTACTATACTCTTTAAATTAGTAAAATTACACATAGTCTTGTATAGTCTATGGATTCAGAGTTTACAATTATGTCTGTATAAAATTCTAGCTCAGTAGTTGTCAACTGGGGTGACTTTGGCCCCTCAAAGACATTTAGCCACGTCTGGCAACATTTTTTGGTTGTCAGAATTGGAAAGTTGGGCACATTGCTACTGGCATATAGTAGATAGAGGCTAGGGATGCCTACATCCTGCAATGCACAGGACAGTTTCCACCCTCCCCCCTAAAAAGAATGATCAAACCCAAAGTAGCAATATTGCTGAAGTTGAAGAACCCTATCTTAGCCTGGCTGAGCACCTCTTTAGCTATGTTTCAGTTTCAGAATGTTAAAACCGCAGATATTTATGTGGGAATTACTTAAATGGCCCAAAACTTTATGAAACAGTACTGTATAGTATATTGACTGTAGGTATGATGATTATAGATGTTTTATTCCTTTGTTTCCATCTGTAGATAATGTGAGAGTCAGAAAAGAATATAGGCAACATCAGAGGTTATCTAAAGTGGGTTACTTTGCAAAGCAGTTCATTCATTTAGCCTTTGGTGCTTTAGAAACAGCACACATTTTTGTAAGCTTTATGCTTTCTTCTGTGACTCCATTGACTAAGCCAGTAGTTTAGATAAAAATTGTCATTTCAACCATGTATTGAAATCGTAATATACTTGGTTGAAGCTAGTAAGAATGTTACCAGTTTAAAAATGGTGCCAGTAGTCAATGAACTGGAACTCAGTAAGTGGTCATTTGATTTTTAAAATAGATAATAACTATTTGGAACTGGGAATGGGGGTGGGGGAGAATGTCCTCTGTATCCAATAGTAATGATGGTGATGAAATAATGATAGTAGTGGTGTATTATGAATTAGGGAAGCACTCTTGCACACTATCTGACCTAATCTGTAGAAAAAGTCTTGAGAGTAGTAGTATTCCTGAACCTGAGGCTTAGAGAATTCACACTTTGCGTAAATGACTGATTTCATATATCATGATGCATTTTGTCTTTGTTCTTCCCTGTGAAACAGAGTTTGTATCTTTAGTCAGTCGTTTTGGTATTTATTCTGAGACCCAGGGTTTACTTAATCTGGTGATTTGCCTTCAGTCTCCTAAACGTAATTTTTCCACTGTCCAGATGATTCTGATGCACACTAAAGTTGAGACTCACTGCATGAGATCATTTTGTATTTTCCCATTTCCAGTATATGTAGCCTTAGTAAGTCTCTTCTATTGACAGATACTACCTTGATTCTAAATTGATTCTTGTTTATTTAAGAATGTCTTGAAACCATATGTAGCATTTGAGTATGGGTATATAAGGCAAAAATATACATTTTAGTTACCTTGAGTTTGGAATAGTGTTATTTTTGTATAATTGAAATAAATGCTTCTACCATAGAAATGAATTTGCTGATACTAATTGTGTGAATATTTATCATTTCAAGTGATGCTCAATGCTGTGAGGGTTGAGGTTGTCAAGGCTGGAAGAGAGCTTTATCATGGTGAGTGGGGGCAAGGGGCCTAATATTTGTGTTAGGGATTATGCTATATGCTTTTCATGCATTATTTTGTTTCTTAAAACAAGCCTTGAGTCATTTTAGCCCGACTTTTATAAGAAAGGAAACAGTACTTCATCAGTTTAATTAAAGAATACATTAAAAAGCGATATGCCAATACTGACCCAAAATTTTAGCATAAAAGCTCTAAGGAGAAAGAGTACTGAAAGTTTATAGATGTAGTTATAAGTATTGTGGCTTAGTTACTTGCTACTTGTGAAAGTCATTTAACTTACACTATGATTTGATTTCCTCATCTGTGAAATGAGTGTAATGCTATCTGCTCTGCATATGCTTCATAGTTCTTTTTTTGTTAATAATATGTAAAGTAAAATGCTATTTTAAAGGCAAGTTGGTATTAGTATTAACATTTAAGATCAATAGAGTTTAACTTCCTAGAAGTAAGCATTGAAGATAGCCAGTATTATTTATGGATGGTGCATTCTTGGTTCCTAGAAGTAAGAGACCTAAAAAAAAAGAAGCATCAGTTTACTATCTTCCAGGGCTTTGGTTGAAGAGCTTTGAACTTCTTAACACTGTCCCAGTTATAGATCGATTCAGTTGGTTCACTGTAGTAGGAAACTTCATTGCTGCATTTCTGAAGTGGTAGGCACACTTGGAGTGAGTCATTTTAGTTAGCTGTTTCTGTGTAATTTGTTGTTGCTGTTGTGCAGTCACTAAGTCATGTCTGACTTTTTGTGACCTCCATGAACTGTGGCACACCAGGCTTCCAAGTCCTTCACTATCTCCAGGAAAGTGCTCAAACTCATGTCCGTTGAGTCAGTGATGCCATCCAACCATCTCATCCTCTGTCTCTCCCTTCTCCTCCTGCCTTCAATCTTTCCAAGCATCAGGGTCTTTTCCAGTGAGTTGGCTCTTTGCATCAGGTGGCCAAAGTATTGGAGCTTCAGCTTCAGCATCAGTTCTTTCAATGAATATTCAGGGTTGATTTCCTTTAGGATTGATTGGTTTGATCTTGTTGTTCAAGGGACACTCAAGAGTCTTCTTGAGCACCACAGTTCAGAAGCAGATTCTTTGGTGCTTAGTCTTCTTTATTGTCCAACTCTCATATCTACATGGCTACTGAAAAAATCATAGCTTTGACTATATGTACCTTTGTTGGCTAAGTGATGTCTCTGCTTTTTAATTTGCTGTCTAGGTTTGTCATAGCTTATCTTCTAAGAAGCAAGTGTTTTTTAATTTCTTGGCTGCAGTCACCATTCGCAGTGATTTGGAGCTCAAAATCATTTTAGTTAGCTGTTTCTGTCTAATAAACCACTCCAAAACTTAGTGACTCATGTTGTTTATGATTTTAGAGGCAATTAGGCTGAACTCATTTGGGTAGTTCTGATGTTGGGTGGTTTCTCATGGTCAGCTGCAGGTTGGCTAGGCTGTTCAGCTCCTGGGGTGTTAACTGGATATTGGTTTGGGGTGAGAGGTTTGTTTCAGCTCTCCTGATGGTGTTTAATCATCTAACAGGACTTATTTTAGTGCAGATAGCAGGAGTTCAAGAACGAAAGAAGTGATGCTCAAGGTGTTTTGAGGCCAAGGCTCAGGACTGGCACTTCACTTCTGCTGCATGATATTGGCCTAAACAAATCATTGGGTCATACCAGAGTTGAAAGGTGGGGGAGAGTGTCACCTTTTGATATGCAGAGCTGAGGAACCAGAGACCAAATTGCCAACATCTGCTGGATCATGGAAAAGGCAAGAAGAGTTCCAGAAAAACATCTATTTCTGCTTTATTGACTATACCAAAGCCTTTGACTGTGTGGATCACAATAAACTGTGGAAAATTCTGAAAGAGATGGGAATACCAGACTACCTGACCTGCCTCTTGACAAACCTGTATGCAGGTCAGGAAGCAACAGTTAGAACTGGACATGGAACAACAGACTGGTTCCAAATAGGAAAAAGAGTATGTCAAGGCTGTATATTGTCACCCTGCTTATTTAACTTCTATGCAGAGTACATCATGAGAAACGCTGGGCTGGAGGAAGCACAGGCTGGAATCAAGATTGCCGGGAGAAATATCAATAACCTCAGATATGCAGATAACACCACCTTTATGGCAGAAAGTGAAGAACTAAAGAGCCTCTCGATGAAAGAGGAGAGTGAAAAAGTTGGCTTAAAGCTCAACATTCAGAAAACGAAGATCATGGCATCTGGTCCCATCACTTCATGGCAAATAGATGGGGAAATAGTGGAAACAGTGTCAGACTTTATTTTTCTGGGCTCCAAAATCACTGCAGATGATGATTGCAGCCATGAAATTAAAAGATGCTTACTCCTTGGAAGAAAAGTTATGACCAACCTAGACAGGATATTAAAAAGGAGAGACATTACTTTTTCAACAAAGGTCCGTCTAGTCAAGGCTATATTTTTTCCAGTGGTCATGTATGGATGTGAGAGTTGGACTATAAAGAAAGCAGAGTGCATAGGAATTGATGCTTTTGAACCGTGGTGTTGGAGAATACTCTGGAAAATCAATTGGACTGCAAGGAGATCCAACCAGTCCATCCTAAAGGAGATCAGTCCTGGGTGTTGATTGGGAAGGACTGATGTTGAAGCTGAAACTCCAATACTTTGGCCACCTGATGTGAAGAGCTGACTCATTTGAAAAGACCCTGATGCTGGGAAAGATTGAGGGCAGGAGGAGAAGGGGACGACAGAGGATGAGATGGTTGGATGGCATCACCAACTCAATGGATATGAGTTTGGATAAACTCCGGGAGTTGGTGATGGACAGGAAGGCCTGGCGTGCTGCAGTTCATGGGGTTGCAAAGAGTCTGACACAACTGAGGAACTGAACTGAACTGAAAGTCTTTCTGAAAAGAAATGGATACAGAGAGGGGTGAGGAATTGTGTTCATTCTCATAATCTACTACATGGCCATTCTGGTTTATCTGGATGCTCCTGATTATGTCAGTGGTATTGGTAGTTTATCTGGTTTAGCATTTGTTCTAGACAGAAATTCCCTAATATGGGCATTAAATTATATTGTCATTCTGATCATGAAGAATACCTTTTGTAAGGATGCTGATTTTAAAGAAGATAGGGGCCATACATTTGCAGAAAAACAAAGTGTGCACTCAGGCTTTTACTTATAAATTAAACACATTAGTCTGTAACTGAAGAGAATTCCTTACTTCTTTTGTTTTCTACCTAATTTGTCCTTTTATTTTTTTATTACTTTGCCTCTCTATTTTCATTTTTCTACCTCTTCATGCTTTGTCATTAAATCCTGAAAATAAAAGCAGATCATAGCATTTCTATAATATTTTATTTTAAATTGATAGCTACCTTTCCTATCCATAATTTTTTGAAATAAAAATTATTTTCATTGGTTTGCTCTATATTTGCTTTAACATTATACTTCCCTCTGATAAATTAATTTTTTAAATACAGATGACCCCTTAAATGATATTGGAGGTTAGGGGCACTCACCCCTCTGGCCATGCAGTTGAAAATTTGCATATACTTTTTACTCTGTGAAAGCTTTACTAATAACCTACTCTTGACTGGAAGCTTTACTAATAACATAAACAGTTGGTTAACATATTTTATACATGTATAAGAAGAGGTGGCAAGAATACACAGAAGAACTGTACAAAAAAGATCTTCACGACCCAGATAATCACGATGGTGTGATCACTTACCTAGAGCCAGACATCCTGGAATGTGAAGTCAAGTGGGCCTTAGAAAGCATCACTATGAACAAAGCTAATGGAGGTGATGGAATTCCAGTTGAGCTATTTCAAATCCTGAAAGATGATACTGTGAAAGTGCTGCACTCAATATGCCAGCAAATTTGGAAAACTCAGCAGTGGCCACAGGACTGGAAAAGGTCAGTTTTCATTCCAATCCCAAAGAAAGGCAATGCCAAAGAATGCTCAAACTACCGCACAATTGCACTCATCTCACACGCTAGTAAAGTAATGCTCAAAATTCTCCAAGCCAGGCTTCAGCAATATATGAACCATGAACTTCCAGATGTTCAAGCTGGTTTTAGAAAAGGCAGAGGAACCAGAGACCAAATTGCCAACATCTGCTGGATCATGGAAAAAGCAAGAGAGTTCCAGAAAAACATCTATTTCTGCTTTATTGACTATGCCAAAGCCTTTGACTGTGTGGATCACAATAAACTGTGGAAAATTCTGAAGGAGATGGGAATACCAGACCACCTGACCTGCCTCTTGAGAAATTTGTATGCAGGTCAGGAAGCAACAGTTAGAACTGGACATGGAACAACAGACTGGTTCCAAATAGGAAATGGAGTACGTCAAGGCTGTATATTGTCACCCTGCTTATTTAACTTCTATGCAGAATACATCATGAGAAACGCTGGGCTGGAGGAAGCACAGGCTGGAATCAAGATTGCCGGGAGAAATATCAATAATCTCAGATATGCAGACAACACCACCTTTATGGCAGAAAGTGAAGAACTAAAGAGCCTCTTGATGAAAGAGGAGAGTGAAAAAGTTGGCTTAAAGCTCAGCATTCAGAAAACGAAGATCATGGCATCTGGTCCCATCACTTCATGGGAAATAGATGGGTAAACAGTGGAACAGTGTCAGACTTTATTTTTTTGAGCTCCAAAATCACTACAGAATGTGACTGCAGCCATGAAATTAAAAGACGCTTAATCCTTGGAAGAAAAGTTATGACCAACCTAGATAGCGTATTGAAAAGCAGAGACGTTACTTTGCCAACAAAGGTCTGTCTAGTCAAGGCTATGGTTTTTCCTGTGGTCATGTATGGATGTGAGAGTTGGACGTGAAGAAAGCTGAGGACCCAAGAATTGGTGCTTTTGAACTGTGGTGTTGGAGAAGACTCTTGAGAGTCCCTTGGACTGCAAGGAGACCCAACAAGTCCATTCTGAAGAAGATCAGCCCTGGGATTTCTTTGAAAGGAATGATGCTAAAGCTGAAACTCCAGTACTCTGGCCACCTCATGCAAAGAGTTGACTCATTGGAAAAGACTCTGATGCTGGGAGGGATTGGGGGCAGGAGGAGAAAGGGACAACAGAGGATGAGATGGCTGGATGGCATCACCGACTCGATGGACGTGAGTCCAAGTGAACTCCGGGAGTTGGAGATGGACAGGGAGGCCTGGCGTGCTGCAATTCATGGGGTCTCAAAAAGTCGGACAGGACTGAGCAACTGAACTGAATTGATTATGTTCTGTATTCTTACAATAGAGTAAGCTGGAGAAAAGAAAATGTTATTAAGAAAATCATGAGAAAAAATACATTTAGCAGTACCACATTGTATTTATCTATACCTTAACTTTACATCATCTACATACAAGATGAATTATCTGTCTTGGCAGTATCTCCATCAACGTTGTCTTATATGATAGAAATCACTGTAGATGTTGTATGTATTAGTACTGGATATCAAAAATGTAAAGATTATGTGAAAATTTATAGGTATAATGATTCATGTATTGATAATAAAGAAGGAGCAATGTGATTGCTTTATGCTAGCTTAGTGTAATCAATATAATTACTTCATGGTAGCCTAACCTATACACTAAAAAAATGAATCATTAGAAAGAACAAGATGATGGAGGAGTAGGTGGATATGGAGTACATCTCTCTCCACTGATACATCAAGAACACACCTTCAGACACAGAAGTGCATGCAGAACACCAGCTGAGAGTGGACAGGAGTACCTGACCAGTGGAAAAGAATATATAGAACCATGCAAAACTCGGTAAGATGAAGGAAATAGGGGGAAAAACAGGAGTGTTAGGACTGGACCTGCCCTCAGCGGGTGGGGGAACTGAAGCAGGGGTCTGATCCCCACATCGGGGCAATTGTCTGAGTCAGAGGAGAAACATTTAAGACTGAGAGTGAAACAGCTGATCTGTGGCAGCCTAAATGGAATGAGGACAGACAGTTCTTGCTGCAGCCAAAAAGACCCTGGACAGGGATGCAGGTCCTCAGGAAGGTGCAGAGGCTGGAAGCTGGAGTTGAGGGATTGTGGAGCAATCCCAGGGTGAGGGCTGCTGTTGACTGGAGAGATGAATCCAGGGGGTGTGAGGGAGGAGACCATGATGGGAAATGCCTGTGGAGGAAAGCCAGGCAGCCATGGAAGCAAGGTGATGCTGCTGAGTTATGAGTAGGGGGTGGAGCCATTACAATAGTCTCTCTCCCTCCACAGGCCAGCATCCGCAGCTGAACAATAGAGAGGCTGGCCCACCAAATGTCTGATGCCCTGAACTACACAGTGGGACCCCAACCAGGGTGCCTTTTTAAGTGCCTGATGCACTGATCTAGAGTAGGACCCCAGCCGGGGGCCCCCCTCTATGTGCCTGATGTGCCCAACAACAGAGAAGGACCCCAGGCAAGGGAGCCCTCTAAGTGCCTGAACAGGCAGAGCTACAGAGAAAGACTGGCCAAAGAGGCCTTCTGATGGCCAGCTACAAGAAGCTCGAAAAAAGACTCTGATAGGGCCATAACTTCTTGGGTGGAGGCAGTCCATGTCCCTGCACACTTTGTGCCACCAGGGTTGCCGCAAGTCAAGCAGCTGTGCCACCTTCATGCTCAACTCTCACTAGGGCAGAACTGCCACAACCAAAAAAGAAAATTTTTCATCTATGCGTTCAGGGTTGCTTCGGTCATGTCCGAATCTTTGCCACCCTGTAAACTGGCCTGCCAGGCTTCTCAGGGAGGGGGTTTCTCCAGGTAAGAATACTGGAGCGTGTTGGCCAATACTGGTTGCCACACCCTTCTAGAGCACTGTATTTCCCACTGCCCTAGCTGCCAACACCCCTGAGTACTTAGTGCTGCCAGAACCCCTGCGACCCAAGCAGCTGCACCACCTCCACACCTGGTCATCACAGGGACAAACCCAAGGCCTCCAGAGCGGCCTCAGGAGCAAACCCCAGTGGATGACCCACATGCAGAGGTGGAGATAAAACCACAATTGAAACCCAGGGGCAATGTGACTAAGGAAAAAGACCCAAAACTTTCCCACTAGAGGTACAAGCTGCAGATTTAAACCACACGATCAACTAGGCAGACTGTGTCTGTGGAATATATAAAAGGACATTGAAAGCTCTCACAAAAGAAAATGCACTAGTTCTGATAGCTGTGGACATTGGAGGCAAGAACACACAGGAGTAGGACCAGATTAGAGTCTGAGCTGTCCCCACAGCAGGTCTAGAGACCAGCACAGTGTTGGAGGGTGTCCCAGGGTTAGGGTTAGGGTTAGATGGACTGTGACTTCCAGCGAGATAAAGGACTCTGACAGCAGTGACTCCAGAAAACTATTTATTATTCTTATGTTTTGACTTGTTCTGTAGATTCTTTTGCTTTCTCCCCCCACTATGTTATAGTTGTTGATTTTACTAGTACTTTAAAATCTTATGAAATCTAATTAAGCTTTTGAGCTCTTCCGCCCCCCCCCCCCCGCCCCCCAGTCACATTTTTATTGTTGTTATAAACCTCTGCCTCTACGTTGGGCTTTTGCAGTTCTATGGAGTTTTCCTTTTTGTTTTTTTTATGTTTAATTTTAATTTTTTAAACCTATTATTTTTTCTACTTTTATTCCTTTGTTTGCTTTTCCTACTGTTCTTTTCCCCTTGCTGTTAAACTTTAATGTATATAAATCTTCATCTACCTCTAACTTTGCATATCAATTTTTTTTTCTTTCCTTTCATCTCAACATATTTGTTAGTTTTATTTTTATTGCTCTGTTCCCCACTTGGCACCTTGCTTTAGTTTTGTTTTCCAGTTTGTGCTTCAGTTAGTTTTGTTCTTAACTGGTAGATATAATTTTTGGTTTCCTTTGTTCACTGGGTCAATCTATT
Organism: Bos mutus; assembly: GCF_027580195.1. Lineage (NCBI taxonomy): Eukaryota > Metazoa > Chordata > Mammalia > Artiodactyla > Bovidae > Bos > Bos mutus. The sequence continues at coordinate 78,117,942 of NC_091631.1, read as the reverse complement.
GTACTTTACTTTTGTTGGACTGTTTTCATTGTGCTTATGGGTGTATATGTATATGTGTATATTCAGTCACAATTTTTATATTTGTTATAAACCTCTGCCTCTACATTGGGCTTTTGCAGTTCTATAGAGTTTTCCTTTTCTTCTTTTTCTTTCCTTTTCTTTTCTCTTTTTTATAACTTTAACTTTTAATTTTTTAAAACTATTATACTTTTTCTACATTTACTCCTTTGTTTGCCTTTCCTACTGTTCTTTTCCCCTTTCAGTTAATCTTTAATGTATATAAATCTTCTTCATCTACCTCTGTTTAACTTTGCATATCTATTATTGCTTTCTTTCCCTTTCTCTCAACATATGTGTTAGTTTTGTTTTCATCCCTTTATTCTCCACTTAGCATCTTGCTTTCATTTGTTTTAGTTAGTTTCATTCTTAACTGGTAAATATAACTTTTGATTTCATTTGTTTGCCAGGTCAATCTACTTACTTGATTTTGTTAGGATGTTTTGACTTTGCTTATGGGTGTATATGTGTATATTCCATTATTTTAATTATTATTTGCCTGATTATGTAACTGTCATTTGTCTGGGGTTCATCTTTGGTTTCTCATTTTTGGGTATTTGTTTTAATCTCACTTAATGTCATAACAAACCACTTGTGGAATCTTCATTCCTGACCATAGATCAAGTCCTGAGCCTTTGGAGTGGGAGCACTGACTCCAAGACCCTAGACTACCGAGAACTAACCCTAGGGAGTATCAAACAGTGAGAACTCACACACAGGAAACCACTTGAATATAAGACCCAGTATCACCCAACCACCAATAGCACCCTGTGCAGGACACCTCATCTAAACAAACAAAACAAAAATACAAACCCAGTCATCAGCAGACAGGATTACCACCTCACTCAGCCTTGCCAATCAGAGGAAAAACAGACAAAAAACACCAACAAAAAACTTAGCACAAATTTCACTCTATATGAAGTTTACACAAACCACTGGATGAACCTTAGGAGGGCAGAAACCAAAAGGAAGAAAGAATACAATTTTGAAGACTGGGAAAAGGAGACATCAAACACAATAAGTTAAAAAAAGATAATGAAAAGGCAGAGAAATACTACACAAATGAAGGAACAAACTAGAAACATAGAAGTCTATATAAATGAAGAGGAAATAGTCAAACTACTTGAAAAAGAATTCAGAATAATCATAGTAAAGATGATAAAAAACCTTGAAAACAAAATGGAAAAAAATGCAAGAATCAATTAACAAAGAACTAGAGGAATTAATGGAGAAGGAAATGGCAACCCACTCCAGTAATTCTTGCCTTGAAAATCCCATGGACAGAGGAGCTTGGTGCAGGCTACTATCCATGGGGTCGCAAAGAGTCGGGCACGACTAAGCGACTTCACTTCACTTCCAGAGGAATTAAAGAATAAACATACAGTGACAAACAGTACAATTACTGAAATTAAAAATACTCTGGAAGGAATCAATTGCAGAATATCTGAAGCAGAAGAATGAATCAAAGAGCTGGAAGATAAAATGGTGGAAATAAGTTCTGAAGAGCAGAATAAAGTAAAAAGAATGAAAAGAACTAAGGACAGTCTCAGAGACCTCTGGGACAATATCAAATGCACCAACATTCAAATTATAGGGATCCCAGAAGAAGAGAAAAAGAAAGGTATGAGAAAAAACTTGAAGAGATTATAGTTAAAAATTTCCCCAACATGGAAAAGGAAATAATCAAGAAGTGCAGAGTCCCATACAGAATAAATCCAAGGATAAACACGCCAAGATGCATACTAATCAAACTAATAAAGACTAAGCACAAAGAAAGAATATTAAAAGCAGCAAGGGAAAAGCAACAAGTAACATACAATGGAAACCCCATATGTTTAACACCTGGTCCTTTAGCAGAAACTCTGCAGGCCAGAAGGAATGGCAGGACATATTTAAAGTACTGAAAGGGAAAAATCTACAACCAAAATTACTGTAGCTGGCAAGGATCTCATTCAAAATTGATGGAGAAATCAAAAGCTTTTCAGACAAGCAAAAGTTAATAGAATTTAGTACCACCAAACCAGGTTTATGACAAATGTTAAAGGGACTTATATAGTCAGGAAACAGAAGAGAAGGAAAAAGATCTGCAAAATCAACCCCAATTAAGAAAATGTCAATAGGAACATATATATCAATAATTACTTTAAATGTAAATGGATTAAGTGTTCTAACCAAAAGACACAGACTGGCTGAATGGATACAAAAACAGGGCCCATATATATGCTGTCTATAAGAAACCTACTTCAGACCTCAGGACACATATAGACTGAAAGTGAGAGGATGGAAAAATATAGTCTATGCAAATGGAAAAGAGAAAGCTGGAGTAGCAATCCTTATATCAGACAAAATAGACCTTAAAATAAAGATTACAAGAGATAAGGAAGGACACAATATAATGATCAAGGGATCAATCCAAGAGGAAGCCATAAAAATTGTAAATATCTATGCACCCAACATAGGAGCACCTCAATATATAAGACAAACACTAACAGACATAAAATGAGAAATTTACAGTAACACAATAAGAGTAAGAGACTTTAATACCCCACTCACACCAATGGACCAATCATCAAAACAGAAAATTAATAAGGAAACACGTCTTAAATGATATATTAGATGAGATGGATCTCATCGATATCTTCAGGGCATTGCATCAAATTGCAGAAGAATACACCTTCTTCTGTGGATATTTTCCAGGATATGGAACATTCTTCACAATAGACATCTTTGGTCAGAAATCAAACCTCAGTAAATTTAAGAAAATTGAAATAGTATCAAGCATCTCCTGGAGAAGGCAATGGCAACCCACTCCTGTACTCTCGCCTGGAAAATCCCATGGATGGAGGAGCCTGATAGGCTGAAGTCCATGGGGTCGTGAAGAATCAGACACGACTGAGCAACTTCACTTTCACTTTTCACTCTCATGCACTGGAGAAGGAAATGGCAACCCACTCCAGTATTCTTGCCCTTGTATTCTACACACATATGCAGAATCTAGAAAAATGGTACTGAAGAATTTACTTACAGGGCAGCAATGGAGAAACAATGCAGAATAGACTTGTGGACATGGGGAGAGGGGATTAGAGGGTGAGATGTATGGAAAGAGTAACATGGAAACTTATATTGCAATATGTAAAATAGATAGTCAATGGAAATTTGCTGTATGGCTCAGGAAACTCAAACAGGGTTCTGTATCAATCTAGAGTGGTGGGATGAGGAGGGAGTTTCAAAAGGGAGAGGATATATATATACCTATGGCTGATTCATGTTGAGTTTTGACAGAAAACAACAAGATTCTGTAAACCAATTATCGTTCAATAAAAATAAAAGTGAATGATTATAAGAATTTTATGGCATATAGTATACAGTCATATTCATGGTACAAACTGGAAACATTACATTAAAAAATCACTTATGATAGGCTGATACTGTTTCCCCAGTTATGAGAGAGAGGTATACTCTACAGTAATATAATACTTTGAAAACAAGGTATAAAGTAGCAAGGACATTAACACATTATGAATCTTATGAAATATCTCTTTATGCCTATAGAAGGATAGGCTTTCCACTTAAATACGAATCTTGCATGTGGTGTTCTATATAATGAATACTTAGGAGATGATCATGACACGAAAATATCTCTTACAGTTCTTGCCATACAGTTATTAGATTTTCACATGAAGACATATAAACACAACAGGTAAGTTTATTAACAGTAGGATGATTATTTACTATTCATTAAGTGAAATGGATCTTAATAAAGGTCTTCATTCTCATAGTATTTACCTTGAGTAGTCTGAGGAGGAGGACAAAAAGAAAGTTAATCTTGCTGTGTCAGAGTAGCAAGAGGCAGAAGAGGTGGAGGAGTTCTAAGGGGAGCTAGGAGAGGCAGGCACATTCTGTGTAACTGTATGGAAATACATTATAATTTGTGTCTTTTTACTTTTTCTTTTCGCTAAAAATGTTTTAATATGGTACCAATCCTTCCAGTATCTGCTTTAGTTTCATTGACCATATTACAGAAGGGTCCATGTTGTAAAAGAAGTCAAATGCAGTTTTGCATAATTGGAGCCCTTCTGCCAGACTCTCTAATGTCAATTTGTTTTCTAGCACTGTTGCTTCTACAACTTCTTTCCCATCTAGTTCAAAAGCACATATCTTCATCAAGTTGTCTTCTGTTAATTCCTCTGAATGTGATGTCTATCAGCTCCTGAATTTCCAAGATCTTTATATTGAAACCCTTCCTCCACACCCCGCCCCCCCTCCCCCACTGCAACCTTTTTTGGTTATATCCACGATCTCTCTCATGATTTCCTCGACTGGCTCTATCATAAATCCTGTGGAGTCATGTAACACATCTGAACACAATTTTTGGCAACAGGAATTTACAGTTTCAGGCTTAATGGCTTTTTAAAAAATAACCATGGTGTCTTCAGTGATGCAGTCCTACCAAACTTTCATCATGTTCTATCAGGGTTCTTTTCCATTGTGTTGATAGTTCTTTCCATAAAGTACCATGTGTAATGAGCCTTAAAGGTCCCTAGGACCCCCTGATCTAGAGGCTGAATTAGAGATGTTGTGTTTGAGGGGAAGTAGACCACTTTGATCAGAGAAGGCAATGGCACCCCACTCCAGTACTCTTGCCTGAAAAATCCCATGGATGGAGGAGCCTGGTAGGCTGCAGTCCATGGGGTCACTAAAAGTCGGGCATGACTGAGCGACTTCACTTTCACTTTTCACTTTCATGTATTGGAGAAGGAAATGGCAACACAGTCCAGTGTTCTTGCCTGGAGAATCCAAGGGACGGTGGAGCCTGGTGGGCTGCCGTCTATGGGGTCACACAGAGTCGGACACGACTGAAGCGACTTAGCAGCAGCAGCAGCAGCAGCAGCAGCAGCAGCAGATCACTTTGATGGCTTCAATACTGAACTCAATAATTGAACTCACGGGGTTCTGGGTGGCCAGTGGCATTGTCCAATAGCTAAATAACTAAAAGGCAGCTCCTTACTGGCAAGATACTTTCTAACTTCAAGGACAAAGCTTCAATGGAACCAGTCCAGAAAAACTGTTCTCAAGTTCAGTCCTTCTTGTTATACAACTAAAAGACTAGCAGCTGGTGTTTATCTGTTCCCTTCAAGGCACAAGTGTTAGCAGTTTTATAAATAAGAGTAGTGCTGATTGTAAACTCCATTGTATTTGCACATGTCAGTAGTTAGCCTATCCCTCCCTGCCTTAAATCCTAGTGCTCATATTTCTTCCTTAGTAATAAATGTCCTGCATGAAATTTTTTTCCAGATAGGGCACTTTTGTCTGTATTAAAAAAAAAAAAGAAAAGAACTATTCAGGGA